>NC_080700.1:8087289-8390319 GCF_030445035.2 Dasypus novemcinctus | reverse complement strand
TGGCTAGTTTTTTGAGAAACTGCCATACTGTCCTCCAGAATGGTTGGATCCTTCTGCATTCCCACCAGCAGTGGATGAGTGTTCCCCTGTCTTCACATCCTCTCCAGCACTTGTATTCTTCTGTTTTTTTCATAGCTTCCAATCTTATGGGTGTAAGATGGTATCTCATTGTAGTTTTGATTTGCATTTCCCTGATAGCTAGAGATTTGGAACATTTTTTCATGTGCTTTCTTGCCATTTGTATTTCTTCTTCGGAGAAGTGTCTATTTAAGTCTTTTTCCCATTTTTTAAATGGGTTGTTTATCTTTTTATTTTCAAGATATAGGAGTTCTTTATATATGCAAGTTATAAGTTTCTTATCAGATATATGATTGCCAAATATTTTCTCCCACTGTGTGGGCTCCCTTTTTACTTTCTTGACAAACTCCTTTGAGGTGCAGAAGGCTTTAATTTTGAGGAAGTCCCATTTATCTATTAGTTCTTTTGCTGCTCGTGCTTTTGGTGAGATATTCATAAATCCATTTCCTATTACAAGGTCCTGTAGATGTTTCCCTACACTGCTTTCTAAGGTTTTTATGGTCTTGGCTCTTATATTTAGGTCTTTGATCCATCTTGAGTTGATCTTTGTATAAGGTGTGAGATGGTAATCCTCTTTCATTCTTCTACATATGGCTATCCAGTTCTCCAGACACCATTTGTTGAATAGGCCACTCTCTCCCAGTTGAGAGGGTTTGGTGGCTTTATCGAATATTATGTGGTTGTATATGTGAGGTTCTATATCAGAGCTTTCAATTCGATTCCATTGGTCTATGTGTCTCTCCTTATGCCAATACCATGCTGTTTTCACCACCGTAGCTTTATAGTGTGTTTTGAAGTCAGGTAGTGTGATTCCTCCGATTTCGTTTTTCTTTTTCAGTATGTCTTTGACTATTCGGGGTCTCTTTCCTTTCAAAATAAATTTCATAGTTAGTTTTTCTAGTTCCTTAAAGAAGGCTGCGTTGATTTTTATTGGGATTGCATTGAATGTGTAGATCAGTTTTGG
This sequence comes from Dasypus novemcinctus, assembly GCF_030445035.2. NCBI lineage: Eukaryota > Metazoa > Chordata > Mammalia > Cingulata > Dasypodidae > Dasypus > Dasypus novemcinctus. The sequence continues at coordinate 8,389,277 of NC_080700.1, read as the reverse complement.
TAGGATAGACATCTTAATAATGTTCAGTCTTCCTATCCATGAACAAGGAATAGTCTTCCATTTATTTAGGTCTTCTTTGATTTCCTTGAACAATCTTGTATAGTTATCAGTGTATAAGTTCTTTATCTCTTTACTTAAATTTATTCCTAAGTATTTGATTTTTTTATTTACTATTGTGAATGGTATTTGTTTCTTGATTTCCTCCTGATCTTGCTCATTATTGGTGTACAGAAATGCTACTCATCTTTGCGCATTGATCTTATAACCTGCGACTTTACTAAACTCATTTATGAGTTCTAGAATCTTCGTTGTAGATCTCTCAGGGTTTTCTATGTATAGGATCATGTCATCTGCAAATAATGAAATTTTGACTTCTTCCTTTCCAATTTGAATGGCTTTTATTTCTGGTTCTTGCCTCAGTGCTCGAGCAAGTACTTCTAAGACAATGTTAAATAGGAGCGGAGACAGTGGGCATCCTTGTCTTGTTCCTGAGTTTAGAGGGAAGGAGTCTAGGATTTCTCCATTGTAAACAATATTGGCTTTAGGTTTTTCATATATACTCTTTATCATGTTCAAAAAATTCCCTTGTATTCCAATCTTTTGGAGTGTTTTTGTCAAGAAAGGGTGCTGTATTTTGTCAAATGCTTTTTCTGCATCAATAGATATAATCATGTGATTTTTTTCCTTCAATCTGTTTATATGGTGTATTACGTTGATTGATTTTCTTATGTTGAACCATCCTTGCATACCTGGGATGAATCCCACTTGGTCGTGGTGTATAATACGTTTAATGTGTTGTTGAATACGATTAGCAAGTATTTTGTTAAGTATTTTTGCGTCTAGGTTCATTAGAGAAATTGGTCTGTAATTTTCCTTGCTTGTGATGTCTTTGTTTGGCTTTGGTACTAGGGTAATGTTGGCATCATAGAAGGAGTTGGGTAATGTTCTTTCTGTTTCGATGTTTTGGAATAGTTTCAGCAGGATTGGTGTCAGTTCTTTCTGCAATGTTTTGTAGAATTCACCTGTGAAGCCATCTGGCCCTGGGCTCTTCTTAGTTGGGAGATTTTTAATAACTGATTCTATCTCTCTGCTTGTGATTGGTTTGTTAAGATCATCAATTTCTTCTTTTGTCAATATGGGCTGCTTATGTGTTTCTAGGAATTTGTCCATTTCCTCTAGATTGTCATTTTTGTTGGAATATAGTTTTTCAAAATATCCTCTTATGATAGTCTTTATTTCTGTGGGGTCAGTGGTGATATCGCCTTTCTCATTTCTTATTTTGTGTATTTGCATCTTCTCTCTTTTTTTCTTTGTTAGTGTTGCTAAAGGTTTGTCAATTTTGTTAATCTTCTCAAAAAACCAGCTCTTGGTCTTGTTTATCTGTTCAAGTGCTTTCTTATTTTCTATTTCATTTAGTTCTGCTCTTATCTTTGTTATTTCCTTCCTTCTTCTTCCTGTTGGGTTACTTTGTTGTTGTTTTTCTAATTCCTTCAAATGTGCAGTTAGTTCTTCAATTTTTGCTCTTTCTTCTTTTTTGATATATGAATTTATGGCTATAAACTTCCCTCTCAGTACTGCTTTTGCTGCATCCCATAAATTTTGGTACGTTGTGTTATCATTATCATTTGTTTCAAGGTAGTCATTGATTTCTTTTGAGATTTCCTCTTTGACCCACTGTTTTTCTAAGAGTGTGCTGCTTAATTTCCAAATCGTGGTGTGAAATCTGGGCTTCTGTCCCTTGCAAATCTCCAGCTTGACTCCGCTGTGGTCAGAGATAATGTTTTGTATGATTTCAATCTTTCTGAATTCGTTCAGCCTTTCTTTGTGGCCTAGCATATGATCTATCTTGGAGAATGATCCATGTGCGCTTGAGAAAAATGTATATCCTGCTGTGTTTGGGTGTAGCGATCTATATATGTCTATTAGATCGAGCTCCTCTAATATACTATTCAGATGTTTTGTTTCTTTGGTGATTCTCTTTTGAGATGTTCTGTCCAGAGTTGATAGTGGTGTATTAAAATCCCCCACTATAATTGTAGATGTATCTATTCTTTCACTTAGTTTTTCCAGCGTTTGCCTGATGTATTTAGAGGCACCCTTGTTAGGGGCATAGATATTTATGATTGTTCGATCTTCTTGACAGATTGTCCCTTTCACTAAAATGTAGTATCCTTCTTTGTCTCTCACAATTGTTTCACATTTAAAGTCTATTTTGTCTGATATTAATATAGCTACTCCTGCCTTTTTTTGGTTATTGTTAGCTTGTATGATTGTTTTCCAGCCATTCACTTTCAATCTCCATGCCAGCTTTTTGAATAGAGAGGCTCAATGTCCAATGTCATGTCCTTTCTCTCTGGAGAGCCAGATTAGAGCTAATCAAAAGTGACTAGAGAAACATTATCTCTCTGTATTTTCTTCAAGTGGGAAGTTTTGTATTACCTTTTAGTATATAATGTAACTGTAGTCACAGAGTAGAAAATACAAATCAAATATGACTGTGGCAAATTTTGGAGAAGCAAGTGTAGTGTAAGACAAGGCAAAATTTACATTGACGATACTCTTAGCACTCTGAAAAAGTATACCCTTTAAGGACAACAAACACATGAAACCTGAGCAAATACAGAAACACACAATTTCACCTCTACCCTTGGCTACTCGTGATTTTAAAAAGACATCAATTACCATATAACCCTGCAATCCCACATCTTGTTATATACTGAAAAGGATTGAAAGCAGAGCCTGGAAGACATCTTTGTAAACCAATGTTCATAGCAGTATTTTTCACAATAGCTGCAAGGTGGAAGCAATCCAAGCATCCATCAACAAATGAATGGATACACTTTTCAGGAAGTTTTGGATCAGAGTGGTTCAACAATGGCAGCGGAGGAATACCCGTATGGGATGTTACTGAGAGGGGACATAGGGTTGACAGGGAGTTATACAGTGTCCCGGCCCACGGGACGATCAACAGAGACTCCAGGACCTGTGAGGGAAGAATGGTATGGGACAAGAGAGACACAAAGAACGACAGCAAGACAGTATTCTGATCAAGCTGCATTTATTGGAGGTAAAACACGGGAATATATAGAGAAAAAAGGGGACATGCTTAGGAGTGATAGGCTGGTTTCACGGGTGGCAGACGTCCAAGGAGGGGATTGGTTGAAAACTTTCGTCGGGTATGCAGAGTTTTGCACCTTGCACCTGCGCATTGCTTTATTCGCCTGGCAGTGGCGGGAAATGGAGAACAAAGGAGCAGGGAGGAAGAAGAACAAGGAAATGACAGAGCAGATTTGTGAATTCTGCCATGTTGTGAAGAATAGGCTTCACAACGGGTGGCTCCCTACAATACAGGGCATGTGTCTGGGGTGCATGGAAATGTTTGGATATATTCATAGTGGAAACAATTAAAAACTACAGCTGGGGGGGTGCTGGGTTCCTGGCCAGGGGGGCTCTGTTATGGTCCCTAGGGGAGCAGTGGCAACCCCCTGGGTGCAACAGCAAAGACCAGGAAGGAATGAGGGTCCAACAGTGAGTCCCTGATACTAATGACTACGCTTGTGAGCCTATGCACCTGAAATAAGAGCAAGGCCTAGAGCAGCAGTTTGCCTAAGGGTTCCCTCCTGACAGCCTCCATGTTACTCAAATGTGGTCACTCTCAAAGCCAAACTCAGCATGTAAATGCAATGCCTTTCCCCCAGCATGGGACATGACACCCAGGGACGAGCCTCCCTGGCACCAAGGGATCACTACCAAGTACCAGCTGATGACATAACTAGAAAATGACCCTGAATAAAAGGTTCAACGTGGACCAGCAGAACATCCCTGTCTACATATAATAACAGGAGTTAAAAATGATTTTTGACCTAAATTAAGGGGGAAATGGAAAGGACAAATGAGTTTATGTGGCTATGAGTCTCTAAAAAAGAGTCTGGAGGTTGTCAGAAGGATTGCCCTTATGCACACCTGAGCAGAGTCTCAGAGACAGATGAAGTAGATATAACCCCAGGTATTGGTTCTTCTGAGGGCTACAGAGACCCACAGGTTTTATTGTCTTGGCAGATGGAGTTCACTGCCATGTCAGTTGGCCCTTCTTTGGAGTTGGTGTCTCTGCATGATGGAGCTGGACTCAGACGTGATCTCCTTTCACAAGCCTACCCTGTTACTTTACTGGAATTGTAGTTGATGCTGGGGTTTAAGATATATCTAGGGGATCTGAATCCCTGGACTGACAATATGATAGCCAGGCCCTGAGCCTCAACAGACTTCAACTCTTACACTCTGCTTTATTGGACTTACCCCACTCAGCTAACATGGAATTGAAGAATGTCAACCATCACACCATGGAGCCAAGAGTGCCTATAACTGAAAGCAGGAAGATTCCATCCAGTATCCATGTGGAATCTAAGCCCCCTCTTGACATAGATGTGGAATGGACACAACCAAACCACGGTCCACAGGAAGGAGGAATAGAGTAAGGATTAGAGTGGACTTACTGATATTCTATTCATGAACTATTGTGGTTAGTAATCGAAGAAAATGTGGCATTGGTGTGGAAAACGTGGCCATGGTGGCTGCTGGGTGCGGGGAATGGGAGGAAGAGATGAGATTGGAGGCATTCTCCAGACTTGGAGTTGTCCTGGGTAGTGCTGCAGGGACAATTACCAGACATTTTAGATCCTCCCATGGCCCACTGGATGGAACGTGGGAGAGTGTGGGCTATGATGTGGACCATTGACCATGAGGTGTAGCGATGCCCAGAGATGTACTCACCAAATGCAATCAATGTGTCATGATGATGGGGGAGAGTGTGGCTGTGGGGGGAGTGGTGGGGAGGGGGCAATGGGGGTGAATGGGGACCTCATATTTTTTTAATGTAATATTTTTTAAAAATGAAGAAAAAAAACAGAAAAAAAATGAATGAATAAACAAAATGAAATATTAGTCAAGGAATGAAGTTTTGATATGTGTTACAACATAGATTAATCTTGAAGACATCAGGCTGAGTGAAATAAGCCAGAAACAAAATGACAAATATTGTAATTATCTCACTTATATGAAATATCTGGAATAAACAAATTTCTGAGAGAAAGATAGGAGATTACAAGTTACCAGAGGCCAGAGGCGGGGAGGTGAGTGGTGACTTATTGCTTAATGAGGGCAGTATTTGTTTGAAGTGATGAAAAAGAGTAATGGATATTGGCGATGGCAGCACAATAGTGGTAATGTAATTAAAGCACTGAATTGAAAGTGTTAAATGGGAACTGTTCTAGATGTCATATTTTAGGTGAGAAAAGAACTGGTCCAAAGGAAAGCATTCTAAATAGTAGAGAGTTGAGAAATTATGACCTAGAAGGAATTGTTGAAAGAATTTAAGACATTTAACCTTAAGAGAAAACCTAGAAGGGTAAGAATCTTGGATTGCAACTCAAAGGCATAAAGACTGAAGTAGGCCAGAAGGGCAGTCCTAAAAAAAAGAGGTAAATTTTTGCCATGTGGACCCAGTATTTCTGGATCTTTGGATTTTATAAGAGGAGGCAGAAAACAAGGTTTTCATTTGAACTTCTTAATTTTTAAAAAAAACCTCTATGATCTATTTTTTTAAGATTTATTTTATTTCTCCCCACTCCCTTGTTGTTTCTCACTTGCTGTGTCTGTTTGTCTTCCTTGTTTCTTTAGGAAGCACTGGGAACTGAACCCAGGACCTCTAATGTAGGAGGGAGGTGATTAATCACTTGAACCACCTCCACTCCCTGCTTTGTTTTGTCTCTCATTCTGTTTTTCCTCCCATTCACATCCCATTGTTCATTAAATGTGTGACACTCCATATTAGCTTTCTATTGCTAATGTAACAAATTACCATGAGTTTAGTGGCTTAAAACAACACAGATTTATTCTCTTATAGTGCTTGTTGCATCATCTCACTGTACCAGCTTGCCACACCTGCCTGTCACATGAGCTAGTTGTCTTCTTTAGGAAACACAAGGAACTTCTGCTCCTTGCTTTTGTTGTGTCTCTCAGAATGCTATTATTCCTTCTTCTTGTGTCCCTTATTGTGTCAGCTTGCTGCACCTGCCTGTTGTGCCAGCTTGCTATCTTCTTTAGGAAGCACTGGGATCCAAACCAGCGACCTCCCATGTAGTAGGCTGGAGCCCAGCCGCCTGAGGCACATCTGTTATCCTTCTCCTTATTTTTAATTGTCAATGCACTCTGTTTTTAAAAAAAAATACTTGGTGGTCCAAGGTATATCTGCAGATCTTGTCTGGATGTTGCATGTCTATTGCTTTATACTAGTAGTCAGAAAACTATGGCTTAAGTGTCAAATCAAGCCTGCCACCTATTTTTGTATGGCCTGATATCTAAAGATAATTTTTATATTTTATTACTGGTTGACAAAAATCAAAAGATTAATATTCCATGGCACATGCAAATTATATGAAATTTAAATTTCAGTGTCGAACATGTCCATGCTTATTCATTTGCATATTGTCTATGGCTGTTTTGATGATACAAAAGCAAATTAAGTAGTTGCAACTTAGACTGTATGTGACTTTCTCATCAGGCTCAGCATATTACAACGTGCAGTGACACAGTTATAAGCTGATACCATTTCAAAACACATATTATCATATTGCAATGTTTTACTTAATTTTTTTAATTATCAGTGCATATCCACCATTTCAAAATAATTAAAGAAAAGTAGGCTTTGAATATATGGTAGACTGAATACCACAAAGGTGTCCATATCCTAATCACTGAAACCTGTGAATTTATTACCAATTTTTTTGGCAAAAGGGACTTTGCAGTTATGCATAAATTAAGGATCTTGAGATGTGGAGAAAATCCTGGGTTATCCTAGTGGCTTCAGTGTAATCACAAAACTCCTTCTAAGAAGGATGCTGGAAAGTCAGATGTAGAGAGAAGGCAATGTAATGAAGAAGCAGAGTTTGGAAAGATGCAGGGAACTGCCAAGAAATGTCTAGAAGCTGGAAGAGGCAAGGAATAAATTAATCTCTGGAGACTCCAGAAGGAACTGCCCTGCTGACACCTTGATTTTAGCCCCACAAGACTCATTTCAGACTTTGAACCTTCGCACTATAAGAGAATAAATCTGTGTTGCTTTAAGCCACTAAACTCATGGTAATTTGTTACATTAGCAATAGAAAGCTAATATGGAATGTCATACATTTAATGAACAATGGGATGTGAATTATTTTATTATTAAATCCACATCATTGTGCTTATGATGCAGTGACACTATGGATGTGATAAAAGAATATGTCATATATGGATATTGCCAGAATGAACACTCATCAAAATATCCCAACACACAGGAAAATATTGATCAGGAAAATTAGGTTTTTTTAAAATCTCATCTCAGCAGAAATTCTTCACAAAAATAAAAAATGAACACACAGCCAAAGTAAACTTTCAGAAGGCTCATTTGTTAAATATGCAAGAAAAGCCATTGATTTATGATAAGCTAATTGGATCATGTTTGATTGAATACTTATGTGAAGAGTTGAGGATGTTTGTAACATCATTTGCCAATTAAAATAAAGACAAACATCTTTGAGAGCATTTCCTTGGGTGAGTTTACAGATGCCACCTATACTGCTCAGTTGTTTGTTTAAGGGTCAATAAAGAGTTTGAAGTACGTCAAGAATTAGCCCCTACAAATACTCTCTGTGGAACATTTACAGGCAAGAATATTTTCAAATTTAAGAAAACACTAATTCAGTACTAACTGAAGTAGAATTTGCTAAGATGTGTAATAAATAAAAATAGTAAAAATACAGGTCAAACAGAAATAGATTTAGTTGGACATATTTACAATGCTTGTGAAAAAGTAAAATGTGTAAAGCCTATGGTTATTCATTATATTATTTATTGGCAGGTAGTTTACATAAAACATTTGAATCTATAATGTGCTCTTGAACTAGTAGTGTCAGTGGTGAACTTCATTTACTCTTGCAAAATAATCATGATTTTTTTCTGAATTTTTATAAGCAGTAGAAGCTGAACGTCCTGATTTGCCCTACTACACAGAAGTCTTATGGCTTCCCAATGACAAGGTTTATTTAGATTGAGTTCAGTACTGAGAGTGAAATTTTTCTGAATGAAAACCATCTCCAACCATTATTATGAAACGCTGCATGTTTTTGAAATTAGCTTTTGCTATAGGTTTGATAATATTTCTTAGTGAATTAAACCTAAATTTACAAGGCAAAACAGTGCTTTTGTGTGAAATTATCCTGTGGTAAAGTCATTTTGAAAACAACTAACATTGCTTGAATCACAAGTAATGTTAAACTGCTTTATATACTTCCTAGACTCTTAAAAGTTAAAATAAGAAGTGAGATATCCAATCTCACAAAAATTTGTGTATATTTCCCAAGCTCATACTACAGTCCTGAAGCATTTTTCAGATCTCAGTACAAGTGCTTCCACCTAATCTTCAATTGGAGGTGAATAATCTGCATGGTAAAGACATGCTAAAAAGCAAATGTCAATAAAAGAATCTGATAGACTTCCAAATGATGTAGATCCTGAGTTAAAACCAAATGCTTATGACCTGGTATCAGTACTTAGCAGTGCCTATCTGTCTGAAAAGACATTTTCAAAGATAAAGTACATAAAATCTCATTACAGATTAGCATTAACAGATTAACAATTGCAATTGATTTGGATGATAAGTAATTCTAACTTTTAATCCAATTAAGTGAAATCTTATCTGCCAAAGAGAAAATATTCCCTTTCTCCTCATTAGTAAACTTGTATTAAAAATAAATAATTATTATTATAATTTCAATTTTTTTCAGTAAAAATTTTTGGGATTTGTTTTCCCTTTTGTTACACAAATTTCCTACATTTTGCCTCTTAATTCACAAATATTGAGCAAAATACTTATTATCTGGCTCTTTACAGAAAATCTATTCACACTTGCTCTAGTTGGTTTTTTCCAACAACTGACTTGAACTGCCTATGTCTATCTTGATTGGTGTGTATGGAAAGTATGTGCAGGAGTGAGGGGAGCTCCCAAAGTATAAACTGAGGATGTTTCTGGAAGCAGAAAATTTTCTGGTAGGCAAACAAAAATGAACACTCACTCATTGTATACCTGAAGTCCATCTACCTTCTAACCAGCCTCAGAGGAATTATTTCCCTTGCAGAGGAGCCGTTATCTCAAACTACTGATCAGACCTCTACACTCTTAAGTGGCCAACTCCAAGCAGTAGAGAGCCAATAGACATTTGAAACTTTAAATCAGAGGAAGATAAGGTAAAGTATACCACCACCCTAAGTACACACACATGTCTTTGAAGTATTCCTGAAGCTTCACCACTGGTACCTCCTCAGGTGTTAGGACTGTCTTGCACAACTTCTCTAATTGCCAATTCCCTATTGATTCTCTCTGGCATCCAGAGCCTCATCTCCCCAGGCCTGTGGCAAACTGGAATGGGCAGAGAATTAGCACTACTGGGAATCACCTTCTGCAGACTATCCCTCCAGTAGCATGACTCTGATACAGACGGGTCACACTGACCCCCAGATCCCCGGTAGATCCCCAGATCCAGGAGAATGACTTGTTAAAATGCACTTCATGGCTACCTCCCCTTCTCTGTCTCACTTTCCTGATCTCTTTTGCTTCCTGGGATCACTTACTTCTGAACTCTTGTTTCAGGGTCTACAACCTAGAAGTCAGGGTTGTAAATATTTCCTGCAAAATACCTATCTTGTACCAAAGCATTAAAAATAGGACTGGGAGAGTTTGCATAATTTCTGGGTGCAGAAATCCACTTTTAGCATGATTTCAATTAAAATTAAAAACAATATACACATATAATTGGAAGATATAAATGGTATGAAGGGAAAAATATTAAAACTGAAAATCCACACACTCATCTCTTCACAGTTAATGCTATTAATTATCTTATGATTCTTCTTTCAGAAAAAATAAAAGAAGAGAGAGAGAAAAAACAAACAATAACAACAACAAAAAACAAAAGAGGGATGCATCACTAGTTTTTAATGAAAAGCCAGCTATTAATGGAACCAAATATGTTTCTTAAAGCTTGTACCAAAAAGATAGTTTGATTTTTTAGTATCTTCCAATAAAATAACCTGTAATTTTACAAGTATATTTAAATGACAATGTGGTACTGGTCTCTAAATATGCTCAGTTAACTCAACAGGAAAATACAATAAAATCTTTGCTAATTGAGAATAGTGATTGACACTGAGAGTCTTGCCATATCTTTGAAGAGAATATTTTCATCTCCAGGGTAGCCAACATTTTTACAAATTAGTCTATTAAAACTCATATATATGAGTTTACCAGTCAGTATTTTCAATGCTTATTGAGCCATGCTTTTAAAAGCTATACATTGTTCCTTTGATTTTTTAAAATTTCCTTTCTTTACATTTCTCTTTGATTTTAGTGATACTTATTTTATGGAAAGAATGAAGTAAAGAACTAATGCTGTTTTCTATAAATATGTTCCACAGCTTTTCAAGTGGGCCACAGATTAATGGGCAGTAACAGTTCATACACAAAAAAAGCCCACACAGTATTTTTAGAAGAGAGGTGGTCACCCAGGAAAGGAGGAGACACAGCACTTCTCATAGGAGCTTCCATTGGTGTTTAGAGCCTTGAATGATGCCCAGCAACTCCAGGTGTTTTATTCTCACAACAGAATCTGCTAGATCTGGAAAGTTTAGTTAATACCATGCCACAGTCTTTTTGGCTTGATATTTTTATAATCCCTTCATAAAAATGCACATGCACACACATGCAACTAGGCATTTCCATGAATGGATATACATAGAAATACTGAGTTCCTTGTATAAATTCCAGGTCATCAGGTCTATATTATCACTTGTGGGAGAAACAGAAGCCAGTGCCCAGTTATTCCTGGACAAACATCTCAGATTCCCATTTCCCTTCATTCTGGAAATCCATATCGTTGGCTACCCACTTGTCTTAGCAGATTATGTTGACTGAAGCTTTCTTCCCAATTATTTGAAAAACCTCCTGTATTGATTTGCATTCCCCAAATTCCCATAGGCATTTAGATCAATTTCTAGATTCTACTCCGTTTCCTTTAATTTTGTGCCTATCCTTGTATTATACCAAACTGATTTAACTGTGGCTGCTTTCTACTATGTTTCTCTCTCAGATGGGCTAGTTTTCTCTCCTAATCCTTATTTTTCATGTATCTTCTTCATGTATTATCTTCCTGCTTAAACTGGTCTGGGTGCTCTGGGTCAAGTCTGACAGGAGAAAATCAGAGTGATTTCCATGGTTTGTGATCTTAATAATGAAGCTGTCATTATTACAGCTATGCTATATGCCTGCTGAAATGGGAGATAAATATGTATGTATGCATATGTGAGTGAATATAGCTATTTAATATTAATCGTTTTAAGAATTATTGAGAAGCAAATAGTATTTTGGTTAAAACTTAAAAAGTAGAAGTCAAAAATCAGAAATCTTTTCACAAAATAAGTAACATAGGTTAAATACTTCTTTCAAAAGGTAAGTATTTGCTTTATAATACTTTAGCTTCTCAGCTGGTCTCATAATCCAGTGTGTTTAGGACAAGTTGGAGTCAGGACTTTTAAGAGCTTATGGGAGAAATTCTGGGGAGGGCATGGCAGCCTGGAAGACAGGGACCAGCAAGGTGAGTGCTATGGGCTGAGAGGAGAGATCAGAGAGGCTTTGGGGCAGAATGTCCATAAAATGATTTTGCTGCACAAAAATTACTAAGTCTGAACCTATAAATTATTAAATTATTCTTCTTATTAAATTATTTGGCATGGGGTGTCCTAGCATGTCTCTCAAACTTGTCGGGTACCCTTATAGTATCTTTAATAGCATCTACATTGCCAAGTCATGAGTGTATGTGTGTACATCTGTGTGTTTAATAAAAATGGAATAGTTTGGGTAAACTTGCAAGATAGCTGAATTTTATATCTGGGTTCATAGAAAACAAGACCAGAAAGGTGGCAAAGCTGGAGTTGAGGGCAGAGAAATATGAAAAAGTGTAAAGTACTAAGAATTTGCAAAAAAAATTATTGAGAAAGCATTAAACACTCTGGGTAATGGGTTGGATGGCATCAAAGCTGAAAGCACCAAGGAATAAAGCAGGAGCAATTCCTATCTGATGATACTGTACTGAGGTATACATATGCTATTCTGTAACTGTGCAGTTGGCTGTGCTGTGGTGTCTTTAAGGTGGGGGAGGGGCGCTGGCCCCCCACCCTTTGTCCCTCCCCCACCCTCTCTCAGTGTTCTGTGGCTCTGTGATGCAGGCCTGTATCTCCAGGCAGCGCAGGCTCAGTGTTCAATACTCAGTGCTGCCTGAGGCAGGTGTGCACTGGGGAAAATGGAGACAGATCCCTACTTCCCGAGAAGCCGTGGTGCTGCATGGATGAGTACAAGTACTTCCACTTGGACGGTTGTATGCACTGTGTTCTTACTGTATGGGTTATTGCTCTTTCTACTTTTTCTGTTCTTACTCCAGATGAATTCATTTGAAGAAGATGGAGACAAAGATGAGGTAAGGGAATCCCAGATCCAACCCCATCACAGATGGACTCTTGCTTTCTACTTCCACTTCACTAATCATTTATGTTTCCACAGAGATGGACCCTCTAAGGAAACAGGGTGAGGGAAGTGAGGCTTCCATCCACATTCTTGTCTCCTTGGGGGTGGCAGAGGACACCAGGGTAAATTTCAAGTGCTGTGACTCAGGGTCCTGGGCTGGGTTATTAAGAGAGTATAGGAAATGTTTGGGGGAGAAATGGCTCTTAATGTCAGCATCAAACAGCTGCTATGATAATTATTCATCATCCTCCTTCCAAAGTCTGGTGTCTCTGGGTGAAGCTGATCTGGAGAGTGAGACTGAGCCTCGGAAGGCCTCTGGTCAGATTCTAAGCACTAGCTCTCAGAATCCCACGAGAGCCCTCAGGCACCCAAAGATTGGAGATTACACCGTCCTCAGCATAGAGCACTGACTGCAGTATCAGTAGAGTATCATGTGCATAAAGTACTTCTTTGAGATTTTCAAAGAAGAAAAGTAGAAAACATTTGATCCCCTTTAAAAGAATAAAAAGGAAGGAACACAGTTCTTTGCATTCTAGGTAGAAAGTCATATAGTTTATTAAAAATGAAAGCCTGCAGTTTGCCTAAGAGAGGACAGTAAGAACTGGGTCCCAGCCCCTCATTCTTTCTGTGTCAAGTCAGAATCAAGAGAGGGATGTCCTTAGGTGGGCCCACAATCTCAGGATAGCACTCTCTCCCCCAAGTCAGCCATCACATGAATCCCAAGAATCACTTGCCTGCCATGCTCCACCACCCGCTCTTCCACTCCAATACCACATATGCATCTTATGTTGACTCAGTCTGACTTGCCTCCTTTTCTATTGAACACTGGTCCAGAGAGCTCATCTCCACAGTGCTCCTTTGGGTTAGAGCCTTCTGTTCTAACAATATAAGGCCTGGAGGACTCAGGCTTGCTAATTTCAGCCTTCTCCTGGAGGTAGTTACCTGCAAGAGCTTGTCTTTTCCACCTTCCCACACTGTTCTCCATAAAGTGTGTATTTCTCTTCATTTTTCACAGGCCTTACCCTGGACATACCATGAATGCTGTCATATGGCATCAAATGGCTTCTTTGGCCTTCAGCATTTTCTTCAGGAGCCCCGTGATAGAATGAAGAGAGTGGATGTCCAGATGCAGTTGGAGAAAGAAAAGGAGGAGGAAGTATTTCCAAGACAATGCAGACGGAAATGTGGACTCAATTCTGAAAAAATCTGTAGATTTACCTGATACTGATGGAGACATCCTAGGGCCCCCTCCCTTCCTGAGCACTGGCTCTCAACCAGAGGAATTATATGAGGAAACCATCAAGGCTGGGGAGACCACTGTCTCCAGACCCAAATCAGGAGATTCCCCATGGGCCAGTGAATTTGCAAGTTCCCAATTTATCAATGACTTGTTCGATAGAAGGAATATATCACCTGGTGAATGCCCCACAATACTGAACCTATTGGGGGATCAGGATGTAGGGATATCACCTCTGAAAGTTTATCCTGATAGAGAGCCAAAGCTCCAAATTGAGGGAGAGCCACAAAGCCAGTCTCCTTCTGGCTGTGCTGCTGAAGGGTTCCCTAATTCACCTAGTTTGTCTTGTGAGGACTAAGAGCCCTGGTTCCAAATGTGTGTAGAGGAAACATGGCCAATTCCCAGGCCCCAATATCCACCTAGAAGACAGAGGGAGCAACCTGGCCTGCAGGAGCAAAGGGATTCTAAGGTTAAGATCTCTTGGATTGTCAAAGATGCCAGCTTAAATCTAAATACAGGAAAAGAGGACCCCAAGACTTTCCCATTGGGAGAATACCCAGAAAGAGAGTCATGGTCAGGGCCCTCCCTTCCCATAGAGATGATGGACCACCCTTCTCAGGATGGGGGATCAACAGAGAGTCTGATGCTCCAATTCTTGCCCCAAAAGGGACAGGCACCTCAAGAAAGCAAACATTGGAAGAGGATTAGCCATATGCTACAGTGAATTTGTCTAGGAAGAAAAAGAAATAGCCACCAAGTTGCACTGAAAGCAACTAGGTCAGTGTTAGTCTCCCAGCAACTGCATCCAAGCTGTAGTCCTACCAATCCAACCAGGGAGTTGACGACTCCCATCAGGGCCCACCAACATGTACCAAGAGTGCAAGGTTCCCAAAACCACCGTCACCACTTCCCTCTGCTATGCTTTATGGCCTGTGTCTCCCCCTCTGAACCATAAAACTTCTCCGCCTCCAGCCAGATACCACATTTTCTGTTCTTTCTACCTTAAAAAAAATTCTTTAAAAATACATTTCTTTGTTCAAATAAGAGTGTCGTGTCTGTCTCTGCCACATTTGGATTGAGGTCTAGGATATTCCAATAGCTTGAGCTTAAGTAATGTGGTAGTTTTAATACCTATTAGGTGCCTGTTTTGGCCTCTAAAAGAAGCCCCTGTTCATGGAGGGAACTTAATACTGACATTCCCTGCCACCAGGCAGTTCATTTTCATGTGCTCAGATATCTTACATTTAAAATATGTTTTCCTTTCCTTTTCATTTTAAAAATTTCAAAAAGCATCCATTAAAATTTCTATGAATCTGTAAAGTTCATGGAGAATTCAATCCCAGTCCTGCCTCAGGAAGTTCCTCCCTATCCTCCCTTTCTT
Organism: Dasypus novemcinctus; assembly: GCF_030445035.2. Taxonomy (NCBI): domain Eukaryota; kingdom Metazoa; phylum Chordata; class Mammalia; order Cingulata; family Dasypodidae; genus Dasypus; species Dasypus novemcinctus. Next base: position 8,374,052 of record NC_080700.1, on the reverse strand, counting down.
GAGAATGATGGGATGGATGAGGATACACAGGCTTACTAGAACCAGAAATTGCCATCCAGGAAGGATAGGAGACCTGCAGCATCACAGATGTCCAGTGTGAGAAGGGGAAGTGTGGGGCTGCCTCAGTGCTAAGTTCAGAAGGGTGGAAATGATCTATGTCTATCAATTTATTGTGAGAAGAGAAGACACCTTCACCCAAGTCTCCTTTCTTTCTTGATGAAGATGGGGGAGATGGGCCCTGCTTTCCACTTTTTTTGTTTAGCCTTAATGAAATGGAAAGCATTCCACTACTTGTAATTCTTCTACCCCTGAACACACTCTAGAGCTATTGTATCTATGTGTGTATACAGGGAACAGTCAGGGAGTCTACTGTGGGACTTGTTTTCCTCTTGGATGCAATGAAAATTTCAATGATCATGTAACCTCTCTCAAGCCCAGAGTCTGGTCAGGCAGGTCCATGAATGGTGATGACTGTACACACAGGTGTGGTGACCCTGGCTATTGACTGCTGGACACAGTAGCCCTAGGTGGTGGGTTTGTGGGGACACACAGAGAAATTTCCTTTCTCTGTTCTTTTTTCCCTTAAATGAAAGGGTATGCGATGGAAGGGAGGGTTCAGAGGAATGATCCTTTCAAATTGGGTTGAGAAGAGGAGAGGCTATTTATAAGCTTGGGCAAGACATCTCTTCACATATTCAAGTGGTTCACAGGTTTGTTTACAGCCATACGATGAGAACTGGATTCAAAAGTGGAAATATGAAAACTAAACTCAGGCCTGAGTCAGGCGTCCCCACTGTCCCCTCAGCACAAGCCAACCCTGGTGTAGAGGAGTTCAGGGATGGGATCACTTTCTGGAAAGTTGTGGCTTTTGTCATTTCACAAAATATATACTGTATTTGGTGGGGAGGGGGTGTATGTTGAGCTCTGGGATAGATTGTGTAAAGTTGAAGAACAGAGTATTTGCTTAGGGCAGTGAGTTTCAATGTAAATTTTAAAAAGTATTATTTTGGGGATGTGTAAGTGCAGATATGATATATTAACACACTGTATAATGTGGACTTAGTAAGGGGTCTGCAGTTTTCCCCAGACTGGCAAAGGGGTCCATGGAACCCCTGGCTTAGGGGATGTTTGAACTGGGTAATGATGTCACCCATTGGGTGTACTCTATCTGGAGGGGAATTCCATCCCTATCAAGTCTTTGCCAGGATACGGCTTGATGACTTTATTGTGGGTAAAGGAATTACTTAGTCATTCATACTGGAAATGTTCACATTGCCCAAGGAAAAATGTGGCAGAGTGAGGAAAAATGTGGGTGTGGTGGAAAAGGAGGAAAGAGAATGAAGAATCAAAAAGAGCATTGAGATGTTAGAAGGAGTAGGCAGGTCCCTAATTTCCTAATCAAGACTCTCACCTTGTGATCTTGATGAGTATTGGGGAGTCATGACAGATTTTCTCCAGGGCCACCCTCAGCTCATGCCCACATGTGGGTCCTGTAGCTTTTCCTCTGGGTACAGTGGTTCTGGGACTTACCTTGGCACCAAAGTAGCCAAGTCACCATCTGTTTCATCTCCATGTCACCTGTGCTAAAGACATTAAAGGGCCAATGAGAGTTGCTGCTGGCAAAGAAGTTATGAAAGGGGTGGGGGCCACTAAAGAGGCAAATGTTTTGTGGGGAGGTCCCCATGAATGGTTTATGAAAGAAGCCACTAGAGCTCCCTAATGTATCAGTGTTAAATTTTATGCTGATAGGTTGGCAAATTAAAGGCTAATGGGGTACATCCTGGATTCACCCCAATGCCTCCACATGTCCCAGCTCCTGAACCATAAGCATAGAAAAATGTTGTTTCTAATAATTGAGTTTTATCTTATTTTTTGTTTCTAAAGCCCCCATGGGATCTAACCTAAGAAATCTAGAGGCTTGTCTCCTGAGTTTGTGACCCTGCCTTGGCTTTCCTGTCTTTTACTCCAGACCCTCCTCTACTGGGGCCCTGTGTTATTTCCATTCCTAATCACTTTACAAACTTGAGCTCTTTTACTAATAACAAAAATTATGATTAATTCATTACTGTTTTCTGAGTTTCTAATATATTGGGTTAGCAAGTAGTGGAAGTGGATTCCAGAGTCTGGGTTCTCAAATGCAACCTCTGGCTATGATATTTCAACATCCATGTTTTCTATTTTCTAGATAAAAAGGAAAGATCAATAGAACATAACAAGCACCTGCTCTATTGTAACTACATGAAGTTTGATAAAACTTTTCTTAACCACCAGATCACATTAGTCCAAATTATTGGTTATTTAAAAATGTGAGGAACTGTATAATTTTCAATAATTCAAAAATAATCCAAAACATAAATTAATATTAATCTAGCTAAAATGTTGCTTTCATATGGATATGATGATGGTTTTGTCTAAAAATAGTGATAAACTGTTACTTTAGTCACTTTTCCAGTTGACTTTATGGAGAATCATTTCCCCATCTAAAATAACTTGGCCATGTAAGTGTCATACTCAAGAATCCTGTGCAATCAACTTTCTAGATCCCACTTCAAGGCTGTCACACTGCTGCCTGTGCTTTTAAATTGCCATAATCAGATTGTACTTAATTATTAGGAATTAATATTCCACTATCAGTACAAATAAAAGCAGAAATCTCCTTCTGTGGAAGAGATTCTTACAGAATCAGTTCTTATACTGAGAAGTAAGCATTTTGAATTTAGATGTAATCCATAAAAGAGTAATTTTAAAAATAAAAGTAGAGTCATAGGTATAAGAAAATTGGATTTTTTCATTGGAAATGAATGGGGAAATTTTATGTAACCCAAATGACAATATATACAATATATACAATATATACATTTCTATATCTATCTCTTTACTCATTGATCATACAGGCTATTGTTGCTGTGGCTTAAAAATGGGAGAGAATAGGCATAGGGAATTGGAATAAACTTTACTGGATTATAACTTGCAATGTAAGTCATAGGCAAAATTTCAGAATCCAGAGATAAGTACATATTGTGAAAACAAGGCAGACTGAGAATTTTGGAATTGGGGGTATTCAGCATCACTGCCACACAGGGAACATAATATTCAAAACAATGCAGGATATCGGGGAATTTTCAAAGCCCTTTCCCATCAGGAAACATCAAGGCAGATTGGCCATAGAAAGAGACCTGTGATGGCAGAGGGGTCATGAAAAGCTGCAAGATGGGCTGCAACTAGACCACTGATTACTTCACTGGTGGTGGAGAGGTCCCCCAGGCAAGGGACACCTCTATGGGGAAAACTCTGAGGTGAGAATTAAGGCAGTGTTTTTTGGAACAACCAGGAAGTAAGACATACTGAATTAGTTTATTTAATAGAAGTAGGAAGATTACTAAGGAAGAAAATGTTTAATATGAGTGGGAAGATTACTGTTTTAGGAACTGGCAAGCAGAAGTATGGGTTCCTGCTCTGTTGCTGTCTCTGAGAAATTGGACCAGTGACTGAATGTACTTCTGCATCATTTCTCTATGTATGAGAAGGTGATATTAGTTGTATGAACTTCAAGATGCTGTTCTGAAATTCAATCCAAATGTAATGCCAATTATTGTTTATATACAGAGTCAATTATAGGCACAAGACTCAAAATAACTGTTTTTAGGAGGCATTGGTAAACAGAGGAGAGGCAAGAAAAACAAAGACATCTCAAATACGGTGGTGTGAGGACAGTAAGCATGAAAAGGAATGGACAGATATAATTGATGGACAAAACCAGATGCTCTTTCATTTTCAAGTGCTATATTCCATGGGTAATTACTATTTCTTGTAACATTAGACCAAGAATAAAATATTTAGGAAGTTTGCTATTTTTTCTTGCCTAGGTATTCCTATGTTACTAAATTTAGCAATTTTTCATTTCTTTTTATCCATTTATGTGTTTATATTCAGTTCTACATGACAACTCAAAAGCCACCTAATCTGAGTGGCCTTGCCAGACCACCCTTTCCTGGATACGGCATCCATTGTCATTCGATGGCCTTCTCCTCTGCATTTTTTTTGCTTCATAAATCAGGGCACCAACTGAAAGATAAAATATAAACTCTAAATACTAACTCACTAAAATATTAAATTTGAGGGCCAAAATTAAAATTCAAAGTGGTGACTTGAACATTTAAAATGTTTTATTAAGATTTATTTATTTATTTCCCCTCCCCTCCCATCCCCCTCCCCTCCCCTCCCCCCCAGCCTCCCCTCACCCTGCTATTTTTGCTGTCTGTGTCCATTCATTGTGTAATCTTCTGTATCTATTTCTCTTTTTGTCTTCTTTTCTCATTTCTTCTCCTCTAAGATTCAATCCTGGGGACCTCTGATGTGGAGAGTTTCCCTGAGTCTCCCTGTCAGCTGCACCACTTCAGTTCCTGGTCTCTGCTATGCTTCACCTTGACTCTCCCCTTTGTCTCTCTTTTGTTGCGGCATCATCTTGCTGCGTGACTCACTTGCGTGGGCACTGCCTAAGTGTGTGGACACTCAGTTCACCGCTTGGGCACTGGCTCACCCCACAAGTACTCATGCAGGTACTTGGCTTGCCACACATACACTCAGCTCCCTGTGCAGGCACGTGCACGGGGACTTGCGCGGGCACTCTTCTTGCCGTCCAGGCACTGGCTCACCAAGTAGGCACACTTTCTCTTCTTTTTCACCAGAAGGCCCCAGGGATTGAAGCCAGTCCTCCCATATGGGTAGGCAGAAGCTCTATCACTTGAGTCACATCTGCTTATCTCAAAAAATGTTTTAATGAATTGAAGCATATAAAATGCTCCCATGTTCATAATGAAGAAAATTTCCTCTAATTAATGTCCTGAACAGGAAATATTAAAAAACAAACATGCACTAGAGACTGAAAGATTGTGCTTTTTGACATTCTCCTCACCTTTTGTGCATGATAAGTTAAGATTTTGCTATCATGTGGAACAATACTGCCTGAAATCACATATTTTTCTTTCCTTTTTTGAGTTGGTATTAGCTGTGTACTTGCCTATCCAGTCTTACACTCTCTTGACCTTTGTTTTGCTTATAAAATCTTAATGTGCTTCTCTGCAGTGTTCCCAGATATAATATGATTCAGTCTCCAGTTTTGCTCATTTTTCATACAGAATAAATAATTTTATCTTCATGGTCTGTATCTCTCCCTTCCTTTTTCTCTCCAGTTCTCTTTCTCTCCACCTTTTATTATCAGCTAGAAATCCGTGCCATCTATACCATTTATGTGAAGCAATAAATACACATTTTTTGTGATAACCTTCATATGGCAAGATCCTGAGTGGCTTTGGAATCATCAGTGCATGATATTCGAACTTAATATTTCAATAGAGTACTTGGATAACTTGCAACTAAAATTGGGAGTCCTGACTCCATTGTCATACTGGATAATAGAGTTTGAGGTATGCAAGTTTATTTGTCTTTTACCACAGACTGCGTTTGGATTCTGTTGCTGACATGATTAATCAAATCATTAATACTGTAGAATGTAGGGTAGGGCATAGGGTATTAAAAGATTGAGTTTTTTTTAACTATTAATGATAACTATTATTTTAGCTAACATTATTGTCCTAGGCCTGATGTTGAGTGCTTTATTATGCACTTGCTCATTTCATTCTTACAGCAATTCTATGAAACAAATACCGTTATAAATCTTATTGTACAGAAAGGAAATGGACTACATGGTGAGCTTTTTAAAAATTCTCAAGACCACAGAACTAGAGTGAGATAGATCTAGGACTTGACACTACCCCGGTTTGACTCTAAAGTCTATCCTTCTAACTTTATCCTTGTTACCATTTGGCCATGTCTATTTTATCTACTGATCTATTCATCTCCCTGTGAACCATTTGCAAGTAAGTTGCAGACATCAAACCACCTTATCCTTAAATACTTAGGTTTGCATATTCTAAAATACGAATATTTTCGCACACCTAAGAAAACTGGCAATAATCTTCTAATTCTCTAATATTATCTAAATGCTGACCATATTAAAATTTCTTCTTTAGTTTCATTTAATCTAGACTAGTCCCCCACTTTTTCCTTTATTTTTTTGGAAATGATATTGACTCATGAGAAGACCTGGACAGTTGTCTTTCAGAAATTCCCCTTCTTGTATTGGTCTTATGGTTCTGCCATGTCATTAACTTGTTTTTCTATGTCATGCGTTTTTAGTAAAATGAAAATTAATCTGAAGACTTGCCTAGATTGGGGTTGCAGTTTTTGATAAGAATACTTCATAGGAAATGTTGAATTTCATGCTGTCACCACTGTGTTGTCTCAGTATAAATGATGCTACCTATGATCAGTTGGTTAAAGTGGTGACCACTTCATTGAAGCCCATTTTTGGTTTATGATTTTTTCCTAACTAAAAAATAATCTGTAGGATGATACTGCGGCAAGATATAAATAGTCTACTCCCCAGCAAAGTTTGGATGATCACAATAATCCTTACCTGATTCAGTTATTACTCTGGAGCTGCAAAGTATATATTTCTAGTATATCATATTTCTATCATTCCTTTCATATTTCTTGCATTACTCTTTAAAGCCGTGTCCATGATTAATTTGTGATGTTTGCCACATGAGCAGGATAAGTAAATGGTGAAATGTGATTTTTTTGGTTTCATTTCTGATGTAAATATATTCTCTCTCAAATTTCAGAATTTAATGTTTAAAATGGCTTAATTTTCATTCAATGTGATGAACAGCTGCCATATACACACTAATCTCTGTTTTATACAACTGATAAGTTATGATTGCCTATATCAGATTATTAAGTTTTACTGATGAAACCTTAAAATAAGTGTTTCCAGGTATTTCATATAAGTGAGTCCATGTAATATTTTTCTTTTTGAGTTTGTGAATGTAATTAATACCACTAAATTGTGTACTTGAAAGTAGTTACAATGGGAAAATTTGAGTTGTATATGTATTAATATGATAAAAAGTTTAAAAAAATGCCAGTGGCTTTCACCAATTTATAAATCTGGAAAATTTCATTTTATATTTGGTATAATTTCTAAGAGTTTCATGACTTTTTTCTGATTTAATTCTTTAATGATTATATGAGATTGCTTTGACTACTGGTGAAAAAAGATTAAGTGAGTAAACTCAGAGTCAGACAATGCATAACTAATCCATGGTTAATCCAGCATTGAACCCTAAGTCTTCAGAGTTTTTAAAAAAGTTTTCCATTCTAGCATATAGGTTCAACATAAATTCCATAGACTTGAATATAGGTCCTAGAGCTGCAGGTCAACATCAGAGCTGTATCAGGTACTATGAGCTGGAATTGATGGACTGGTTGTTGGTTCATATTTACCAATAGATTAGATGTGGTCAAAATCACCTAGGTGACCATATGGCAAAATCTTTGTCTTATAGCTGATATGGTACCAACTTCCCTTATCTCCATTTAAAAATTATGAAGTAGTATAGAAAATACACACATATATATAAACTTTATAAATGTTCATACTAAAAAGTGTGTTATGGGAAGAATCTGTGCCTCAATCAGTTGGGCTCCCTTATACCATATGGGAGGCCCTGGGTTCATATCCCAGGGCCTCCTTGGAAGACAGGCTCATCCACATGCTGTGGAGAGCCACTGGCTTTGGCACCATGGAGTGCCGCCCAGCTCACAAGCACCGCAGAGAGCCAACTCAGCAGGTTGATGCAACAAAAAGGGAGACAAGCAAAAATGCAGAAGAGAGTGCAGTGAACGGACACAGAGAGCAAACAGCAAACAAGCCACAAGGGGGGGATAAATAAAAATAAATACAGAAACAGAGGAACGCACAACAAATGAACACAGAGAGCAGACAGTATGCAAAAAAAAAAAAGCCACAAGGTAGGGGAATAAAAAAAAGTGTTATGATTAACCATAGGATGTACATTTCACTCTTTCATACAATCACAAAACTATGAAATAAACAGAATGCACAAGAAATTATGGCACATTCATAAGTTTATATTACACAGCATCATAAATAAAGTTGTAAAAATATATAAAGCTTTGTAAAGCAAATTAACTTTATCTACTTAAGCTGAAAAATATTTATACCTCGTGTGGTAGGTAGAAAAATGACTTCCCAAAGATGTCCATATTCTAATTCCTAGAATTTGTGGACACATTAGATTACATGATAAAGAGGAATTAAGGTAGCCAATAGAAATATGGCTGCTAATTAACCTTAAGATAGGGAGATTATTCTAGGTTATTTGGGTGAACACAGTGGATGTAACAAGGGCCCTTGAAGATGGAAGAGGGAAGCAAAAAGGTCAGTGTGAGAGTATTAGGATATGAGAAAGACTTAATCAGTTAGAGCTGGTGTTTGAAGTTGGAAGGGGACTGTTTTAGTCAGCCAAAGGGGTGTTGATGCAAAATACCAGAAACTGGTTGGCTTTCATAAAGGGTATTTATTTGGGGGTAGAAGTTTACAGTTACCATGCCATAAAGTTTAAGTTACTTCCCTTACCAAAGTCTTTTGCCACATGTTGGAGTAAGAAGGCTGCCAATGTCTGCCAGGGTTTGGGCTTAGGTTCCTCTCTTCATGGGACTTGCTTCTCTCTGGGTGAGGGTTCCTCTCTTCATGGGGCTGCATATCTCTCCAGACTTAGTTGCTGTGCTCACTCCACAAGGCCAGCTGTAGACTATCATGCAAATGGTTCCATCTGTCTCCCCAGGGCTTCTGCCACGTGTAAGGAGCCATCTCTATTCCTCTGTGCTCATCTCCTTTGTGTACACTTCCTGGGCTCCAGGTCAAAATTCCAACATCAAAAAATCCAACATCAAAATCCCCAACTCTGTCCTTTGCCATGTCTTTTATCTGTGAGTCCCAACCCACCAACACCCTACTGATGTGGCCCAAGAGAAGCAGTAATCATAATTTAATCATGCCCAGGTACAGACCAGTTTACAAACAAAATCCAATATCTAATTTTGGAATTCATAACTATATCAAACTGCTACAGGGACCCTAGCCAAGGAAGGTGGGCAGTCTATAGAAACTGGAAAGAGCAAGCAAATGGATGTTCCCCTAGAGCCTCCTTAAAATAACAGCCCTGTTGACACCTTGTTTTTAACCTAATGAGGCCCATTTTTAAAAATCTAATTGGTACATCAGTTATAGGAAACTAATACCACTTGCAACCAATAATACTCCTTATAGAACATTAGATCATGGGAGCCAGAAAAAAATGTTCATGTTTGTTTTAGCATTTTTATAGCAAATTGTGAACATTGCACTTCCCAACATTCTTAATTTAAAAAAAAGGAATCCTTAAATCCGAGGTTGGATTATAACAAAAACTTATCTACAGTTATTGGATGCAGTATTCCATATATGTCTGTCAGTTTAAGTTCATTAACTCCATTATTCAAATTTTCTATATCCTTTCTGATTTTTTTTGGACTGCTTGATCTAACAGTTACTGAAAGATGGTGTAAAAATAATTGACTGTGGAGGTGAATTTATCTGTTCTGTTCGATAATTCTTTCAATTTTTGCAGTATATACACTTGAAACTATCATTATGTACATTATATTTCAGAATTGCTTTTCTTTCTTCCCAGAGTATTTAACCACTTTTGATTAAGTAGTGATCCTCTCTACCTCCCCTCTAACTTTTTGTTCTTTAGCCTATTTTGTCTGAAATGTCATCATAAAGTATATATCTGGATTTACTTAATTCGAGTTTGTAATCTTTCACTTTTAGCAAGTGCACCTAGTCCATCTACATTTCTTATAATTATTTCTACTATTTTTATTTCATGATTTCTATTTGTTTTGCTTTTTCTATGTTTCTTCTTTTTCCATTAACTATTAGGGTTTTTTCATATTTTTTATTTGTGTAATCACATTTTAGTGTTTATCATAGAAAGTCAAGTGTTTTTAAGTTTTTCAATTCTAAAGTTACTTAATAACTTATGCTCCTCTTGAAGAATATGAGGACATTAGACCTTAGACTATTTTAAACATTTTAACTCCTTGTTTGAGATATCACTTGCATATTTTTGACATACCATTTTTTAGCTTTATAGTATATTTTCATTTATTCTGTTTGGGATTAATTGGGAATTTGGATTCTGTGAGTTGCTACCTTTAATCATTTCTGGACATTTCTCAGCCATTATTTCATCAAAACATTTTCTCTGATCCAATAATTCTCAGTTATTCATTTGAAACCCCCAGTAGCTGTATTTGAACATTCTCATTCTATTCTCCATGTTCAATACACTCCTTTAAAAAATATTTTCCATCTTTCTGTTCTCTTGGTACTTCATTTCTGGATAATTTCCAGTTCTATCTTTCAGGCTGTTAATTTCTTCAACTGTATTATGTCTGCACCTAAACTGCTTTTAACCCTATTGAGCTTATTATTGCTTCAATTATATATTATATTTCATATATATTTATAAATCATATGTTATATTTCAGTTATAAAAATATTCATTCTTAGAACATTCTACTTTGTTTTTCAAATACTCTTAGTCACTATACTTTACCTCAGTGTTTTAAAAAATATTTATATATTAAAAAATACTTATTTTATATTTTGTCTGACAGTTCCAACATTGGAATTCTTTATAGGTCAGATTTTACTCTCTTATTTCTGTTGGTTGTTATTCATAGTACATTGTTTTCACATGAATCTTGTATTGTTTGCTGTGAGCCCCTATTTCTTGGAATTTTAACACTGTGAATACTTTTCAACCTGGGATGAACATGGGTTCTTTCAGAGAATATTTCCAGTAGTTCCTGCTATATGACTGGTAGCACCACCAAATTAAGACCATTAAATCTGAGGAACTATTCAAGGGAAGGCTGTTTGTGGTTATTAGTTCTCAAAGAGAAACATTTTTTAATTTTTAACCTTTTTTGTAGAGACATATACACAACTCAAAATTTCCCATTTTAACCACTTTCAAGTGTACAGTTCAGTAGAATTAAGTACATTCACAATGTTGGACTTTTCCCCCTTAATAGTGACATAACTTGAGATAGCCAGTCTTCTTGCAGGCCGTTGTTGGTAGGAGAAGGAAAGGGAGGAGAGCTTTTTTTCTCATGTAACTTGCATTGAAATGTCTAGCCCTGTAGGGGCCACAGAGTTATAAATGAGTGTCTTGTCATATCCCCCATCTTGGAGATGGGTCCTGGTCTTTGTCTCTGTTCTCTGACATTCTCCTGAGTCCATAAAATCTAAGCTTAAGTTCCCTAGGTTCAGTAAATGCCTTAAATGCAAATGTGACCTCTACTTCTTTCTGTAGGTTCCTGCCTTTCCGTGGATTTTGGCCCAAATATGCCCTATATAATATATTGAAGAAGATATTTTTGTATTTCATCTGGAAATTTCAGGCAAATTAATTTTTATTCTATGATTCTTTTTATCTTTATCCTATTGGATTGGATATGTTTTCCTTATCTTTTTTATTTTATTTTTGCATCCCTGGCTTGGAAGTTATACTTTCTACAATTTTTGAAAATTCTAAAATTAAAAAAATGGTAATATACATATTTGACATGAAATCTAAAGCAATTCATATCCTTTTCTCTTAAGAATACAAAGATTAAAATGCTTTTATATGTTATTTGAATTCTGGCATTTTAATTTTACACACCCCCCATCCAAGAAGAAATCATTTCTATTATTATCTTATATAGCCAATCCTTCTTTAGATGTAGCACTCTATCCAGTACAGTCCTTTCTCACCATTCCTTCTTGCAATACATCTCTTCCTTCTGAATTTAACTTCTTTTACCATGAAGTATATCCTTACTTAGAGGAAATCTTCTCTCTTTTCCTCTTGATTTAAAATTGTTTTTATTTTTTCCTTATCCAGAATAAAAGTTAAGCTGGATAGTAATTATAAATAATTTTTTTAGCACATTAATTTTATTCCCATATATTCTGGACTCCATTGTTACTACTAAAACACTACTAAAGGTAAAATTGTCTTTCTTAAGAGAATTAGTCTGTTTCTTTCTCTTTGACTATTTTTACAACCTGTTCTTTGCCTTTTTATTCAGCAGTTTAATTTCAGTGTGGTCAGGTGTAGGTTTTAATTTTATTTTTTCCTATATTTTATTAAGTATGTTTCCCTAGTCAAGGACCTTTATCTTTAATCAGTTATGGGAAATTCTCAGTAGTAATCTTCAATATCAGGTTTTTCTGTTCTCTAGATTCTTTGCTTCAGATGCTTTCATTAATATGTTAGACCTTCTCCTTCTATCTTTAAGGTCTGTTAACTTTTCTTCCTTGTCTTCTATTTAACTGTGTTGATTCCTGGGTAATTTCTTCACATACATATTCAAATTGACTAAATCTGTCTTCTGATAATTTATTTATTTATTTATTTATCCAGAAATCTAACTTCATTCTTTATAAAATTTCCCAGGTCTTTTCTGATTATGCCTTTTTTATTATAACTTATGCCTTCAATTTCTTTTTCCTATTAATATAATTATTCATTTTTAAATCTATCTGACAGGTTTTTTAAAAGAGTTTAGAAAGGAAATACAAATATTTTATTAATGAATTTGTGGAAGGACATACACAAACACAGTAGTTATCTCTGTATGGTGAAGTTAGAGTGGATTTTTCATTTTGTTTATTGGCTATTGTTGTTTTTTCATTATTTCTACATTGCTTATGTAATAACAGATACCTTTCAAACCCAGAAAAAATAACTAGTGCTATGGTGCCAGGTTACCTATCATACAACCATCCTGATAATAAATAAATGTCAAATAGCCAAACCTACCATATGACAATCTACTAAGATCATTCAGATACCTAAACTGCTTGGGGGTCAGGCATAGCTATGGTTTAATACCACATGTGGGATACCAAAAAATATCAAGACTTTAAAAGAAGACACACTTTCTTAGATATTTTCAAATACATTTTATATCCACTTCTAAAGTGTTTTCAAGCCAATGGAATGTCTGTAGCTTTCAGAATATTGGGCAATTTTGCTTTTTATATAATAATACATCCCATTATGTATAATCTAACTGCAGTATGGTTCTGTTTTAATATAAATCAATAAATTTCAAGCATTTTTAACAACCTACTTAGTGCCATTATAGAAAAGCACACATAAACATACAGCCCAGAGTATATACCTCTGATTTATATAAGAGGAATTACCCATTTCGCTTTTCTACAAAATACCTTAGGTTAAAGAAAATAAGAAATAATTTGAAAATTGCATAAAAAGGGAAAAATCACTGTGGCTTCTTCCAGCTCATAATTTGCAAAAATAGTAAAATATTTTTTCCTTATATATTATACTACTATGCTTCAAGAAAGTCTGTACAGAAAGGAGGCAAGATGGTCGCTGAGTGAACTTGCCTTTGTGGTCTGTCCCAGGAAGAGATGGCTGGGCGTGGCTGCAGGTTCTCCAAGGCATGGCTTTTTTGGGATTTTTGCAGGGCAGAAGTGCCTGGACATCGATTGGGTGGAAAGGTAATGGAGAGGATTGGTCTAGTAGATATAATTTGGGTTCTATTGCCCGCAGGTGAGACCCACGCACAGGCTCCTCCCTATTGGGGGTGGGGAAAACCGCGGTCCTGCCCAGCAGCTCCACTTTTAGATGGCTCTGAATTGCTAAGGAGTTCGCGAGTTCTGGGCGAGCTATTGGCGAGTTGATGCGACGGGTCGCCTTTGCGGATCGATTTGGGAAGATAGACGGTGTTTTGCTGTGAAGCGGGAGAAACTTTTGAATGCAAGCACAAACAGTAGAGCTTCCACCTGAAGCCCCGCCCCCAAAAGCCCGGCAGCCAGTCTCCAACCCAAATAGGCTGTAGGCAAAAAAGGGACATAATTGGAAAATTGTTTTAGGCTGCGGCAAGGGAGGGGGACACGCCTGGAAGCCGATTAGGGAATATTCTGCAAAGCTTGGGAACTGCGGTTTTTGGAATCTGTTTTCGGCGTCACAGGCCGGGCTTTGGATCTGTACTAGTAAAGTGGCTGTGGTGTAGAGGTGCCATCTAGTGGCAGTGGTTTGGAATCACAGGACGGGAGCTGTCCAAAAGCTGAAGTGAAAGATACATGTACTAATGAGCCCAGCTAAGTAAGTGAATTGCAGGGTTCAGTCACAATATAGAGTTTGCGGATCTGACTTCCCCCATAGGGCTAGCACCCAGCTGTGGGGATCCCTGAGGGCTGTGTTACACTGCAGGCTCCCAGGCTTCCTGTTGACCAGATTGGAGGTTGCCAGGTCTGAATTACCTAAACTCTGGTGGCCCACACCACAGAGACTCACACCTCTTGAGTCCTCAATATCTCAGACTTTCCATCCCTGAATCCATCATGCACTGAGGTCCATCTGAGGTCCTTAAATGCCCTAGCCTTCAACGTTGGCATTTTTTCTTTATCATTTCATTTTGTTTTGTTTGTATTTTCATTTTGACTTATTCTTTACTTTTTTCAATTTCCTGATTGCTAACACTGCATTATCCCCGAGTCTTCTCTCACAGTGTATCCCCCAAAGTCCTTTTTTACTCAGTTATTTAAGTTTTTTTGTGTGTGTGGTAGGTACTGTGTAGTGGGTGTTTTAATTCTGCTTCGTGTATATCTGTTTTTTTTTCTTTCCCTTACCTGTTCCCCACCCTTTGCCCACCCTCTTTTCCTTTCTTTCTCTCATCCCTTCTCCCCCTTTTTTTTTCTTTTTTTTTTCTGTTGTCTCTTCCCCTCTTGTCCCTCATATTCTACTTAGTTTATTTAAACTCAATTATACAATAGGTACGGCAGGAAACACCTCATAATCGCTTGGATTTCTCATCCTCCACTGCCTCATTTCTGTGTGAACTGATTTAGGCTACCTACACTATCCTCTTTCCCCTACATCTTGATATCCGCCACCATCTACTGTCTCTCCTATATTCCACCTCCCACCTCCCTTTCTTCAATCCACGAAGGGTCTAAGTCTTAATTCCTAATACCTTTGTTTTGTTTTATGTCTGTTATCCACACTTGAAACTAGTACCTTTCTTTTCTCTTCCCCTCTCTCACGAAAACAATAGCTTTTTAGCTCATACCACATTCCTCCCATATTCAATCATCTACCTCATAATAAGTACTCTACCTACTGCTATAACTCTACACAATGTACATGAATCTAACCTCCATCCTCCCAAATCTCATATTCTTGCTTTGTTAACATAAATCACCAATAGTAATATACACTTTTCCCTTGCTCACACAATTGCCTTTCCCCAACACTAATATACTTTCCTTTAAAGTGAACTTAACCAACAACAAGAAATTAGAATAAGAAGTAAAAAGTGACAAACAGAAGCTATAACACCTATGCAAAAATAACAGCTAATTAACCTCCAAGAGTAGACAAAGAAGCTAAGGAATTGATTAAATCCATCAAGATAAAGAGATGACCAGAAAGCAACAAAAATCTACAAACCAAACAAGTAATCAGGAAAACATGGCTGAATCCATTCAACAAACCAAAAATCACGAAGAGGAGAAAACTTTGCACAAGCAATGAAAGATCTCAGAACATTTATCACCAACAAATTTGACGAAGTAATGAAAGAGGTTAACAACATGAAGACATCACTTGGAGGGGAAATTGCAGACATACGCAAAATCATAACAGATATGATGGGAATGAACACCACAGTTCAAGAAATCAAAAATACACTTGCAGCAAATATCAGCAGACTAGAAGAGACAGAGCAGAGAATTAGTGATGTGGAAGACAGTACATCAGAAATCAAACAGATAGTAGAAGGGGCCAATAAGAAGATAGAAAAAATCCAGTTAGGATTTAAGGACCTGAATGACAATGCTAAACGCTCAAACATACGTATTATAGGCATTCCAGAAAGTGAAGAGAAGGGAAAGGGGTCAGAAGGAGTGTTGCAGGAAATAATGGCTGAAAACTTCCCAAATCTACTGAAAGAGACAGATGTGCATATCCAAGAAGCACAGCACACTCCACTATTCATAAACCCCAACAGGCCCACCCCAAGACATACTTGTCAAATTATCCAATGCTCAAGACAAAGGGAAAATCCTAAAAGCAGCAAGAGAAAAGAAAACCATCACATACAAGGGAAGCTCAATTAGATTAAGTGCTGATTTCTCATCTGAAACCATGGAGGCAAGAAGGCAGTGGTATGATATAGTCAAGGTACTAAAGGAAAAAAATTTCCAACCAAGAATACTCTATCCAGCTAAACTAGCATTCAAACATGATGGAGAGTTTAAAATATTCGCAGACAAACAGAAACTGAAAGAGTATACCAACAAGAAACAACCCCTTCAAGAAATTCTAAAGGGAGTTCTGCAGGAAGAAAGGAAAAAACAGGAAAGGCAGAGTTGGAGGAGAGTATAAGAGCAACAACAACAACAAAAAATACAAAAAAAATACAAACAAAATATGACAAACACAAACCCAATCAAAATATGGCTAACACAAATAATTCCTTGAAAGTAATAACACTGAATGTCAATGGATTAAACTCACCTATCAAAAGATACAGACTGGGACATTGGATAAAGAAATATGACCCATCCGTATGCTGTCTACAAGAGAAACATCTTAGACCCAGAGACGCATGGAGATTGAAAGTGAATGGCTGGAAAACAATCATACAAGCTAACAATAACCAAAAAAAAAGGCAGGAGTAGCTATATTAATATCAGACAAAATAGACTTTCAATGTGAAACAATTGTGAGAGACAAAGAAGGATAATACATTTTAGTGAAAGGGAAAATCTGTCAAGAAGATCAAACAATAATAAATATCTATGCCCCTAACAAGGGTGCCTCTAAATACGTGAGGTAATCGCTGGAAAAACTAAGTGAAACAATAGATACATCTACAATTATAGTGGGGGATTTAATACACCACTATCAACTCTGGACAGAACATCTCAAAAGAGAATCACCAAAGAAACAAAACATCTAAACTGTATATTAGAGGAGCTGGATCTAATAGACATATATAGATCGCTACACCCAAACACAGCAGGATATACATTTCTCTCAAGCTCACATGGATCATTCTCCAAGATAGATCATATGCTAGGACACAAAGAAAGGCTGAATGAATTCAGAAAGATTGAAATCATACAAAACAATATCTCTGACCAGAGTGGAGTCAAGCTGGAAATTTGCAAGGGACAGAAGCCCAGATTTCACACCACAATTTGGAAATTAAACAGCACACTCTTAGTAAAACAGTGGGTCAAAGAGGAAATCTCAAAAGAAATCAATGACTACCTTGAATCAAATGATAATGATAACACAACATACCAAACTTTCTGGGATGCAGCAAAAGCAGTACTGAGTGGAAAATTTATAGCCATAAATTCATATATCAAAAACGAAGAAAGAGCAAAAATTGAAGAGCTAACTGCACATTTGAAGGAATTAGAAAAACAACAAGAAAGTGACCCGACAGGAAGAAAAAGGAAGTAAATAACAAAGATAAGAGCAGAACTAAATGAAATAGAAAATAAGAAAGCACTTGAAAAGATAAACAAGACCAAGACCTAGTTTTTTGAGAAGATCAACAAAATTGACAAACCTTTAGCGAGACTAACAAAGAAAAAAAGAGAGAAGATGCAAATACACAAAATAAGAAATGAGAAAGGCAATATCACCACTGACCCCACAGAAATAAAGACTATCATAAGAGGATACTTTGAAAAACTATATTCCAACAAAAATGACAATCTAGAGGAAATGGACAAATTCCTAGAAATACATAAGCAGCCCATATTGATGAAAGAAGAAATTGCTGATCTTAACAAACCAATCACAAGCAGAGAGATAGAATCAGTTATTAAAAATCTCCCAACTAAGAAGAGCCCAGGGCCAGACGGCTTCACAGGTGAATTCTACAAAACATTCCAGAAAGAACTGACACCAATCCTGCTGAAACTATTCCAAAAAATCAAAACAGAAAGAACATTACCCAACTCCTTCTATGATGCCAAAATTACCCTAGTACCAAAGCCAAACAAAGACACCACAAGAAAGGAAAATTACAGACCAATTTCTCTAATGAACCTAGATGCAAAAATACTTAACAAAATACTTGATAATCGTATTCAACAACACATTAAACGAATTATACACCACGACCAAGTGGGATTCATCCCAGGTATGCAAGGATGGTTCAACATAAGAAAATCAATCAATGTAATACACCATATAAACAGACTGAAGGAAAAAAATCACATGATTATATCTATTTTTTTTTAAAGATTTATTTATTTATTTTAATTTCCCCCCCTCCCCTAGTTGTCTGTTCTTGGTGTCCATTTGTTGTGTCTTGTTTCTTTGCCTGCTTTTGTTTCTTTGTCCACTTCTGTTGTCGTCAGCGGCACAGGAAGTGTGGGCGGCGCTGTTCTTGGGCAGGCTGCACTTTCTTTTCACGCTGGGCAGCTTTCCTCACGGGCACACTCCTTGTGCGTGGGGGCTCCCCCACGCGGGGGACACACTTGCGTGGCACGGCACTCCTTGCGCACATCAGCACTGCACATGGCCAGCTCCACACTGGTCGAGGAGGCCCGGGATTTGAACCGCGGACCTCCCATATGGTAGACGGACGCCCTAACCACTGGGCCAAAGTCCATTTCCCTGATTATACCTATTGATGCAGAAAAACCATTTGAAAAAATACAGCACCCTTTCTTGATAAAAATACTCCAAAAGATTGGAATACAGGGAATTTTTTGAACATGATAAAAAGTATATATGAAAAACCTACAGCCAACATTGTTTACAGTGGAGAAATCCTAAAATCCTTGCCTCTAAAGTCAGGGAGAAGACAAGGATGCCCACTGTCTCCGCTCCTATTTAACATTGTCTTAGAAGTACTTGCTCGAGCACTGACGCAAGAACCAGCTATAAAAGGCATTCAAATTGGAAAGGAAGAAGTCAAAATTTCATTATTTGCAGATGACATGATCCTATACATAGAAAACCCTGAGAGATCTACAACAAAGATTCTAGAACTCATAAATGAGTTTAGTAAAGTCGCAGGTTATAAGATCAATGGGCAAAAATCAGTAGCATTTCTGTACACCAATAATGAGCAAGATCAGGAGGAAATCAAGAAACAAATACCATTCACAATAGTAAATAAAAAAATCAAATACTTAGGAATAAATTTAACTAAAGAGATAAAGAACTTATACACCGAGAACTATACAAGATTGTTGAAGGAAATCAAAGAAGACCTGAATAAATGGAAGACTATTCCTTGTTCATGGATAGGAAGACTGAACATTATTAAGATGTCTATCCTACCAAAACCGATCTACACATTCAATGCAATCCCAATAAAAATCAACGCAGCCTTCTTTAAGGAACTAGAAAAACTAACTTTGAAATTTATTTGGAAAGGAAAGAGACCCCGAATAGACAAAGACATACTGAAAAAGAAAAACGAAATTGGAGGAATCACACTACCTGACTTCAAAACTACTACAAAGCTACGGTGGTGAAAACAGCATGGTATTGGCATAAGGAGAGACACATAGACCAATGGAATCGAATTGAAAGCTCTGATATAGAACCTCACATAAACAGCCACATATTATTCGATAAAGCCACCAAACCCTCTCAACTGGGAGAGAGTGGCCTATTCAACAAATGGTGTCTGGAGAACTGGATAGCCATAGGTAGAAGAATGAAAGAGGATTACCATCTCACACCTTATACAAAGATCAACTCAAGATGGATCAAAGACCTAAATATAAGAGCCAAGACCATAAAAACCTTAGAAAGCAGTGTAGGGAAACATCTACAGGACCTTGTAATAGGAAATGGCTTCATGAACATTACACGTAAAGCACGAGCAGCAAAAGAACTAATAGATAAATGGGACTTCCTCAAAATTAAAGCCTTCTGCACCTCAAAGGAGTTTGTCAAGAAAGTAAAAAGGGAGCCCACACTGTGGGAGAAAATATTTGGCAACCATATATCTGATAAGAAACTTATAACTTGCATATATAAAGAACTCCTATATCTTGAAAATAAAAAGATAAACAACCCATTTAAAAAATGGGAAAAAGATTTAAACAGACACTTCTCTGAAGAAGAAATACAAATGGCAAAAAAGCACATGAAAAAATGTTCCAAATCTCTAGCTATCAGGGAAATGCAAATCAAAACTACAATGAGATACCATCTTACACCCATAAGATTGGCAGCTATGAAAAAAACAGAAGAATACAAGTGCTGGAGAGGATGTGAAGGAAGGGGAACACTCATCCACTGCTGGTGGGAATGCAGGAGGATCCAACCATTCTGGAGGACAGTATGGCAGTTTCTCAAAAAACTAGCCATAGATTTGCCATATGACCCAGCAATACCACTGCTGGGTATATACCCAGCAGAACTGAAAAGAAGGACACAAACAAATATATGTACACCAATGTTCATAGAAGCATTGTTCACTATTGCCAAAAGTTGG
Organism: Dasypus novemcinctus; assembly: GCF_030445035.2. Taxonomy (NCBI): domain Eukaryota; kingdom Metazoa; phylum Chordata; class Mammalia; order Cingulata; family Dasypodidae; genus Dasypus; species Dasypus novemcinctus. Next base: position 8,353,571 of record NC_080700.1, on the reverse strand, counting down.
AATCAACCCAAATGCCCATCAACAGATGAGTGGATCAATAAAATGTGGTATATACACACAATGGAATACTACTCGGCAGTAAGAACAAACACACTACAAACACATGTGATAACATGGATGAATCTTGAGAACCATATGTTGAGTGAAGCAACCCAGACATTGAAGGACAAATACTACATGACCTCAATGATATGAAATAACAAAGCTGCCCTAGATAGCAAGAGACTGAACGATAGGCTTACAGGAAATCGGAGGGTGGAGGAAGGATGTGAGCCGATGTCTGCAGGGGTGGAATTTAAGACGAGATGGTGGTAAGTATGAACACAAAGAAGAGATAAAAGGGGGGCAAGGGGTTGCCTTTGGTTGGGGCTTTGCGGGTTTGAGGGTGGCTGGGGAGGGGCAGATGGGTAAAATTGCCCAAAAGTGGGGGGAGGGAGGGGTAGCATATGAACACAGGAGAGGGTCAGGTGTTGGTGGAGAGTAAAATGCCGAGAAAATCATATCAAAATATAATAAAGAGGTTTACCTGTTTAGAATGCTCGGAGGGGAGGGTCTTACGCAGGACGGGCTCCTGGGGAATGTCTAAATGCTCATTCTGCCAGAGTGGGTGACACCATGGGGTAGAAACCCAAGTAGTGAGAGTGGGGGTGGACCCACATCCTGGGGAGGGCTAATGCCATCAAATAGAGGGAACTGTATCCCTCGAGAGAAAGGGTGGCTCCCAGGGCATTGGGGCAGTTGAGCAAGTTAGGCCCTGAACACTATTCCATCTATCTCTGGACGTGGCTCCTCAGGAAACGGAGGTTGGCTGTCCCTGTGGGCACCAAGGTGGAAGGGAAAATGGACGTTAAATGTGTGGAACCAAGGTAAATGGGGGGTAAGAGAGGAGTGTCTTGAGAGTACACAAGAATGGATATAAAACATGTAATATTACACCATAACATACAGGAGATGACAGACTGATAATGTAAACCATAATGTAAAACATAGGATAACTAAGAATGTAAAAAACTGTGTATCCTAAAGTATGCACCATAATGTAAGCACAGATGTCACCTTGTTAGAAAGCTAGTGTCTCAGACTCTGTACATCACGTTAAGAAAATATGATGTGAATAGGGTGTAAGAGTAGCACTGTGGAAGGGAAAAGGTTTTGTGGTGGATGTATGGGAGTGCTGTATATTATATATATGCATTGTTGTGGTCTAGGGCTCCTGTGAAGAGAAGCTGAATAATTAGGGGGAAAAAAAAAAGAAAAAGAAAGGATGTAGAATTTTTTTCAAGTCAACATGTGTTCTTTATCTAACCTTTAAACCCATCGCTATATGCCATTCCCTAGTAAGGGACCCTGACATTATATTGGGCTTCAAATTTTGGGGAGTTCTGGATCACAGAATGTTTCAACAATGGCAATGGAGGGATACTGGTATGGGATGCCATTGACAGGTGATATATGGCTGAGAGGGAGCTGTACAGAACATATGTCCAGGGTGCATGGTAATGTTTGGATATACTCATAGTGGTAAAAATTAAAAACCACAGCAGGGGGGGTACTGGGTTCCTGGCCAGTGGTGCTCTGTCGTGGTCCCTAGGGGAGCAGTGACAGTCTCCCAGGTGCAGCAGCGGGGACAAGGAGGGAGTGAGGGTTCAACAGTGAGCCCCTGATGCTAATGACTATGCTTGTGAGCTGATAAGCCTAAAATAAGAACAAGGTGTAGAGCAACATTCTGCCTGGGAATTTCCTCCTGTCAGCCTTCATGTTACTCAAATGTGGCCAGTCTCAAAGCCAAACTCAGCATGTAAATGCAATGCCTTCCCCCCAGCGTGGGACATGACACCCGGGGATGAGCCTCCCTGGCACCGAGGGACCACTATTAACTACCAACTGATGATGCAACTGGAAAATGACCTTATATGGAAGGTTCAATGTGGATCAGCAGAATATCCCTGTCTACATAAAATAACATGACTTTAAAATGCTGTTTGACCTAAAGTAAGGGGGAAATGGAAAGGAGAAATGAGTTTATATGGCTACGAGTTTCTAAAAAAGAGTCTGGAGGCTGGCAGAAGGATTGCCCTTATGCACAACTGAGCAGAGTCAGAGAGACAGATAAAGCAGATACAACCCCCAGATATTGGTTCCTTTGAGGGCTAAAGAGACCCATGGGAGTTATGGTCATGGCAATGGGGTTAACTACCAGGTCAGATGGCCCCTCTTTGGAAATGGTGTTCATGTGTGATGAATCTGGACTCAGATGGGATCTCCCTTCATAAGACTTTCATGCTAATGTGCTGGAGGTGCAGTTAATGTTGGCGTTTAAGATATATTTAGGGGATTTGAATCTCTGGACTGACAATGTGATAGCCAGGTCCTGAGCCTCAACAGACTCCAGCACCTACAATCTGATTTATTGGACTTACCACACTCAGCTAAGATGGAGTTGAAGAAGGACAACCACCACACCATGGAGCCTAGAGTGATTACAACTGAAAATGGGAGGATTGCATCCAGCATCCATGTGGAATCTGAGCCTCCTCTTGACATAGAGGTGCAATGGACACAACCAATCCAATGTCCACATAGAAGAGGTGGCATTGGATTGCGAAAAGTGGACATGGTGGCTGATGGGTATGGGGAAAGGTAGGAAGAGATGAGAGGTGGAGGCGTCTTTGGGACATGGAGCTGCCCTGGATGGTGCTTCAGAGGCAATCACCGGACATTGTAAATCCTCACAGGGCCCACTGGATGGAATGGGGGAGAGTATGGGCCATGATGTGGACCATTGACTATGAGGTGCAGAGGTGCCCAAAGATGTACTTACCAAATCCAATGGATGTGTCATGATGATGGGAACGAGTGTTGCTGGGGGGGGGGGGGGGAGAGGTGGGGTGGGGAGGTGGGGTTGAATGGGACCTCACATATATATTTTTAATGTAATATTATTACAAAGTCAATAAAAAAAATCTCTGCACACAATGTTTAATTCTCAGAAGTAAAAAAAAAATAAAAAAATCATTAAGAAACTTCCCATAAAAAATGAACATAGAAATTGCTACCTTATTATTATAGAAATACTTTCTGACTATCTGCAGTTACCAGTTTTAAGATTTCAGTATCACTGAAACAAACTTGATGAAGATACAGGCCATTGTAAATTGAATACAGAAAATTCCACTTCCTATCAGAAATAAAAAGCTAAAAATGAGATCAAATGAGAAAAAGGGGCAACTGGGAGGTGGAAAATGGGAAAGAAAAATGTTTTTCCTTTATCTATAGAGTGAGATTAGGTAGCAAAATTGAGATGGTTGTCAGAATAAACAGCAAGAAATCAGAGCATAAATCACAAAGTATATACTATTCATTAGCTGATAGCTGTGTTAGTGTATTTTAACTCAGAATTAATTTCTAGTAGTTACTTGAGTAGTTAAGAGATATACCCATTTTTTTCTAAGTAAGTAGAAAGCTTTAAGATCCAAATCAGTAAATCCTTCTATAGTTCTGAACTTGGTCATCTCTTAAAGGCTCAGCAAAAGTGTTTGCTATTGCCTTGGTGAATACTGAGAAATAAATATCTTTCTTTCAGAATGGTGGTGATTTGCATAACACATATATTCTAAAACAAAATGAAATTTTCTTATGCCAGCAATGGGTGCCTTATAGAAGATATCTCTAAGTTATTAAATATGGATAACTAACTTCTATGATGTATTAGTATTCTTCTGATAAAGCTAGTTTACATTTAAAGAATATTTCAGGTAAAGAAGGCACTCATTTTTTAACTCAGAAAATATTAATTGATTTCCTTTTTTGGTTAGACAGTGTTTCAGGCACTAAAGATAGAGCAGTGCATAAGACAAAGCCTCTGCTTTCATGGTATTTATAGTCAGAGATATTGGGTGGAGAGTGGGAGGGAAAAGAGAGTGAACAAAAAATATATAATATATCAACTGGTGATCAGGTCTAAGAAGAAAAATATGGAAGGATGGAGAAGTTCTATCTGATATGATTGCAACAAAGCTCTGAAAGATGGTGAGGGAATGAGCCATTTGGATATCTGCTGGGCGAGAGTTTCTGGGAGGAGAAACAGTAAGGGTCTGATGAATGATGAGTGAAAGAAGAGATGCAAGATTGTGGAGATAGCTGGGACAATACTACCTAGAGCCTAAAGGTTTTATTCTGAAGGATAAGGTTGGCTTTGAAGTATTCCAAGTAGAGAGGGGTGGTGTTTAAAGCTGTACGTACCCCAGAAAAACACATCCTTAAATTTAATCCATTCCTGGGCATGTGAACCCATTATAAATGGGACCTTATGATGAGAATACTTCACTTAATGTGCTACCCACCTAAATCACGATGACTCTTAAGTCTACTACTGGAGTCCTTTATGAGAAACTGAAATTTAGAGATGTAGAAAGCCATGGCAGCAAGAAGCAAAAATCAATGAATCCTGGAAGAGAAGGGAAAGACCAGCAGTGCTGTCATATGCCTTGCTGTATGACAGAACAAAGGATTGCCAGCAACTGATCTTCAGGAAGAAAACATTGCCTTGATAGTGTCTTTTTGTTGTTGTTGTTTATTTATTTTATTATTTATTTCTCCCCCACCCCCATTACTCCCATTGTCTACTCTCTGTGTCCATTTGCTGTGTTTTCTTCTGTGTCTGCTTGTATTCTCATTAGGTGGCTCCAGGAACTGATCCTGGGACTTCCTGAAGTGTAGGAGAGGTGATTACTCTCTTGTGCCACCTCAACTCCCTGTTCTGCTATGTCTTCTTATTTTCTCCCCTTTGTGTCACTTGATGCATCATCTTGCTGCACCAGCTCTCTGCATCAGCTGGCACTCCTGTGCAGGGAGGCTTTCCTGTACTGCACGGGATTCCACACAGGGTGGCACTCATGCATGGGGCAGCATTCCCACGTGGGTCAGACTCCGTGTGGGCCAGCTCGCCATCTGGGACAGTTTGCCCTCAACAGGAGGCCCTGGTCATCGAACTCTGGATCTCCTATATGGTAGACAGAAGTCCAATTTGTTGAGCCACATCTGTTTCCTGTCAGTGTCTTGATTTGGAAATTTTCCTGGCCTCAAAACAGAGTAAATCAATTATCATTGTTTAACATGGCCTATTTCATTATATAGATCTGCCTAGGAAACCAAAACAGATTTTGATACCAGGAGTGGGGTGCTGCTATTGTGAAAAGAAAAATGTGGAATGGGTTTTGAATTGCATAATATGTAGAGGCTAGAAGAACTGTAAGGCATTTGATGGAAAAGGCCTTGATTGCTTTGACAAAACTGTTTGTAGAATATATATATGCTAAAAGTACTTCCCATGAGGACTTTGAAGAAAATAATGAATGTGTTATTGGGAACTGGTGGAAAGGTGATCCTTGTTTTAAAGTGGCATAAAACTTGGAAAATTGAGTTCTGATATCAGATAGAAAGCATAACCTGAAGACTATGAACTGGGATATTAATCTGAAAGATTTCCAAGCTAAATGTGGACAGTGCAACTGGTTTCTCCTGGCAGCTTCTAATAAAATGCAAGAGGAAAAGGATTAACTGAGAACTGAAATCCTGGGAACAAAGGAACTGTAAATTGATGGTTTGAAAAATTCATAGTTTCTGGAAAACCAGTCCCCCAGACAATAGTGCTCCAGGGGATGATTTAACTTAACATGGAGTTAGTCAGCAATTTCCATGCAACTCAAAATTGGGGATACAACTATGCATAAAGGATCTATGGAAAGTTATTTTATCTGATGATTTGGGACCCCATGTACAACATGCAAATGTGCCAGGTTTTTTGTGAGATCGCTCTGAATAGAACCACTGCCAACCTGGACTACAAAAGACAGAAAAGGGATAGAACCATGGAAGCTGAGGTCTATATCTAACACATCTTCTCAGGCCAAGAGAATGGGCCCACCCGTGTGTGTGGAAAGGATGATTCTTCCCTGGCTCTTGGAGAAGATGGACTTTCTGCACCATTGTTCAGGAAGAGTTCTGCCACACCAGTGTTCTGAGAGGGCAGAGCCTGTGCTCAAGAATTTACAGAGAGCTTGGCTGCCATCCCAGTGCTTAGAGAGTGTGGAATCTTAACCCCAGGGTTCGAGGAGAGGATGGGCAAGTGATTGGAAGGGGTGGGGCTGCCACTGCATTCTGTGTTTATGGATTGGGATATTACATATCATTAAGATGTCAATATTATCCAAAGCAATTTATAGATTCAATGTAATCCCCATCAAAATTCCAGCAACAATCTTTGCAGAAAATGGAAAAGCCAATCATCAAATTTAAATACAAGGTTAAGGAGCCCCAAAGAGCTAATGCCATCTTGAAAAAGAAGAATGAAGTTGGAGGACTCACATTTTCCGATCTTAAAACTTATTACAAACTCTTGGTAAACAGAAGAGCATGGTACTGGCACAAGGACAGACATATACAGAAAAGAAATAGGAGTGAGAACTGAGAAATCAACCCTCAATCAGTTTATGGCCAACTGATTTTTGACAAGGTGGCAAAGACCCCTCAGTTGGGAAAGAATAGTCTCTTTAACAAATGATTCTGGGAAAACTGGATCTCCATTTAAAAAAAAAAAGGCAAGGAAGACTCCTACTTCACATCATACACAAAAATCAACTCAAAATTGATCTAAGACCTAAATATAAGAGAAAACTATTAAACAATTTAAAAAATTGTAGAGAAACATCTTTAGGACCTTGTGCTAGGCAATGGCTTCTTGGACTTTATACCCAAAACACAAGCAGTAAAAGGAAAAATAAATAGGACCTCATCAAAATTAAAAACTTTTGTTATTCAAAATAATTTATCATGATAGTAAAATGACAACCCACACAATAGTAGAAAATATTTGGAAACCATGTATCTGAGAGAGGATTAATGTGCAGCATATATAAAGAAATGCTTCTACTTTACAACAAAAAGACAAACAACCCAATTACAAAATGGGCAAAAGTCCTGAACAGACATCTCTCCAAAGAAGAAATACAAATGGGCAGAAAGCATATGAAGAGATTCTCATCATCATTAGCCATCAGGAAAATGCAAATCAAAACCACAATGAGGGAAGCAGACTTGGCCCAATGGATAGGCCAACTGCCTACCACATGGGAAGTCTGCAGTTCAAACCCCCAGCCCACTTGAACCATGTGGAGTTGACCCATGCACAGTGCTGATGAACACAAGGAGTGCCATGCCATGCAGAGGTGTCCCCCGAATAAGGGAGACCCACGCCCAAGGAGTTTGCCCCATAAGGAAAGCCATCCAGTGTGAAAGAAAGTGCAACCTGCCCAAGAATGGCACCGCACACACAGAGACCTGACACAGCAAGATGACGCAAGAAAAAGAAACACAGAATCCGGGTGCTGCTGATAAGGATAGAAGCCATCACAGAACACACAGCGAATGGACACAGAAAGCAGACAACTGGGCAGTGGGAGGAGGGGAAGGAGAGAGAAATAAATAAAAACAAAACAAAACCAAAAAAACCCACAATGAAATACCATTTCATACCCATTAGAACAGCAGTTATTAAAAAACTGGAAAATAGCAAATGCTAGAAAAGTTGCAGAGAAATAGGAACATTCATTCGTTGCTGCTGGCAATGTAAAATGGTACAATTGCTGTGGAAGACATTTTGGCAGTTCCTCAGAAAGGTAAGTATAAAACTAAAATATGATTTGGCAATTCCACTACCAAGTATATACCCCAAAAGAATTGAAAACAAGAACTCAAACAACTATTTACACACTGATCTTCATAGTGGCATTATTCACAATTTCCAAAAGATGGAAGCAACCCAGGTTTCCATCAACCGATGAATGGATGAATAAAATATAGTAAATACATCAATGGAATGTTATTCAGGCTTAAAAAGGAAAGAAATTCTGATACATACAGCAACATGAATGGCCACTGAAGACATCTTGTTGAGTGAAATAAGCCAGACAAAAACATAATAATGAAACAATTGGAAGAAGCAAACTCATAGAGTCAGAACCTAGAATATAGGTTACCAGGGGTTGCGGTGGGGATATGGAATGAGAACTACTTCAGATGTACTGGGTTTCTATTTGGAATGATAGAAATATTTTGGAAATGGATGGTGATAATGATAGAACAACATTGGGAACACAAGAGCACTGTAATATATGTCTGAATATGTTTAATAGGTGAAACATTAGATTGTATATATAGTAACAGATTACAAATTTTTAAAAATCTGGGAAATTACACTGCACAAACAAACAACCCTAAGTTAATCCACGGACTTTAATTAATGGTATAATTATAAAACTGTACCATCATTAATTGTAACAAATATTCCAAACCAATGCAAACTATTGGTGGCAGGGTGATATATGGGAATCCTGTATTTACACCTGATTTTTCTGTTAACCCACAATTTTTCTAATTAAAAAAAACAACAGCAACGCAAACCAAACACATAAACTAAACATAAGCAAATGAATTCCCATTGTTTAACCTGACCCATTTCATGGTATTTGCTTTAAGCACCCTGGAAATAGAGCAACAGCCTTCTGGCTGTTATCTGAGATGAGGAAGATGGGATGAGTGGGGGGAACTGTCGACATGACCTATGTACAGTGTTCAGATAGGCATTAATGTTAATTTTGAGATTTTTTAAGATACTAGTCACCATTATATGTCCAGCTGCTGGAAATATTTTTGGAATATAGGAAATGTTGGAACCAGAGAGATATTTTATGATGATATTTAAAAACATCAGTTGATGATGATGACATGTAGTGTTTACTATGGGACAGGTACAGTTTTAATCCTCAGAGCAACCCTAGAAGACAGGTATTAATATTTATATTTTATGAATGAGAAACCTGAGGCACAGGGAGGTTATTATATTCCTTATGATCTGCTTACACTTAGTATGAAGCAGAACTGTTACAAATGTTACATTAATTGTAACAAGTGTTCCACACCAATGCAAGTGGTGTGGTGGTGGGGTGGTATATGGGAATCCTGTACTATATTGTTTTGTAAACCCACAACTTCTCTAATAAAGAAAAAACATTTTTCAAACTGTAAAAAATAGGAAATGACCTGCATTTTTATAAAGACAGTTGCTAAATATTTCTAATGTGACATCCTTTCTTAAGATGGATTGTCTACTTACCATTCCTGTGCTCTATTGCCTGGACTAGGAGTGGATAACTAGGGCAGGCTAGCGTAGGGAAAGGGAAGACTTGGGTCACAGCTGAAGACCTGGCAGATAACATGGTGGACAGACAACGTGGCCGTGAGACTCCACCCAGAAACCTCCCAAGGGCAAGGCTGCTGGAAAGATTTCCCAAGACCTGGCTACAAGATTCTACTTGGAACTCTTTCTGGGGTCAAGGAGAAGCCCCAGATAACCCCAAACAGGCCTCCTCACTGGGCCTCTGAGAGCTAACAGGGGATCATAAGGCAACCAATCAGAAGAGCAAAAGGCTGGAGCTTTTCCCAACATTTGGAAGGGGGAGGAGTCAAGGTTTTAAAAGGCCTAAGCTGAGGCTTCTGCCTGCATGACTCACCCTGCAGCACACTGCAGCCCATATCTAGGAACATCCATTCTTTTCTTGTTTCTTAATAAACTCTTTACTCCCTTTCCTACCCTATGGCTGTCTTTAAATTCTTTCATGTGACATAAGTCAAGAACCTAGAAGCCCAGAACCCAGAGTGTTCTGCTAACATAACCAAAAGTCCATGGGCAAAATCCAACTCAACCTTTGATTTTGTAAATAAAGTTTCACAGGCACATGCAAAGACACTGAGTTGGGATGTCAACTCAGGTAGAATGACTTCCAGAATCACACTGTATGCTTCCACATGAGAATCATGGGAATAGCCAATACCATGTACCTCCTGATATGATGCACTGGGAATAAATCAGCATCATTTCATCACATCTGAGATGCTCCTGACAAAAATGCATAATCTGAATCTAAAAATAAGGAAACATCATGCAAATCCAAATTGAGAGACATTCTGCAAGACAACAGGACTGCACGTTTAAAATGTAAAGGTCATGAAATACAAAACTCAGCCTAATTAAAGATTACAGTAACCTGAGAATTGAATGCCAAGCATTCTTTTGGATTTTCTGTTGCTATAAAAATCATCACTGTGGCATTGGCAAAATTTGAATTAAATTTGTAGATTAGAGAAAATATTGTGTCACTAATGCCTATATTTTATATCTCTTAAAACATACTTAATATGCTTAAAAAAAACATGTCTGAAACTATTGGCCAAGATTTCTAGGCAGAATAGACACTTGATAAATATATGTGGACTGCATGAAAGAAATGTGTAAGAATTTGAAGTGATTTTTCAAATTTGATTTCTTAATACCAGAACTGGGAATTCTCCTACAGTGAGGATTTTCCAAGCTCAGGGTCCAATAGCTAAAAAATAGCATAGCTATAATTATTGAGAAAGTGATACTTTACCATCACCACACTTTGGCATCATCTCTGGAAGTCTTGAAAGAAAGTGTCACTTGCACATGCAGAGAGGAGTGAACAGGTAGAAAGAATGGTGTGAGCAAACTCCTAAGGGAATGTTGATATTTTGTTCTTGCAACAATGACTTGAAGAATTTGACTGAGAAGATTTAGCCCATGTAGGGGAGTTAAATTTCGAGATGTAGGGAGAGGAGGGCTTACCATATCTTGGGTTCTAGGATGAGAAGATTGGACTTCATCCAGTGCTTACCAAGGAGGAAATAAAGGATTCTGAGTAGGGGCGATATGTCCTGAGCATTAGGAGAATTAATTTAATAATAAAATAGTGAAGTTATCACAGAGGTAGTAAATGAGCTAGGACATTATTACATTAAACTTTCATAATTTAACTGTAGTTAAGTGTGCCTACTATTAAATATATTTGAAATTTTTTGTTTGGGCAATAGAAGTTCTTTTTAAAAATGGCCTCTATTCTATATAATTCTTGCTAAATATTGAGGTATGACAAAAAACATACCGGGCAAAATGTGACAGTGGTTTACCCTTGAGACTAAGGTGGGTCATCTGTAACCCTTGGCATCCTTTTATTTATTTTAATTGCAACTTAAACATTCAGGGTATTTCTACTAGCCCACTATATTTAATAGCCATCATAGTTATGGTTTCCTGGAAGCAACAGATATGCCCAGAGAATCTTATTACTTTATAAAAAGCTCATCTTTTAGAGTCTTCCAGGCATGATGAAATATTCAGGGTCTTGGTTAGGCCTCCAGAGTATAGCAGAAGTATAATAAATGGACTTAGAAATGCAAAACTGCTACATTTCAGATGGTTGCTCTAAGTCATTTGTTACATCCTGGCTGCACCCATAAAACACCTCATTCTTGTGTATTTCCTTAGGGAATGCCTCTATTCCACATACAAATAAAGAGATTGGTTTGGGGAAGTTGTAACAGATGACCAAACCGGGTGGCAAATGTGAAGTAGATGCAGAACTGAGATGTCTCCATCATACAATTGTTTTCTTCCTGGCAGAAACTCCTATCTGTTATGTATCTAAGGACTTTGATTGTATTGCTCTGGGTACCTCTTTGAATCTGTAATATTCAATCTGTTCCTTTTTTAAACCCACAAAATCCTACAAGCTCTCTGGAATAGCTGGACTGATTGGTTATTTTGATGTGAAATTGTTTAGACACCAAATCAGTTGGCCCACATGGTAGGAAGACTAAGAGGAATATTATTTAAAACAAAACACAAAAAAAACAAGAGTTTATTTCTACACCACTGACTTTCGTTTGTATATTCCAAATTGCAATTTGAGGAAGAAGTGTAAACACATGTATGTAATTTCCTTGATGTCCATCACCACACATACAAAAAGAGATACCTAGTTTATTTCTATTTTCTATAATTGGGCATTTGCCTTGCTTTTTATTTCATACTGATATCTAGAAATAAGACTAGTTAATTGCTTCTTGGCCTTTTTGCTAAACTCAAGTGTAGAAATAGTGTTAGGAATCTGTCATTTTAATTAATTTAAATTCATTTTCTATAAGGAAAAACAATTAGCATAGAGTATATTTTAATGTGCATTTTCTCACTATCAGGAAACTCCAGTGAAGTTAGTTTAGTAATACCTTATTCTGAGTTCTTTTGTGTGATGCAGGAAAACAGCTATTTTTTTTTTTTTTGGCATCAATTTTAAAGACCACCCTCAGGAAGGCCAATTGCACAGGGACTTGACGTTTGGGGAAAGTTGTGCAGATTTCTAGAAAGCACATTTTTGGCTTGGTAGAGAATGGTAGTCTTGCACAGGACTTAAACATCAAGACATCAGTCAGTGGTAAGTGACTTAAGAGACTTAAAGAATGTGATTTGTTACTGAATGTCAAATGCAGCTCTTTAAAGGGACTAACAGGTAAAGTGGAAAAGAATCAGATAAGGGATATTTGTTCAGAGGGATGCTAAATGATCAAGACGTTCTGAGATGGAGTTGAGGGTTTAGGATTGTTTTTGGCCCTCACCTTGAGTCTTGCTGAAACATGTCACAGTGGTGGTATTTCCATTCCCTGGGAACAGGAATAATGAGAAAGATTTTAGTTCTTAACTCTTTTGCAGTTTTTCAGGAATGCTTTCACCAATGCTTTTATTTTTTCTTTCTATCATCATATAGGGGTAACTTGGTGGCAGATATCTGGAGAAAGAGTGTAACGTTTGGCCCTTTATTGCATCTTATCTTTCTCTCTAAGATGGTAGAGCATGTTTTTTATCTTAGGGGCAAACAAAGATTACAGGAACAAGGGACTCAATTTTATTTTATTAATTCATATTAGCAACACAAGTGTGTTCATATATCAATAGCTACATAACATTTATTTATCTGTCTCATTAACAGTATACAAAATAAGAATCTATATTATGTAAATAGATGTCAATAATTTGATTCAATGTCATGTTCACTGATGGAGTAAATGGCTATTAAAATGATGTCATTTTAGTTGAGAGGGTATGGGGTTCTTACTGATAAAAGAACTATTTCCTCTCTACTATCACCTTGGGAACACCAGGAAACCAAACATTAGATGTGCATTCATTTGTGTTATTCAATATTTTATCAGCTATTCTCTTAGGATGCATTAAAGAAATAATAAACACCACTACATTTTCCAAACTGTGCAAAAGCACTGATTACAAATTTAATGCTGAGTGCGAGGTGCCAGTGATATATTCCAATTCATAATTTTGCCTTAATTCTTTGAAGAATTTGGAATTAAGATGATTATTGATAGATACCTTATCTATATCTTAACTGTAAATATACTCCACTGTATGAATGGATTTTGGGGGCTCTTCCTGTAATGATTAATGGTTTGGTAATGCACCCTAGTTTTTTTTTTACTTTTAAGAGAGAACAGATTATTTAAGAAATATATGTTGGAGGTGTCTTACTTGCCCAGCTCTAGGACAATACCACACATGGTGTGGCTTAACTACAGGAATGTGTTAGCTCATGGTTTCAGAGACTTGCGTGCTTTTGCACAGGATCTGTAGGTTCTGCCTGGCCATCAATCTTTGGGTTCCTTGTCTTTCCCATCACACGGCGACATCCTCTCCTTTCTTTTTGGGGCTCAGTTGAGTTCCAGCTTCTTCTCCTCCATAAAGTCTCTAAGAATAGGATTAAGGCCCAACCTCATTCAGTTGGGCCATATCTTTTTTTTTTTTCATTTTTTAAAAATATTACATTCAAAAAATATGAAGTCCCATTCAACCCCACCACCCCCACCCTCCACTCTCCCCACAGCAACACTCTCTCCCATCATCATGACACATCCATTGCATTTGGTATGTACATCTCTGGGCATCACTGCATCTCATGGTCAATTGTCCACATCATAGCCCATACTCTCCCACGTTCCATCCAGTGAGCCCTGGGGGGATCTACAATGTCCTGTAATTGTCCCTGAAGCACCACCCAGGACAACTCTGAGTCCCAAAAATGCCTCCACATCTCATCTCTTCCTCCCATTCCCTGCACCCAGCAGCCACCATGGCCACTTTTCCCACACCAATGCCACATTTTCTCTGTGGACATTGGATTGGTTGTGTCCATTGCACTTCTATGTCAAGAGGAGGCTTAGATTCCACATGGATGCTGGATGCAATCCTCCTGATTTCAGTTATAGGCACTCTAGGCTCTATGGTGTGGTGGTTGACATTCTTCAACTCCATGTTAGCTGAGTAGGGTAAGTCCAATAAATCAGAGTGTAGGAGCTGAAGTCTGTTGAGGCTCAGGGCCTGGCTATCATATTTTCAGTCCAGAGATTCAAATCCCCTAGATATATCTTAAACCCCAGCACCAACTACAATTCCAGTAAAGTAGCATGAAAGTCTTGTGAAAAGAGATCCCATCTGAGTCCAGTTCCAACACACAGAAACATCAGCTCCAAAGAAGGGCCAACTGACATGGCAGTGAACCCCATCTGCCATGACCATAGAACCTGTGGGTCTCTTTAGCCCTCCAAAGAACCAATACCTGGGGTTGTATCTACTTTATCTGTCTCTGAGACTCTGCTCAGGTGTGCATAAGGGCAATCCTTCTGACAACCTCCAGACTCTTTTTTAGCGACTCATAGCCATATAAACTCATTTCTCCTTTCCGTTTCCCCCTTACTTTAGGTCAAACAGCATTTTTAACTCCTGTTATTATATGTAGACAGGGATATTCTGCTGGTCCATGCTGAACCTTTAATTCAAGGTCATTTTCTAGTTGCATCATCAGCTGGTATTTGGTAGTGATCCCTCCGTGCCAGGGAGGCACATCCCCGGGTGTCATGTCCCATGCTGAGGGGAAATCTACATGCTGAGTTTGACTTCGAGACTGGCCACATTTGAGTAACATGAAGGCTGTCAGGAGGAAACTCCCAGGCACAGTGCTGCTCTAGGCCTTGTTCTTATATCAGGCATATAGGCTCACAAGCATAGTCATTAGTATCAGGGGCTCACTTTTGGACCCTCCTTCCTTCCTGGTTCTTACTGTTGCACCTGGGGGACTGCCACTGCTCCCCTAGGAACCGTGACAGAGTACTCCCGGTCAGGAACCCAGTAGCCCCCCAGCTGTTGTTTTTAATTGTTTCCACTATGAGTATATCCAAACATTACCATGCACCCTGGACATATGCCCTGTATAACTCCCTGTCAACCATACATCACCTGTCAATTAACATCCCATACCAGTATTCTTCTGCTACCATTGTTGAACCACTCTGTGATCCAAAACTTCCTGAAAAGTGAAGCCCAATATAATGTGAGGATCCCTTACTAGTAAAATGGAATATAGCGATGAGTTTAAATGTTAGATCAAGAATATGTATTGATTTGGAAAAATTCTACATCCTATCTTTTTCTTTTCTTTTTTCCTAATTATTGAGCTTCTCTTCACAAGAGCCTTTGATCATAGTAATTCACATATACAATATACAGTACTCCCACACATCTGCCATAAAACCTTTTCCCTTCCACAGCGATAATCTTATAACTTATTCATATCATATTTACTTAAATTGATGTACAGACTCTGAGACAATAGCTTTCAAACAAGGTGACATCTGTGCTTACATTATGGTCCATACTTTAGGATATACAGTTTTCTAAATTTTTAGTTATCCTATGTTTTACATTATCATTTACATTATTAGTCTGTCGGACCCTATATGATTTGGTGTAATATACTTGTTTTATATCCATCCTTGTGTATTCTCATGAAACTCCTCTCTTACCCCCGCATTTATCTTGGTTCCATCCATTCAACATCCATTTTCTCCTCCCCTTGGGGCCCACAGTGACAGCCAATCTCCATTTCCCAAGGAGCCACATCCAGAGATACTTGCAGAGTACAGAGTGTTCAGGGCCTGACTTGCTTAACTGCCAGTTGGGCCACATCTTAACAAAAGTAGTAACTTCAAAGGGATCTACTTAGAGTAGATTCACACCCACAGGAATGGATTATGATTAAGAACAAGTTTGTTTGTTTTTTCTTTTCCCAGGGATATGTAATTCAACCATCCACAGAATATTAAGAGGAATAGAATTCCCCATCCAAGAATACACATTTCTTGCTAAGGGGGCTGTGTGATGATGGAGATTAAAAAAACAAACTTGTTGAATAAAGCTACACTCAAAATGAATAAGTAAAAATTGTCCTTTTGCCTGCTTTAGGTACTTAGGCAAAAAGAGCAAGGTACAAAAAGTAGAGAGAAGAGTAAGCCCATTTTATTTTGCACTAATTATAAGTTTAACAAAACAAAATTAAGGAAAAATGAGAAGGTGAAATTATTAATATTAACTTTTTAATGTAAATCCTTGGTCAAATGAAAGAACAAAATGTATACACTGGGCACAGTTTTCCTATAATCCTTAGCCAAGTGCTGGGGCTATAAATTATGCAAGTACCCACATAACAAAGCAGCATGAAATCCAGGTATATTTACAAAGGAATACTCACACCAAGTGCTGGCAACTTGAACCTAAATAACTGATGAAAGATGATTACTGGAGGATATAACTTCTTTATCTTTAAAGAGTGACATTTTGTGCAGCAATGCATGGTATTCCAAAGCTATGAGGAGTAAGTAGGCCAGATCTTATTATTGCTCTGTAAACTACATGAAGCTGAGTGCCCAACCCTGGTTTATCAGCTCCCTGAGCAGGTTGGCTCAGTAGGGTACAAAGCTGGTTATGGCTAATGTAATCATGGCTTCCAAGGGGGTGTGAAATTTGACAAGCTGTGTGGTGCAGTGGTCATTACTAAAGTGGGTGGTTTGACTAGAAGCTGACTTTATGATTTTCATAATTTATTTTTTCCTTGCTCCTGGAGCATCCTGAAACTTACCTTTTTATTATTATTATTTCACTGATGAGTTCTAAACTCAGTTAAAGTTCTTCCTCCTAGGCCCCACATTTTCCTCTTCTCTCCTTATCTTTTCCACTCCCCTCACCCTTCTCTTCCCCTCTCCTTTTCCCTTTCAATTTTGGTTTCCTTTTCCATTTCTTTTGTTTGCTTTCTTTTACTAATTCTTTTTTCTTTTCCTTCTTTCTTTCTTTCTTTTTTTTTGAGAGAGGAGGATAGAGCAGAAACATAGCTTCTTTTTCAAGAATTAGGATGACTAGTTAATATTTCATTCTAGGATTTTAGCATCAGAGCACTCACCAAGCAGAATTGATTAACTTTAACATTGCAATGATTCATCAAGAAAGTGGAATGTTATATTTCCCTTTGAATAAAAATCTTTTCTTAATCTTCTATTATTTTAGTTCAGTAACAAATCTCCATCTTGAGCATCCTTTTCCTTTCTTATCTCTCCTAAATACTTAGTATGTTGAAGAACATAGTAATATCTTACCATCAATTTTATGACTCCTTTACACTAGAACAGTCTTATATATCTATGAAATAACATTATTTTGTTATTCTTATGGAGGAGACAGGCTCTGGTATTCTTTTAAACAATATTTAATTTGAACAGAATTACAGGGAATTTATTTTTAGGGAAATGTAAATGCTTAAAATGGAAATGAGTTATATATATTCATAAACATTAGCAAGGTTATAATATTGGCTAGCAAAAGCTGTATCAAAGTCTTGATTATGTTCATAAATATCAGAGGAAAAGAAAATAGACTTATGTTTGAGTTATATGCTTCTGCAGATCAGTATCCTCAGTCATCATATAGGTTATGGAATAATTTTAAATTGTTTCTTTTTTTCTGGGTTCTTATTTATATTTATAAGTATAGACTTCCTTTTCCTGTTTTCCCTGTCAAAGTAACTTACCATCTCATTGGAATGTAGTAAACAGAACTGCCTCAGAGGCAAGTAAGATTCCTTAATGTGGTATTAAGCAACACAACCTAACACATTCCATAAACTCTTCCAACAGTCAAGTCTCTTTTACTGCATCAAAAATGAGTAGTATTCAGCGATTGTATTATTAATTACAAATTACACAACTATAATGGCTGAAATATATACTATCACATCTTCAGGCAATTTTCATTCAGAGGAAATGATAGTAAAATTCAACTGGAGAATAAATTCCACACTAAGAATGTTGGTTGTCCTAAAGTGAAAATATACATAGCATGATCACTACTTTATTGAGTATTGCCTGCTCATCAAGGAGATAGCAGTTTTCAGGAGGACATTACTGCAAATAAAATCTACATTAATGGATGTTGGAGAAGCTGTAGATTTTCTACCCCAGGGAAGAGTTTGGAAAACAATTTCCTGGCTGTCTATCAAAGTGAATGTAATTGTTTTGATAAGCAATGGGTTGAAAGTTGTGGTGACTTTGAAATGCAGTCACACAGGTTAGTGTTTCTTTCTTGAACTCTTCCCTCCAGCTACACTGATCATTGGTTGGAAAGCTCATAGCCGAGGTCTGACTGCTTTGTTTTTGGTCTATTCATATAAATGCATTTATGTATTTATTTATTAGCGAGTTGTTGTATCTTCAGAGTAACGAGGCCAGCATCAAGTCAAGGAAAAGTCACTTCTTACATTTTAGATCAAGTGTCATAAGTGTCCTTCCAATTCTATTTTTTGTGTTCCTTTTACAGGACAGTTTCTAAACCCTGGCAATACTGATATTTTGGGCCAGACAGGGCATTGTGGGGGGAATAAGGCTCCACATTGTAGGATATTAGCAGCATCTCTGGCTTCTGCCTACTAGATCCAGTATCACACACTCATCTTTAAAATAAAAAATGGCTCCAGACATTGTCAAGTGTCCCTGGAGGACAAAACTCATCCTTGGCTGAAAACCATTCTTTACAAAGCAAGTCAGAAGCTTTTGAATTTTGAAGTATGAGGGAAATCAATTATATTCTTTGTAATTAAAAAATATATTTTAATTGCTATGAAATGTAGAATTAGGGACAGTGGGATTGAAGAAACAAAATATGAACTGGATCCAAACATTCCCATGCTTAATGCCTTGCAGTGGCTACTCAAGTCACAGAATGTAAGAGCCAATGTTTTTACCAAGATCTATAAGAGTAAAATTTTTCACAATCTGGCCTCTGTTCTCACTTCACACTCTACCCTTTGTCCCTTGCTCTCTCCAGCCACTCATCCACCCACTTTCTGAAGCCATTACCTTCTGCTAGTTTTCAGGAAAGTCATGTCATGAATGGCAAAGGGCTGTTGGTAAGGTTGTCTGTGTAGTAGTGCATGCAGTAACCACTACATGCTTATGGACACAGACATAGATATGTACATACAAATACACACATATGAAGTCATATATGCATATACTATCATTTATAACCTGTATTCCTTTATCTCACTGATGGAAATAATTTTTTTTTCCAAAGTCCTCTATAATTTTTTCTCTTTTCATCATTCCCTTTTTTAGTATGCATGTTTGATCTCTATGTTTCCTACTAAAAATTTCCTCAAATATCCAGGTTCCTGGTAGCTTACTCACACTTAAGCTACTGGGGGTATACACCTGTCTAAGAAACTCTGAGTGACTAGGTGGGGTCTGTGTCTTTTAGTGTATTTCTGTGGGTTGATGGAGTTCAGTTTTTTTATAGCAATTTTATTGAGATAGTATCACACAGAGTCCATCCAAAGTGTGCAATCAATGCTCTCCATATAATTAGGGTTGTGGAACCATCACCATAATCAATTTGAGGACATTTTCATCATTCTGAATGGAAAACCCCATAACCAACAGCAGCTACCTCTCAGTTCCTCTGTCCTTCCCCTGCCCTACATAACCACTAATAACCATTCTATGTCTACAGGTTTATTTATAATTACATTTTAAACAAAAAATTCCTCTACCATTTGTATTACTTTGTGTCTGGTTTTCTTCATATAGGAAAATTAATTTATTTTGGTGATTTTCTAATGAGAGGTGTTCTAGGTTTATATAAACTCATGAAAAATATAACATTCCCATATCACCCCCTCTTGGTGACACTTTGCGTTGGTGTGCTACCTCTAGTGCGATGGAAGAACAATATTAAAATATTACTGCTAAGTAAAGTCTGTAGTTTTCATTAGTTATATTTTCCCCTATTCCACCCTATTGTTAGTACCTGTAATAGTGATGTGCATTCGCTGTCTCTCCTGAAAGAACACTCTTATATTTGTACTTTTAACCACAGACATCCTCCACACATGGTTCACTGTATTACACCCATGTTCTGCCCTCTAGCTTTCCTCCTGGTGATACACATGACCAAAAACTTCCCCTTTAAACACATGTTCACATGTAATTCAGTGCTGTCAATAACACTCACGATAATGTGCTTCCATCATCTCTATCCATTTCCAAAGATTTGCAATCAACCTGATGAAAACTTCTGCACAACTAAGTGTTAGTTCCCCATTTTTACACTCCTTCTTTCTCCGGGTAACCAATATATAAGTGTAGATTATAACTCTATATGCTAGTGTTTTGTAATTAGTTGATATGAGTGCAATCATATTATTATTTTTCTTTTTGTGCCAGGCTTATTTCCCAAAACTCCATAATGTGACATGAATATGGCCTTCATTCTTTCTTACATAAAAATTCATATATATATTTATATATATATATATATATATATATCACATTTTGTTTACCCATTCATCGGTTGACAGAAACTTGTCTCCATCCTTTGGTAACTATGAAGAAAGCCACTATGAATATCAGTGAGCAAATGTCTGTTCATGTCCCATCTTACAGTTCCTCTGATTATGAACCCCGTAGCATGATTGCTCAATCATATAAAAAGTCTATCCTTAGGTTGCCGAGGAGCTACTAAAGTGTCTTCCATAGTAGCTATCCCATTTTATATTGCACAAACAGTGTATGACCGTTTGTCTTCCTCCACATCCTTTCCAACAATTGCAGGTCTCTGGGTGTTTTCTATACTGGCCATTCTAGTAGGTGTGATATGAAATCTCACTGATTTGCATTTCTCTAATAGGCTAGTGGTGGAAAGCACATTTGACACCTTTTGTAGGCTCAGAAATGATTTGATTGTGAGGAGGTTCCATTTATCTCTTTCTCTTTCATTGTAAGTGTTTGAGTGTAAAGTCTAAAACACGTTGCCCAGCGCAAGGTCTGAAGATTCTTCCCCATATATTTTCTATGAGTTTTATGGACCTGGTTCTTATCTTTATATCGGTGATCATTTTTGCTTAATTTTTATTTAAGGTACGAAGTAGGGGTAAGGTCTGAAATGGTGGAAAGGCAGCTGGTTACTGGGAGAAAATACTTGGAAATCACAGATCTGATAAGGGCTTAATATCCATGATCCTTAAAGAGAATCTACAACTTACTACCTAAACAACAAATGACACAATTAAAAAATGAGCAACAGACTTATTTGAAAAAATGATCAAAGTTCCCACACACATGCACAGTGTTGATAATAGGGAAGCAGTGGACGTGGGTGGTTACATAAGCGTGTTCTATTTCCTAAATGATTTTTGAGCAAACCTTAAAACTTTTCTTGTTAAAATGATGTATTATCTGGAAAGAGATAACAAATGATGTTAACTTTAAATCTGTGAAGGCAAAGAAAAACATGTTTCATATATAACTAATAAAATAAAAATAGTGTATATCTTCTAAAGAAATAGAAAAGATATGATTGAATAAAGACTATGATTCCAAAGAAGACATTCAGGAGAAAAATAACAATATTGAACAGTGAGAAAAAAGAAAAATTAGATGGAAGGAAGGAAGATTAAATTTAAACTTGAATAGTAATTACAGTCATATAGGTGTTCCACCTAATAAAAAATTTCAAAAGGATTTTTTAAGAACTCTGTGTGTTTCATTTTAAAACCCAGGCACTCCTGACCCATGTGGAGAGCTGGCCCATGCCCACCTGGCTGATGCCCCAAGGAGTGCTGTGCCATGCAGGGGTATCCCCCGCATAGGGGAGCCCCATGCTCAAGGGGTGCACCCCACAAGAGAGCTGCCCCATGAGAGAAGAGAAAAACACAGCCTGCCCAGGAATGGTGCCACACACACGGAGTGCTGATGCACTAAGATGACACAACAAAAAGAGATACAGATACCTGGGCCACTGACAAGAATATAAGCAGACACAGAAAACACACAGCGAATGGACATGGAGAACAGACAACTAGGGGGCGGGCGTAGAAGAAGGGAAGAGAAAAAAAGAAAATAATATTTCTGTATATAAAAAAACAAAATCCACCTAAGGGGGAGCAGATGTAATGCAAGTTGTTGAGCACCTGCTTCCCATGTTCCATCCCATGTACCTTCTGAAAAAAGTCAAAGATAAAGAGCATGTTTGGCAGTAAAATATGGGTTTTATATAATTACAGATAAATACAAATATAAGTAAATCTTATGTCAGTATGGCAACAGCAAATACACAATCATTAAGGAAAAAGTACTGGAATTGTAGGGGCTTATAACATCATTAAAAGGTTTAAGTTCTGAGAAAAAAATAGCCAATTAAAATTGAAGTGTGCCTATTTGCAAGCTTTTGCAAACTGTCAGAATTACAACATGTAAGAGCCAAACCCAAAACCCAATAGGAGATTTTGGGATGATTCTCTAAGCAAGGGATGGAATAGAATAAATATCAACAAGGATAACAGACTACGTCTTAAGGCACATTTTTCCATAAGCCATCTATATAAATCATGGCAAAGAGAAAAATACACTTTTCATGAACTTAAGGAGCTGAAGGGCTGAGGCAGGAGAAGGATATGTAGGAGACAACCATGGTCATCCTGTCATCAAAGAAGGAGGCTCTAACAAGAGAGAAAGAGGAGGCAAAGGAGAAGGGGCCAGATGAGCACAGGAAGTGAAGGATGGATGTCACATGGAAAGAGAGAAGTCAAGAAAGGTCACAAAGCTTTGGCCTGAACACATATCAGGAGGGAAATGCTGACTATGGAAAACGGAGAGACCAAGAAGGAGGAGTTTGGGGAAGGAGTCTAGAGTTTGGCATTGGCATATTACACACAGAAGTGGGATGTCCTGGATACAACTCTGTAAATCTGGACTGTGTGGAAAAACTGGGTTAGATAAATAGGGTTAGTACTCATGCCAGGTGAGAAGGAACTTAAAGCCAAGAGTAATCACATGACCCGCAGCTGAATTGATTTCTGAGGAAGGAAAGAGGCCCAAGTACAGAGCCCTGGGGGAAAAAACTAAAGCTGAGGAATTTTTGGAAGAACACACAAACCAGCAGAGGAGACAGACATGGAAAGACTAGAGAGTACAGATGATAAAAAGAAAAAGGAGAATGTGGTGAAACAGAAATAAATGAGGGGAGCATTTGAAGAAGTTCAGAGCAACCAGCTGTGCCAAATGCAGCTGGTGCAGCAATTAGTGGGTTGTGAAGGATCTTTTGAGAGTAAGATCTCCTTTTCTACAACCCAGAAGAAAGGAAAACATGTCATTATATAAAGGATACCTGTAACACCTTTAGGTCATAATACCCTAAGCTTGAAGGGTACTAATATAAACACCAAAAGGTACAAGAATTTTGTAATAGTCATTCATTTTCAAAGGATTCAATGATAAAAAACAAACAAACAGGGAACTATTGATTGATGAAACAACAAGAATGAATCTCAAAACAGTTATTTGAGCAACCGATGCAGGCACCAAAATGTAAATTCCAATTTATTTCATTTTTATGAATTTCAAGATGTAGCAAAACAAATGTATGTGGATAGAAAGTAAGAATGAGAATGAATATGTTGGGAGGTGCTTATTGATTGACGTGTATAGGGATTATTTTCCAGATTGTTGGAAATGATTCATATCTTGTTGGGCAAATGGATACTGTAGGTGAAGAAGATGAAAGGTTTGAAAAATTTGACATGATTCAGTTAAGAACAAAGCACTTAGCTCTATTTAAATTTTACATCACTTTGAAAGAAGCAATGAGAGAGAGAAGGCTGCTTGTCAAGAGTAAAATGGAGAAAAGCACATTTTATTTTCAATATCTTTCGGCCACTGACCACCTCACTGATGAGCAGCCGGGCTGTCAGTTGCTTGTGGGTTCCAGGCAGAATGTTGGGGAGTTCTCTGGGGTTTGTTGTGGATACCGGGTGACTGGGCAGAGTCCTGTGGTGGCATCAGTGCCAAGGAGGGCCTGTACTGCTCTGTGGGGCTTGTCTTTTGGATGATCCAAGGGAAGCTTTGAGAGGTGGTGATGGAGCACAGTGGCACTACTCCACACCTCACATTCCACAGCCTCCAGGGGGACTCAGGGGCATTTCAATCCTTCTTCAGCATTCTGGTGTGTCTCTTCTTGTTCAGACTTGAGCAATCTGTTAGAAGTTGACTTTATATAAAACAGGAAAAACAGCTTGCGGACACACTAGCTACCCTATTGTCAAGAAATGTCAGCTTCTTGATAAGATGAGTGCTGCTAACAGGAGGTATGCAGAGAGTAAGTCATCTTTAGGGGAAGCTAGGCTAGGGAGAGTGACTTTAAACATGACCGGCCTCATTGACACCTACAGAAAGTCTAAGGGAACGACAGCAGTGTTGATGGAGGAATTAACTTCAGTGGTCCTAGAACTACAGGAACAGAGATCCAGACATGAAGATGAGATGAAGAAGATGCTGAAAACATGGAAGTCCCAAGAAGAGGTACTGAGGACCTCCACAGCACCAGTGCTTTTCCATACTCAGTTTGTTTGGAATCCCTTCCCCTCCCTGATGGTCCCTCCTCCAGCAGTGGGCCTGGGTGGGTCTTAAAGCAGCACTGAGCTTCTACTCCCCTCAGGCCTGCAGAGCCACCAGGCAGGAATGACCCTCTCCAATTCTTCCATCGGAGAGTTTTTGAGGGCAGTAGATCAACGGAACTTGCTCCATGTGCTGGAGATCTTCTACATTCACCTCCTGGACACACAAGTGATTTCCTCCATAGTGAATTCCTCCTTCAATCACACAGTTTCAACTTGAAGAACACGCCAGCAATATGCAACTTTCTCTTTACAGAAACTCAACATGAAAGAAAATAATACTACTGACAAAATTGTTCATATACTTAAGAGACTTTTGTATATGTTCATTATTTATTAATCTGTACTTATAATTATGTTACAATTTTTGTGTTGATCTTATAAGTATAAACTTTCTTTTATTCTTATCTGTATAATATGTATGACATATGTAATTGTATGTTGAACATATATGCAGTTGTCATGAGTTTTTTAAGACAAAAGCATTACACCTTGTAAGAGTATATTGCCAAGAAACCTAAGTTATAAGTAAAACTTAATAGATGTAAATTTTAAAATTTTAATAGATGTAAAATAAAAATGAGATTCTCATCTTTCTTGGGAAGAAGGCAAACAGTATACTTACAAAGAATTTTACGTAATTCAATGGTCTATTTGAAAATAATAAAGAATAAAAATTTAAAAGTTATGTCTTTATATGGAACAGTTTTTATTCCCATGCAACAGTGCTGCAGTATGAGTTCTGTATCAGGAAGAAATCCCTCTTGGACAAGACCAGAAAATCTACACACCCCATCCCATACCCATCTCTCACTCCTGCTTTCCATTTCAATGACACACCCCCATGGAAAGCTGAGGGAGCAGGAAGGAGCTCCTTTCCCGGGGAAAGAGCTGACATCACTAAATAATTCTAGTCCTATATATGATGCTAGTCATGAAGCCCTGAAGAGAGCTCAGAAATTGTCCTGACCCATCACACATATTCATGGTATAGGAAGGAAGGGCTGTGTTTGCCCTTTGGCTAATAAAAGTTCATGCCAACAACAGTATTACCTGGGATACTCTCTCTGCCTGGGATTGGGCTTTTATTTATGGAGATCGGACTTCAGGACCATGTGATCCTCACTATTGAGGTAACCTGCCAAATCCTCATGCTTCTGAAAGTCATTCCAAGAACTTTTACCCTTTTTCACATTGAATACCTTCTTTTTTAAATTTTATTATGATATTTTAAAATTTATTTCTCTCCCTGCGGCAGCTTGCTCGGTCGGTAGAGGTGGGGTCTGGCTGCGGACGAGGGGTCGGTCCAGCTCTGGACGAGGGGTTGGTCCCACTCGGGATGAGGGGTCGGTCCCACTTGGGACGAGGGGTCGGTCCGGCAGCAGACGAGGGATCGGTCTCACAGGGGTTGCGCGGTTCGGCTGACGGGGTCGCCCGGCGAAGACGGCTACGAAGGGGTCGCCCGGAGAAGCAGGCGACGAAGGGGTCGCCCGGAGAAGCAGGCGACGAACTGGGGACAAGGGAGTCCAGGCCCTTGTCGGGGGCTCTCAGGACTGGAGGGCGCACAGCAGAAGAACTACTGCGGAGACAAGGTAAACATGCAAGTCCAACTTTATTGAGGGAGAGGCAACAGTTTTATAGGGGCTGGGGAAGGCTGATTGGTCGAAGCCACGCCCTATTCTGATTGGTTGCCGGTGAAAGGTCAGTGGGCGGTACTGGACGGGGGAGGGGTGGTGGTTAGGGATTGGCTGTCGCTGTTGCTGGGGGAAGGGGCAGGGTTTAGGGATTGGTGGCTGCTGTTGCTGGGGTGGAGGGCAGACTTGAGTTTCCCGCCCACACCTGGCTGTTGCTGCTGTCAGGGGGAGGGAAAAGGGCAGACTGGATTTTTCCACCCACGCATGGCTGTTGCTGCTGTCGGGGGAGGGGAAAAGGGCAGACTGGAATCTTCCGCCCTGCGCCTGCACAGGGAGAAAGAAGAAGAAGGGTGCCGCCCTACAAGGCATCGTGTGGCGCTATCCGGGAGGAGGGGCAGCTATGGAAGCATGGCTGCTGAGAAGGGGAGACCCGAGGGCAGTCTGCGCCCATGCCAAGCTTCCTTCAGGGGTGGCGGTGAGTCCGACCAGCCACCCTATTATGGGGGCAGCGGCTTGGCCTGCCGCGGCTGCTCCCCCGCCAGGCCAGCAAACCACACTTCAGCCCGAGGGGTGACCGCATCTCCCCTTCTCCCGCTCCCCCCAGTTTTCTGCTCTCTGTTTCCATTCACTGTGCGTTCTTCTGTGACCACTTCTAATCTTATCAGCATCACTGGGAATCTGCATTTCTTTTTGTTGTGTCATCTTGTTGTGTCGGCTATCCATGTGTGTGGCTCCATTCTTGGGCAGGCTGCACTTTCTTTCACGCTGAGTGGCTCTCCTGATGGGGGGCAATCCTTGTGAATGGGGGTCCCCTATGCAGGGGACACCCCTGAGTGGCACGGCACTCCTTGTGCACATCAGCACTGAGCATGGGCCAGCTCCACATGGGTCAAAGTGGCCTGGGGTTTGAACCACAGACCTCCCATGTGGTAGCGGACACCCTATCCATTGGGCCAAGTCTGCCTCCCTGCATACCTTCTTACTCCTCACCAGTCTCCAAGCCAGGGGCTCAGAATACATAGGCTAGAATTTCTCAGCCATTCCAATCAGAATGGATTCCTACAGCCTGCCTGGAACTCAGCCTGAGAGTGCTTAAGGGAATCCTGAGAAGAAATTCAAAGCTAGACATTATTATTATTAAGCCATTCATCCCTCATGAAGAGAGTTCAAGGTTGTAAATGTTTTTCCTGGCTCACCACTTTGGAATGGAAGGGTCAATCCTCACTGCCTCCTCAGAAGTAACAACTCCGTGGGTCTAGAAATCCCATGGTCACTGTGGGAGCCAGAGTAGCAGGAGAACCCATGCTGCCAGCTGTGCTGAGTGTGCACTTCCCTGAATCCATCTGTTCAGGGGGGCAATGTCAGTTAGAGATGTCATTTGTAGTGGAAGTGTATTTTTTTGTTCTCTGAAAACTGGTGGGAGCACTATACCAGAAATGGGTTGGCTTTTCTTATGGGAAGTTGTCAGGCTAAAAGCTTACAACAGAAGCTGTGAAAATGTCCAAATCAAGGCATCACCTGAGATGTTGTCTTCCTAGAGTTTGGCTGCTGGTGATCCTGGATGCCTGATACATGACAAGACACAGTGACATCTCTGCCAAGTCACTGGCTTCTCCTCCAGGCTCTCTTTCTAGCACTTGTGGGAAGTCAGGTCAATGGCATATTTCTTCCCTGTCCTCAGACTTCTCAGCATCCTCTTTTGGTAGCTGTGTGTGCACTGCTGATCTCACCCTCCAGCCACTGGGACCTCTCTCATCCAGATTCTTGGGGCTTATCTGATGCTGCAACTTTTTTCTGCTTTTCTGCTGCTTTATTCCACCATTTAGAAGGACTCAAATAGAAGGATTAAGGCCCACCCTGTCTCTTGCCATCTAATTAAAGGACCTGAACAGGAGTAATTTAATAGAGTTGCCACCTCCAATGCACAGGAAGGGATTACCTGCATGGACATGATCTGTTCTGAGAGCCACAAATACCTTCAAACTGTCACAGTTGCATTCATGCTGCCCTTTTTAGGGATCAGAAAATATGCTGTTCCTGTAGCAAGTCCTGCAGAGGTGGGTGTAGGGGCTCCCCCTTCTGCTAGTTTTCAGGAGAGCCATGTCATAAATGGCAAAGGCCTGTTGGTGAGGTTGTCTATGTAGCGGTGTATGCAGTAACCACTACATGCACATGGACATGGACATATATATGTACCTACAGATACACACATATGAAGTTATACATTTATAACCTGTATTCCTTTATCTCACTGATGGAAATAATATTTTTTTCAAAGCCCTCAAAAATTTTTCTCTTTTCATCACTCCTTTTTTGAGTATTCATGTTTGATCTCTATGTTTCCTACTACATATTTCCTCAAATATCCAGGTTCCTAGTTGCTTACTCACACTTAGCTACTGGGAGTATACACCTGTCTAAGAAACTCTGTGGTTAGCTGGGGTCCGTGTCTTTTAGCGTATTTCTGTGGGTTGATGGAGTTCAGTTTTTTATAGCAATTTTATTGAGATAGTATCACACAGAGTCCATCCAAAGTGTGCAATCAATGCTCTCCATATAATTAGGGTTGTGGAACCATCACCATAAACAATTTGAGGACATTTTCATCATTCTGAATGGAAAACCCCATAACCAACAGCAGCTACCTCTCAATTCCTCTGTCCTTCCCCCACCATACATAGCCACTAATAACCATTCTATGTCTACAGGTTTATTTATAATTACATTTTAAACAAAAAATTCCTCTACCATTTGTATTACTTTGTGTCTGGTTTTCTTCATATAGGAAAATGATTTTATTTTGGTGATTTTCTAATGAGAGTTGATCTAGGTTTATATAAACTCACAAAAAAGATAACATTCCCATATCACCCCCTCTTGGTACACTATGCATTGGTGTGCTACCTCTAGTGCGATGGAGGAACAATATTAAAATATTACTGCTAAGTAAAGCCTATAGTTTTCATTAGTTATATTTTCTCCTATTCCACCCTATTGTTAGTACCTGTAATAGTGATGTGCATTCACTTTATCTCCTGAAAGAACACTCTTATATTTGTACTTTTAACCACAGTCATCCTCCACACATGGTTCCCTATATAATACCCATGTTCTACCCTCTAGCTTTCCTCCTGGTGATACACATGACCAAAAACTTCCCCTTTAAACACATATTCACTTGTAATTCAGTGCTGTCAATAACACTCATGATAATGTGCTTCCATCATCTCTATCCATTTCCAAAGATTTGCAATCAACCTGATGAAAACTTCTGCACAATTAAGTGTTAGTTCCCCATTTTTACACTCCTTCCATCTCTGGGTAACCTATATATAAGGGTAGATTATAACCCTATGAGCTAGTGTTTTGTAAATAGTTGATATGAGTGCAATCATATATTTTTCTTTTTGTGCCAGGCTTATTTCCCAAAACTCCATAATGTGACATGAATATGGTCTTCATTCTTTCTTACATACAAATTGCATTCATATATATATATAAATGTGATATATATATCACATTTTGTTTATCCATTCATCTGTTGATGGACACTTGTCTCCATCCTTTGGTAACTGTGAATAAAGCCACTATGAACATCAGTGAACAAATGTCTGTTCATGTCCCATCTTACAGGTTACTCTGATTATGAACCTGGTAGCATATTCCTTGATCATATTACAAGTCTATCCTTAGCTTCCCGAGAAACTGCTAGTGTCTTCCATAGTAGCTACCCCATTTTACATTGCACAAGCAGTGTATGACCATTTGTCTTCCTCCACATCCTTTCCAACAATTGCAGGTCTCTGGATGATTTTTATACTGGCCATTCTAGTAGGGGTGATATGAAATCTCATTGTGGTTTTGATTTTCATTTCTCTAATAGGCCAGTGGTGGAAAGCACTTTTGATCCCTTGTGTAGGCTGCTTTCTAGACCAGGTCCTTTCAAGCAGAAATGATTTTATTGTGAGAAGGTTCCTTTTACCTTTTTCTCTTACACTGTAAGCGTTTGAGTGTAAAGTCAAAAAACGTTGCCCAGTGCAAGGTCTGAAGATTCTTCAACATATTTTTTCTATGAGGTATATGGTCTTGGTTCTTATCTTTATATTGTTGATCAATTTTGGTTAATTTTTGTTTAAGGTATGAGGTAGGGGTAAGGTCTGAAATGGTGGAAAGGCAGCTCTTTACTGGGAGGAAATACTTGGAAATCACAGATCTGATAAGGGCTTAATATCCATGATCTATAAAGAGATTCTACAACTTAATACCTGAACAACAAATGACACAACTAAAAAATGAGCAACAGACTTGTTTGAACAAATGATCAAAGTTCCCATACACAGGCACAGTGTTGATAATAGGGAAGCAGTGGACATGGGTGGTTACATTAGAGTGTTCTATTTCCTGAATGATTTTTCAGTAAACCTTACAACTTTTCCTGTTAAAATGATGAATTATCTGGAAAGAGATAACAAATGATGTTAACTTTAAATCTGAGAAGGCAAAGAAAAACATCTTTCATATATAACTACTAAAGAATGTAAAAATAGTATATATCTTCTAAAGAAATAGAAAAGATAAGATTGAATAAAGACTATGATTCCAAAGAAGACATTCAGGTGAAAAATAACAATATTGAACAGTGAGAAAAAAAATTAGATGGAAGGAAGGAAGATTACATTTAAACTTGAATAGTAATTACAGTCATATAGGTGTTCAACCTAATAAAAATTTTCAAAAGGATTTTTTGAGAATTCTGTCTGTTTCATTTTAAAACCAAGGCCCTCCTGACCCATGTGGAGAGTTGGCCGATGCCCACCTGGAAGATGCCCCAAGGAGTGCCGTGCCATGCAGGTGTATCCCCCGCATAGGAAAGCCCCACTCTCAAGGAGTGCACCCTGTAAGAAGAGCCACTCAATGCAAAAGAAAGTGCAGCCTTCCCAAGAATGGTGCCACACACATGGAGAGCTGACACAACAAGAGGATGCAACAAAAGGAAATGCAGATTTCCAGTGCTGCTGATAAGATTAGAAGCGGTCACAGAAGAACACACAGTGAATGGAAACAGAGAGCAGACAACTGGGGGAGAGGGGAAAAGGGAAAGAAATGAATTGAAAAAATCACAATAAAATTTAAAAAAAGAAGATATTCAATGTGAAAAAGGGTAAAAGTTCTCAGAATGACTTTCAGAAGCATGAAGATTTGGCAGGTTACCTCAATAGTGAGGATCACATGGTCCTGAAGTCCAATCTCCTGAATTAAAAGCCCAATCCCAGGCAGAAAGGAGTATCCCCGGTAATACCGTTGTTGACATGAATTTTTATTAGCCAAAGGGCAAACACAGCCCTTCCTTCCTATACCATGAATATGTGTGATGGGTCAGGACAATTTCTGAGCTCTCTTCAGGGCTTCATGACTAGCATCATATATAGGACTAGAATTATTTAGTGATGTCAGCTCTTTCCCCGGGAAAGGAGCTCCTTCCTGCTCCCTCAGCTTTCCATGGGGGTGTGTCATTGAAATGGAAAGCAGGAGTGAGAGATGGGTATGGGATGGGGTGTGTAGATTTTCTGGTCTTGTCCAAGAGGGATTTCTTCCTGATACAGAACTCATACTGCAGCACTGTTGCATGGGAATAAAAACTGTTCCATATAAAGACATAACTTTTAAATTTTTATTCTTTATTATTTTCAAATAGACCATTGAATTACGTAAAATTCTTTGTAAGTATACTGTTTGCCTTCTTCCCAAGAAAGATGAGAATCTCATTTTTATTTTACATCTATTAAAATTTTAAAATTTACATCTATTAAGTTTTACTTATAACTTAGGTTTCTTGGCAATATACTCTTACAAGGTGTAATGCTTTTGTCTTAAAAAACTCATGACAACTGCATATATGTTCAACATACAATTACATATGTCATACATATTATACAGATAAGAATAAAAGAAAGTTTATACTTATAAGATCAACACAAAAATTGTAACATAATTATAAGTACAGATTAATAAATAATGAACATATACAAAAGTCTCTTAAGTATATGAACAATTTTGTCAGTAGTATTATTTTCTTTCATGTTGAGTTTCTGTAAAGAGAAAGTTGCATATTGCTGGCGTGTTCTTCAAGTTGAAACTGTGTGATTGAAGGAGGAATTCACTATGGAGGAAATCACTTGTGTGTCCAGGAGGTGAATGTAGAAGATCTCCAGCACATGGAGCAAGTTCCGTTGATCTACTGCCCTCAAAAACTCTCCGATGGAAGAATTGGAGAGGGTCATTCCTGCCTGGTGGCTCTGCAGGCCTGAGGGGAGTAGAAGCTCAGTGCTGCTTTAAGACCCACCCAGGCCCACTGCTGGAGGAGGGACCATCAGGGAGGGGAAGGGATTCCAAACAAACTGAGTATGGAAAAGCACTGGTGCTGTGGAGGTCCTCAGTACCTCTTCTTGGGACTTCCATGTTTTCAGCATCTTCTTCATCTCATCTTCATGTCTGGATCTCTGTTCCTGTAGTTCTAGGACCACTGAAGTTAATTCCTCCATCAACACTGCTGTCGTTCCCTTAGACTTTCTGTAGGTGTCAATGAGGCCGGTCATGTTTAAAGTCACTCTCCCTAGCCTAGCTTCCCCTAAAGATGACTTACTCTCTGCATACCTCCTGTTAGCAGCACTCATCTTATCAAGAAGCTGACATTTCTTGACAATAGGGTAGCTAGTGTGTCCGCAAGCTGTTTTTCCTGTTTTATATAAAGTCAACTTCTAACAGATTGCTCAAGTCTGAACAAGAAGAGACACACCAGAATGCTGAAGAAGGATTGAAATGCCCCCGAGTCCCCCTGGAGGCTGTGGAATGTGAGGTGTGGAGTAGTGCCACTGTGCTCCATCACCACCTCTCAAAGCTTCCCTTGGATCATCCAAAAGACAAGCCCCACAGAGCAGTACAGGCCCTCCTTGGCACTGATGCCACCACAGGACTCTGCCCAGTCACCCGGTATCCACAACAAACCCCAGAGAACTCCCCAACATTCTGCCTGGAACCCACAAGCAACTGACAGCCCGGCTGCTCATCAGTGAGGTGATCAGGGGGGAAGGATACTGCAAATAAAATGTGCTTTTCTCCATTGCACGCTGACGAGCAGTCTTGTCTCTCTCTCTCTCTCATTGCTTCTTTCAAAGTGATGAAAAATTTAGAGTTAAGTGCTTTGTTCTTAACTGAATCATGTCCAATTTTTCAAACCTTTCATCTCCTTCACCTACATTATCCACTTGCCCTATCAAGATATGAATCATTTCCAACAATCTGGAAAATAATCCCTATACACGTCAACAATAACCACCTCCCAACATATTCACACTCGTTCTTACTTTCTATCCACATACATTCATTTTGCTACGTCTTTAAATTCATAAAAATGAAGTTGGAACTCACATTTTGATGCCTGCATCGTTTGCTCAAAATAACTGTTTTGAGATTCATTCTTGTTGTTTCGTGAATCAATAGTTCCCTGTTTGTTGTTTTTTTATCCTTTAATCCTTTGAAATGGAGTATTACAAAATTCTTGTACCTTTTGGTGTGGATATTCAGACCCTTCAAGTTTAGGGTATTATGACCGAAAGGTGTTACAGGTATCCTTCATATAAGGACATGTTTTCCTTTCTTCTGGGTGATAGAAAAGGAGAGCTTACTCCCAAAATATACTTCACATTGTGGGCAAGCCACTGACGCCTTCTTAGATGCAGGAAAACCTCTCTAACTATAAGGCCTTTGGGTTTCCACCCAAAAGATGGCGCTGAAGCATGCAGTGGACATGCCTGGGCCTGGGAATGTCCCTAAGAAATCTGCCTTCCCCCCAACAACTAGAGCACATGAACCAATCAGGCTCGCTAAGTTAGCATAGCCAGTAAGCTCCTTGCACCTTGCCTCAAGTTCTATAAAAACTACTACACTTCCTCAATAAATCAGACCTGCACCACCAGCCTGCATCTCCAAAGCAGTTACTGTGTGTTGTCTTGCTCTGTTCATCCTTACTCTTCTGGAGCGGAGCCGCTGGACTGCACTGCATCACATCTCACTAATTTCTGCGTCAGCTGCATTTGGCACAGCTGGTTGCTCTGAACTTCTTCAAATGCTCCCCTCATTTATTTCTGTTTCACCACATTCTCCTTTTTCTTTTTATCATCTGTACTCTCTAGTCTTTCCATGTCTGTCTCCTCTGCTGGTTTGTGTGTTCTTCCAAAAATTCCTCAGCTTTAGTTTTTTCCCCCAGGGCTCTGTACTTGGGCCTCTTTCCTTCCTCAGAAATCAATTCAGCTGCGGGTCATGTGATTACTCTTGGCTTTAAGTTCCTTCTCACCTGGCATGAGTACTAACCCTATTTATCTAACCCAGTTTTTCCACACAGTCCAGATTTACAGAGTTGTATCCAGGACATCCCACTTCTGTGTGTAATATGCCAATGCCAAACTCTAGACTCCTTCCCCAAACTCCTCCTTCTTGGTCTCTCCGTTTTCCATAGTCAGCATTTCCCTCCTGATATGTGTTCAGGCCAAAGCTTTGTGACCTTTCTTGACTTCTCTCTTTCCATGTGACATCCATCCTTCACTTCCTGTGCTCATCTGGCCCCTTCTCCTTTGCCTCCTCTTTCTCTCTTGTTAGAGCCTCCTTCTTTGATGACAGGATGACCATGGTTGTCTCCTACATATCCTTCTCCTGCCTCAGCCCTTCAGCTCCTTAAGTTCATGAAAAGTGTATTTTTCTCTTTGCCATGATTTATATAGATGGCGTATGGAAAAATGTGCCTTAAGACGTAGTCTGTTATCCTTGTTGATATTTATTCTATTCCATCCCTTGCTGAGAGAGTCATCCCAAAATCTCCTATTGGGTTTTGGGTTTGGCTCTTACATGTTGTAATTCCGTCAGTTTGCAAATGCTTGCAAATAGGCACACTTCAATTTTAATTGGCTATTTTTTTCTCTGAACTAAACCTTTTAATAATGTGATAAGCCCCTACAATTCCAGTACTTTTTCCTTAATGATTGTGTAATTGCTGTTGCCATACTGACATAAGATTTACTTATATTTGTATTTATCTGTAATTATATAAAACCCATATTTTACTGCCAAACATGCTCTTTATCTTTGACTTTTTTCAGAAGGTACATGGGATTGAACATGGGAAGCAGGCGCTCAACAATTTGCATTACATCTGCTTCCCCTTAGATGGGTTTTGTTTTTTATATATACAGAAATATTATTTTCTTTTTTTTCTCTCCCTTTCCTCTCCCCCCGCCCTCTAGTTGTCTGTTCTCTGTGTCCATTCACTGTGTGTTTTCTGTGTCTTCTTATATACTTGTCAGTGGCCCAGGAATCTGTATATTTTTGTTGTGTCATCTTACTGCATCAACACTCCATGTGTGTGGTGCCATTCCTGGGCATCCTGGTTTTTTCTCTTCTCTCCTGTGGCGGCTCCCTTATGGGGTGCACTCCTTCAGCGTGGGGCTCCCTATGGGGGGGATACCCCTGCATAGCATAGAACTCCTTGGGGCATCAGCCAGGTGCATGGGCCAGCTCTTCACAAGGGTCAGGAGGGCCTGGGTTTTAAAATGAAACACACAGAGTTCTTAAAAAATCCTTTTGAAAATTTTTATTAGGTGGAACACCTATATGACTGTAATTACTATTCAAGTTTAAATGTAATCTTCCTTCCATCTAATTTTTATTTATTCTCACTGTTCAATATCGGTATTTTTCTCCTGAATGTCTTTTTTGGAATCATAGTCTTTATTCAATCTTATCTTTTCTGTTTCTTTAGAAGATATACACTATCTTTACATTCTTTTAGTAGTTATATATGAAAGATATTTTTCTTTGCCTTCTCAGATTTAAAGTTAACATCATTTGTTATCTCTTTCCAGATAATTCATCATTTTAACAGGAAAAGTTGTAAGGTTTACTGAAAAATCATTCAGGAAATAGAACACTCTAATGTAACCACCCATGTCCACTGCTTCCCTATTATCAACACTGTGCCTGTGTATGGGAAC
This sequence comes from Dasypus novemcinctus, assembly GCF_030445035.2. Taxonomy (NCBI): domain Eukaryota; kingdom Metazoa; phylum Chordata; class Mammalia; order Cingulata; family Dasypodidae; genus Dasypus; species Dasypus novemcinctus. The sequence continues at coordinate 8,317,145 of NC_080700.1, read as the reverse complement.
TTTGATCATTTGTTCAAACAAGTCTGTTGCTCATTTTTTAGTTGTGTCATTTGTTGTTTAGGTATTAAGTTGTAGAATCTCTTTATAGATCATGGATATTAAGCCCTTATCAGATCTGTGATTTCCAAGTATTTCTTCCCAGTAACCAGCTGCCTTTCCACCATTTCAGACCTTACCCCTACCTCATACCTTAAACAAAAATTAACCAAAAATGATCAATGATATAAAGGTATGAACCAAGAACATAAAACTCATAGAAAAAATATTTTGAAGAATCTTCAGACCTTGCACTGGGCAACGTTTTTTGACTTTACACTCAAACGCTTACAGTGAAAGAGAAAAAGGTAAAAGGAACCTTCTCACAATAAAATCATTTCTGCTTGAAAGGACCTGGTCTAGAAAGCAGCCTACACAAGGGATCAAAAGTGCTTTCCACCACTGGCCTATTAGAGAAATGAAAATCAAAACCACAATGAGATTTCATATCACACCTACTACAATGTCCAGTATAAAAAACACCCAGAGACCTGTAATTGTTGGAAAGGATGTGGAGGAAGACAAACAGTCATACACTGCTTGTGCAATGTAAAGTGGGGTAGCCACTATGGAGGACACTTTAGCAGTTCCTCGGGAAGCTAAGGATAGACTCATAAGATTGGGCAATCATTCTACCGGGTTCATAATCAGAGTAACTGTAAGATGGGACATGAACAGACATTTGCTTACTGATGTTCATAGTGGCTTTATTCACAGTTACCAAAGGATGGAGACAAGTGCCTGTCAACCGAAGAATGGATAAACAAAAGGTGATATACATATATTTATATATATATAGGAATGCAATTTGTATGTAAAAAAGAATGAAGACCATATTCATGTCACATTATGGAGGTTTTTTTTGTAAGCCAGGCACAAAAAGATATGATTGCACTCATATCAATTACTTACAACACACTAGGTCATAAGGTTACAATCTTCACTTATATATAGGTTACCTGGAGATGGAAGGAGTGTAAAAATGGGGAACTAACACTTAATTGTGCAGAATTTTACTTCAGTTTGATTGCAAATCTTTGGATATGGGTAGAGGTTATGGGAGAACATTACTGTGGGTGTAATTGACAGCACTGAATTACACATGTACAGGGGAAGTTTTTGGTCATGTGTATCACTAGAAGGAAAGCTAGAGGGTAGAACATGGGTATAACACAGTGAACCATGTGTGGAGGATGACTGTGGTTAAAAGTACAAATATAAGAGTGTTCTTTCAGGAGATATAGCAAGTGCACATCACTATTACAGGTACTAACAATAGGGTGGAGTAGGGGAAAATATAACTAATGAAAACTACAGGCTTTACTTAGCAGTAAAATATTTTAATATTGTTCCTCCATCGCACTAGAGGTAACACACCAATGCAAAGTATCAGCAAGAGGGGGCGATATGGGAATATTGTATTTTTCATGAATTTATATAAACCTAGAACACCTCTAATTAGAAAATCACCAAAATAAAATCATTTTCCTATATGAAGAAAACCAGACACAAAGCAATACAAATGGTAGAGAAATTTTTTGTTTAAAATGTAATTATAAACCTGTAGAAATAGAATGGTTATTAGCGGTTAGGTAGGGCGGGAGAAGGACAGAGGAATTGAGAGGTAGCTGCTGTTGGTTGTGGAGTTTTCCATTTGGAATGATGAAAATGTCCTAAAATTGCTTGTGGTGATGGTTCCACAACCCTAGTTATATTGAGAGCCATTGATTGCACACTTTGGATGGAGTATATGCATGATAATATCTCAATAAAATTGCTTTAAAAAAGTTCTCCATCAACCCACAGAAATACACTAAAAGACACAGATTCCATCTAAACATACAGAGTTTCTTAGGCAGGTGTATACCCCTAGTAGCTAAGTGTGAGTAAGCAACCAGGAACACTAGATATTTGAGGAGATTTGTAGTAGGAAACATAGAGATCAAACATGCATACTAAAAAAGGGAGTGATGAAAAGAGAAAAAATTATCGAGGACTTTTGGAAAAAAATATTATTGCCATCAGTGAGATGAGGGAATATGGGTTATAAATGAAAGGATATGCATCTATAACTTCATATGTGTGTATTTGTATGTACATATACATGTCCATGTCCATATGCCTATAGTGGTTACTGCATACACCATTACATGGACAACCTCACCAACAGGTCTTTGCCATTTATGACATGGCTCTCCTGAAAACTAGCAGAAGGGGGAGCCCCTACACCCACCTCTGCAGGACTTGCTCAGGAACAGCATATTTTCTGATCCCTAGAAAGGGCAGCATGAACCCAACTGTGACATTTCAAGCTATCTGTGGATCTCAGGACAGGTCATGTCCACGGAGGCAATCCCTAAATATAATGTAAATGAGGACAAGTAAAATAAAATTCACACTTATAAAAGCAACTAAAATTTAAATTATAAATATAAGGTTAATAAACATGCAAATGATCATATATAAACAAAGAGCTAAGTCTCTTGAATAGTTTCTTAATTATATTAACCATCTCATCAGTCATACTAGCTTCTTTCATGTTGAGATTTCATAAAGAGAAAGCCACATATTTCTGGTGTGTTCCTCAAGTTCAAACTATGTGTGCTTGAAGGATGAATTGACCGAGGAGGAAATCACGTGTGTGTCCAGGAGGTGAAGGTAGAGGATCTCCAGCCCATGGAAGAAGTTCTGTTGATCTACTGGCCTCAAAGACTCTCAGATGGAATTGGAGAGGGTCATTGCTGCCTGAATGGAGCAGAAGCTCAGTGGTGCTTTAAGAGCAACCCAGGCCCACTGCTGGAGGAGGGAACATCAGGGAGTGGAAGGGATTCCAAATAAATTTAATTTGGAAAAGTGCCTGGTGCTCTGGTGGTTCTCATTTCCTCTTCTTGAGACTTCAGTGTTTTCAGATTCTTCTTCATCTCTTCTTGTTTGGAACCTTTGAATCCTCTTCCTGTAATTCTAGGACCACAGATGTTAATTCCTCCATCAACACTGCTGTTGTTCTCTTAGCCTTTCTGTAGGTGTCAATAAGGCTGGACATTTTTAAAGTCACTTTCTTGGGAAGGAGATGTGGCTCAACTGGTAGAATGTCCACTTACCACATGGAAGGTCCAGGGTTCAATACCCAGCACCTCCTGGCCCGTGTGGTGAGCTGGCCCATGTTCAGTGCTGCCATGCATGAGAAATGCCCTGCCACATAGGGGTTCCCCCACTTAGTGGTGCCCCACATGGAAGGACTGTGCCCCACAAGGAGAGCTGCCCCACGTGAAAAAAGCACCCAGGAGTGGCACCACACACATGCACAGCAGACAGAGTAAGATGATGCAAAAAAAAAAGAGACACAGTTTCCCAGTGCTGCTTGTCAAGAATGCAAGTGGACACAGAAGAACATGCAGCAAGTGGACACAGAAAGCAGACAATGGGGAGGGGGGAGGAAGGGGAGAGAAATAAATAAAATAAATCTTTTATAAAATAAATAAATAAAGTTGCTTTCTCTAGCCTAGCATCCCCTAAAGATCACTTACTCTCTGCTTACCTCTTGTGATCTGCACTCATCTTATCAAGAAGTTGGCATTGCTTGTCAATCATTGTAGCTAGTGTGCCTGTCTACAAGCTGCGCTTCTTGTCTTATAAAATGTTGCTGCACTTGTGTAATCAGACTGCACAAGTCTGAACAAAAAAATGAAACACAACAGAATGCTGGTGAATATTGACACATGCCTCAGTTCCCCTGGAGGCTGTGGAATGTGAGGTCTGCACTAGTGTCTTCCTTCCCCACCTTTCACAGATTCCCCAAGATCATTCAAAAGACACTTTCTGTTCATTGGGATGGACATTATCCATCATCACCTCCTGGTTGTTTGTCCCGGGTGAGTCCAATGAATTGGAGACAAGGTGTTGCAATGCTTCTGTAATTCAAGGCTCAACCGACACATGGATGGACCAAAGGTTGAAGTCTTTTGGACATATATTTATCAAGTATAATGCTAAGTATGGGTTCAAATAAAGGGGTAGAAGAGCCATGTGTAGAGATCGTATAAATGAGTGTAACGCTTTATATCCTTATGAATATTTTTTCTCTCTTTCTGTTTTTAAAAAATTGATGGAAAAATTTTAAATAGTGAAATGCACTGATCTTAACTGCATGCCTTGTCATATTTTTAAGTTTCATCCCCTGTCCCTACAGTACTAATAACCCTATCAAGATATGAATCATTTCCTTTAATCTGGAAAATAATCCCTATACCCTTCACTCATTACATACCCTCCCAACATATTCACCCATGTTCTGATTTTCTATTATCATACATCAGATTTGCCACATCTTCAAAGTCATAAAAATGACATAAATTTGAATTTACATTTTGGTGCATGCATCTTTTGCCCACAACAGTTTCAGAATCTTTCATGTGTGGTAGATCAGCAGTTCTCTCATTTTTTATGACTGTGTCCTTTGACTTTGAATGATTATATTACAAAATGTTTATTCATGTTCCTCTTGGTGGATATTTTGGACCTTTGAGTTTGGGGTATTATGACCATCCATGTATATGTCCTTTATATCAGGACATGTTTTTCTTTCTCCTGGGTGATAGAAAGGAAAGCTTAATCCCAAAAGATCCTTCACATCTTAACTAATTGCTTCCCTATTATCAACACTTTGTATGTGTGTAGGATCTATATTAAGTTGGTTAAATTTGTAAGTGGGTGGGGCAAGATGGTGTCTGAGTGAGTGCACCTTATAGTCTCTCCTGCAAAGAAGCAGCTGAGCAGTCTTGGAAGTTTTTCTGGACCAGGCTGTTCTGGGGTTTTGAAGGGCAGGAGGTGTCTGGACATCGATTTGGTGGGACGGTGACAGAAAAGATTCATGTAAAAGGTAGAATTTAGGGTCTCTTTCATGGAGATCGGGGCTGCTTGCGGGATGCTTCCCACTGGGGTGGGCAGCACGGCAGTCATGATTACTGGAGGCTCTGCTGTGCTGGGGAATTCATAAGCCCTGAGCAGGCTATTCAGGGGCTTGCAGGGCAGGAGATGTTTTGAAACTGATTTGGTGAGACAGAGATGGAGGAGATTTTTGCGAGACATGGAATTTTGGGTTTCTGACATGGAGATCAGAGCTGCCGGCTAGAGGCCCACCCCCTAGAGCTGATGGCTGATCTGTGGCAGTCCTTGAATTGATTGTAATACGGAGGCATCCCCAGTAGGCTGTTTCAGGGACTTGCAGGGTGGGAGGTGTCTGGAAGTTGATTTGGTGAGACAGAGATGGAGGAGTTTCTTGTGAGACATGGAATTTTGGGTTTCTGACACAGAGATCAGAGCTTCTGAGTAGAGCCCCTCCCCCTAGGGCTGGTGGCTGATCTGCGGTGGCCCTTCAATTGTTTGGAATACAGAGACACCCCCAGCAGACTGTTTTGGGGGCTTGCAGGGCGGGAGGTATCCTGAAGGCAACTTGGTGAGACAGTGACAGAAGAGACTCTTGTGAGAGGAGGAATGTTGGTGAGCTCGCTAGCAAGTAACCTCTAGCCAAAATGGCCACTGAGCATGCATAATGGCTACTGCAAATGGCACCGCCCTTCTTCCTTGCCATTTTCCCACCAGAGAAGCCTGCGCATGCCAACTTTAAACCTGCCGCATCCAATCAACAGCCGCTTCAAATTATCCCAGTCCCTTTAGCCTATCTCTAACTGCCACACCACCCTAAGCCCCTACCCCTGCCTATATAAGCTGTACCACTTCCTCAATAAACTAGACCTGAGCCATGAGCCTGCATCTCTGGAGTGGTTACTGTGTGTTGCTGGGCTGTGTGATCCTGGGGCTCCGTCATCACTTACCTCGTGGACTGGCAGCCTGCTCCATCTGAGCAGGGAATGACAACAGAGGAATTTTGGGTTTCTGACACAGAGGTCAGAGTTTGCAGATGTGACCCCCCCCCCATAAGGCTGGCACCCAGCTGCGGGGATCCCTGAAGGCTGTGTTGCACTGCAGTGCTCCCAGGCTCCCTGTTAACAGGATTTGTGGTTCCCAGGTCTGTGTTCCCTAAACCCTGGTGGCACACACGCCAGAGACTCACACCTCTTGAGTCTGCAATATCTCAGACTTCCCATCCCTGAATCTACCATGCCCTGAGGGCCATCTGAGGTCCTAGATTGTCCTAGCCCTTGGCGTTTGTGTTTTTTTTTCCTTTTCTTTTCTTTTTCTCTTTCTTCTTTTCTTTTTTTTTATTGTCTTGGTTCCTAATATTGCAATATCTCCTTGTATTATCTCCCATTGAATCGGCCAAGGTCCTTTTTCATTTATTTAGGGTTCGTCTTTTCTTTTCCTTCCATGTTTCCCTCCCTTTTCTTTGCCCACCCCCTTTTTTCTTCTCTTTTTTTTCTTTTCTGTCTTTTTCTTCTTATTTTATTTTATCTTAATTATACAAGAGGTGCTGCAGGGAATGCCTCACATTTGCTGGGTTTCCTCATCCTCCATTTCCTCGTTTCTGTGTGAATTGATTTTGGCCACCTACACTATCCCCTTTCCCCCACATCGTGCTATTCTCCATCATCTACAGTCTCTCCTACATTCCACCTCCCTTTCTTTGGTACCCAAATTGTCTAACTTTTAATTTCTGATACCTTTGTTTTGTTTTCTGTCTTTATCCACTCTTGATACTATTGTCTTTCTTTTCTCTTTCCCTCTCTCATGAAAACACTGGCTTTTTAATTCAAACTATATTCCTCTCCATATTCAGTTGATTATGTCATTATAGGTACTTTACTTACTGCTATAACTCTACACAATGTACATGAATCTAATATCCGTTCTCCCAGATCTCATATTGTTGTTCTGTTAACATTTATTACCAATACTACTTTACACATTTTCCTTTCTCACACAATTGTCTTTCCCTGGCCCTAATATTTTCCTTCAAAGTGAACGCAGCCAGCAACAAGAAATTAGAATAAGAAGAACAAAGTGACAAAGAGAAGATATAACACTTATGCAAGAACAAGAGCTAATTAATCCCCAAGACAAGACAAAGAAGCTAAGGAACTGATTAAACGCATCAAGATAAAATGATGGCCAGACAGCAACAAAAAAACTACAAACCAAACCAGTAATCAGGAAAAGATGGCTGAATCCAATGAAAAAACTAAAAACCAGGAAGGGGAGCAGAACATCGGACAAGTAATTAAAGATCTCAGAACATATATTAGAGACCAACTTAATGAAGTAAAGGAAGAGTTTAACAATATGAAGGAAACACTTGGAGAAGAAATTGCAGACATACGCAAAAAGATAACAGATATGATGGGAATGAACACCACAGTTCAAGAAATCAAAAATATACTCCCAGCAAATAGCAGCAGATTAGAAGAGGAAGAGGAGAGAATTGGCAATGTTGAAGAGAGTATATTGGAAATCAAACAGATAGTAGAATTGATCAATAAAAAGATAGAAAAAAATCCAGCTACTACTTAGGGACCTGAATGACAATGCAAAATGCACAAACTTATGTAATATAGGCATTCCAGAAGGAGAAGAGAAGGGAAAGGGTTCAGAAGGGGTGTTACAGGAAATAATGGTTGAAAACGTCCCAAATCTACTGAGAGAGAAAGATGTACATATCCAACAAGTACAACACACCCCAAATATCATAAACCCCAACAGGCCGACTAAAAGACATATGCTTGTCAAATTATCCAATGCTTAAGACAAAGAGAAAATTCTAAGAGCCACAAGAGAAAATAAAAACATCATATACAAGGGAGGCTCCATAAGATTAAATGCTGATTTCTCATCTGAAACCATGGAGGCAAGAAGGCAGTGGTATGATATAGTCAATGTACTAAATGAAAAAAAATTCCAACCAAGAATACTCTATCCAGCTAAACTAGCATTCAAAAATTATGGACTGTTCAAAATATTCACAGATAAACAGAAAGTGAAAAAGTATGCCAAAAAGATACCTCCCCTTCAAGAAATACTAAAGGGAGTTCTGCAGGAAGAAAGGTAAAAACAGGACAGGCAGAGTTGGAGGAGAGTGTAAGAGCAACAAAAAAGACAAAAAGAGAAGAAAAAAACAAACAAAATATGACAAACACAAGTCAAATCAAAATATGGCTAACATGAATAATTCCTTGAAAATAATAACACTGAATGTCAACGGATTAAACTCACCTATCAAAAGATTCAGACTGGGACATTGGATAAGGAACTATGACCCATTTATATGCTGTCTACAAGAAACACATCTTAGAACCAGAGATTCATGGAGGCTGAAAGTGAATGGTTGGAAAACAGTCTTACAAACAATAACCAAAAAAAGGCAGGAGTAGCTATATTAATATCAGACAAAATAGACTTTAAATGTGAAACAATTGTGAGAAACAAAGAAGGATACTACATATTAGTGAAAGGGACAATCTCGCAAGAAGAATGAACAATCATAAATGTTTATGCTCTTAACAAGGGCGCCTCCAAATACGTGAGGCAAACACTGGAAAAACTAAGTGAAAGAATAGATGCCTCTACAATTATAGTGGGAGATTTTAATAAACCACTATCAACTTTGGACAGAACATCTCAAAAGAGAATCACTAAAGAAACAAAATATTTGAACAATATATTAGAGGAGATGAATCTAATAGATATATACAGATCATTACACCTAAATACAGCAGAATATACATTTTTCTCAAGTGCACATAGATCATTCTCCAAGATAGACCATATGCTAGGCCACAAAGAAAGGCTTAATGAATTCAGAAAGATCTAAATCATGCAAAAATAATATTTCTGACCACAGTGGGGTGAAGCTGGAAATCTGCAAGGGCCAGAGGCCCAGATTTCACACCAAGATATTGAAATTAAACAGCACATTCTTAGAAAACAGTGGGTCAAAGAGGAATCCTCAAAAGAAATCAATAACTACCTTGAAACAAATTATAATGATAATACAACATACCAAAACTTATGGGATGCAGCAAAAGCAGTACTGAAAGGGAAATTTATACCAATAAATTCATACATCAAAAAAGAAGAGCAAAAATTGAAGAACTAACTGCACATTTGGAAGAATTAGTAAAAAAACAACAAAGTAATCCCACAGGAAGAAGAAAGAAAGAAAGAACAAAGATAAGAGCAGAACTAAATGAAATAGAAAATAAGAAAGCACTTGAAAAGATAAACAAGACCAAGAGCTGGTTTTTTGAGAAGATCAATAAGATTGACAAACCCTTAGCAAGACTAACAAAGAAAAAAAAGAGAGAAGATGCACATACACAGAATAAGAAATGAGAAAGGAGATATCACCACTGACCCCATAGAAATAAAAACCATCATAAGAGGATACTTTGAAAAACCATATTCCAACAAAAATGACAATTCAGAAGAAATGGACAGATTCCTAGAAACACGTAAGCAGCCTATATAGATGAAAGAAGAAATTGATGATCTCAACAAACCAATTAAAAATAAAGAGATAGAATTAGTCATTAAAAACCTCCCAACTAAGAGCCCAGGGCCAGATGGCTTCACAGGTGAATTCTACAAAACATTCCGGAAAGAACTAACACCAGTCCTACTAAATCTCTTCCAAAAAATCGAAACAGAAGGAACATTACCAAACTCATACTATGATGCCAACATTACCCTAGTATCAAAGCCAAAGAAAGACACCACAAGAAAGGAAAATTACAGACCAATTTCTCTAATGAACATAGATGCAAAAATATTTAACAAAATAGTTGCTAATAGTATTCAACAACACATGAAACAAATTATACACCACGACCAAGTAGGATTCATTCCAGGTATGCAAGGATGTTTCAACATGAGAAAATCAATCAATGTAATACACCACATATACAGATTAAAGGAAAAAAATCACATGATTATAGCTATAGATGTAGAAAAAAGCATTTGACAAAATACAGCACCCTTTCTTGATACAAACACTCCAAAAGATTAGAATACAAGGAAATTTTTTGAACATGATAAAGAGTATATATGAAAAACCCACAGCCAACACCCTTTACAATGGTGAAATCCTAAAATCCTTCCCTCTAGGATCAGGAACAAGACAAGGATGCCCACTCTCTCCCCTTCTATTTAACATTGTCTTGGAAGTACTTCCTTGAGCACTGAGGCAAGAACTAGATATAAAAGGCATTCAAATTGGAAAGGAAGAAGTAAGAATTTCATTATTTGCAGATGACATGATTCTATACATAGAAAACCCTGAGAGGTCTACAACAAAGTTTCTAGAACTCATAAATGAGTTTAGTAAAGTCTCAGGTTATAAGATCAATGCGCAAAATTCAGTAGCATTTCTGTACACCAATAATGAGCAAGCTCAGGAGGAAATCAAGAAACAAATAACATTTATACAATAGTAAATAAAAAATCAAATAATAAGGAATAAATTTAACTAAAGAGGTAAAGAACTTATACACAGAGAACTACACAAGACTGTTCAAGGAAATCAAAGAAGACCTAAATAAAGGGAAGAATATTCCCTGTTCATGGATAGGAAGACTAAATATTATTAAGATGTCTATCCTACCAAAACTGATCTACACATTCAATGCAATCCCAATAAAAATCAACACAGCCTTCTTTAAGCAACTAGAAAAACTAACTATGAAATTTATTTGGAAAGGAAAGAGGCCCCAAATAGGCAAGGACATATTGAAAAAGAAAAATGAAATTGGAGGAATCACACTACCTGACTTCAAAATATACTACAAAGCTACAGTAGTGAAAACAGCATGTTATTGGCATAAGGAGAGACACACAGACCAATGGAATTGAAATGAAAGCTCTGATATAGAACCGCCTATATATAGCCATATAATATTCGATAAAGCCACCAAACCCTCTCAACTGGGAGAGAATGGCCTCTTCAACAGTTGCCTGGACAACTGGATATCCATATGTAAAAGAATGAAAGAGGATTACCATCTCACACCTTATACAAAGATCAACTCGAGATGGATCAAAGACCTAAATATAAGAGCCAAAAGTATAAAGACTTTGGAAAGCAGTGTAGGGAAGCATCTACAAGACCTTGTAATACGAAATGGCTTTATGAACTTCACACCAAATGCACAAGCAGCAAAAGAACAAATAGATAAATGTGACTTTCCTCAAAATTAAAGCCTTCTGCACTTCAAAGGAGTTTGTCAAGAAATTAAAAAGGGAGCCTACACAATGGGAGAAAATATTTGGTAACCATATATCAGATAAGAGATTTATAACTTACATATATAAAGAACTCCTATATCTTGAAAATAAAAAGATAACCCATTTAAAAGAAGAAATACAAGTGGTTAAAAAGCACATCAAAAAATGCTCCAAATCTCTAGCTATCAGGAAAATGTAAATCAAAACTTCAATGAGATACCATCTTACTCCCATAAGATTGGCAGCTATGAAAAAAACAGAAGAATACAAATGCTGGACATGATGTGGAGAAATGGGAACACTCATCCACTGCTGGTGGGAATGCAGAAGGATTCAACCACTCTGGAGGACAGTTTGGCAGTTTCTCAAAAAACTAACCATAGATTTGCCATATGATCCAGCAATTCCATTGCTGGGTATGTACCCAGCGGAACTGAAAACAAGGACACAAAACGATATATGCACACCAATGTTCTTAGCAGCATTGTTCACTATTGCCAAAAGTTGGAATCAACCCGAATGCCCATCAACAGATGAATGGATAAAAAAATGAGGTATATACATACAATGGAATACTACTCGGCTTTAAGAACAAATACACTACAAAACTCACGTGATAACATGGATGAATCTTGAGAACCTTATGTTGAGTGAAGCAACCCAGGCATTGAAGGACAAATACTACATGACCTCAATGATATGAAATAAATAAACCAAGCTGCCTCAGAAAGCTAGAGACTGGATGATAGGCTTACAGGAAATGGGGGTAGGGGAAGGATGTAAGCTGACATCTACATGGGTGAAATCTATGATAAGCTGGAGGTAAGTGTGTGTACAAGGAAGGGATAAAATGGGGGCATAGGATTACCTTTGGGTGGGGCTTTGTGGGCTTGAAGGTGGCCAGGGGTGGGTGGATGGGTAATATTGCTCATGAAATTGGGGGGAGGTTGGGGCAACATACGAACATAGGAGATTGTCAGATGTTCATTGAGAGTATAATGCTGAGAAAACCTTTTCAAAATATAATTATGAAAGTTACCTGTTTAAGATACTTAAAGGGGATAATCTGATGTAGGATAGACTCCTAGGGAACATGTGAATGCTCATTTTGCCAGAGTGGGTTATATCATTGGGCAGAGACCCATATAATGAGAGTGAAGGTATACCCACATCCTGGGGAGGACTGATGCCATCAAATAGAGGGAACTGTATCTCTCAAGAGAAATGGTGGCTACCAGGGCATTAGGGCAGTTAAGCATGTCAAGCTCTCAACACTGTTGCAAGTATCTCTGAACATGGCTCTTCAAGAAATGAAGATTGACTGTCACTGTGGGCCCTAATGGGAGGGGAAAATAGGTACTGAATAGATGGAACAAACATAAATGTGAGGGCAATAGAAGTGTTTCACAAGAGTATGCAAGGATGGATATAAAACATGTAATATTACACCAAAAATATATAGGGGTCGATAGACTAATAATGTAAATCATAATATAAAACATAGGATAACTAAAAATTTAGAAAATTGTGTAGCTTAAAGTATAAACCACAATGTAAACACAAATGTTACCTTGTTTAAAATTTATTGTCTCAATATCTGTACATCAGTTTCAGTAAATATAGTATGAATATTTTAAAAGATTATTGCTGTGGAAGGGAAAAGGTTTTATATTGGATATATGGGAGTACTGTATTGTATCTATGAATTACTGTGATCTAAAACTCTTGTGAAGATAAGCTTAATAATTAGAAAAAAGTAAAAGATAGGATGTAAAATTTCTCCAGATTAATATGTATTCTATATCTAACCCTTAAACTCATTGCTATATTCCATTTTACTATTAAGGGAACCTGGCATTATATTGGGCTTCACTTTTCAGGAAGTTTTGGATCACAGAGTGGTTCAATAATGGCAGTGGAGGTATACTGGTGTGGATGTTATTGACAGGGGACATATGGTTGACAGGGAGTTATAGAGGGCATGTGTCCGGGGTGCATGGAAATGTTTGGATATATTCATAGTGGAAATAATTAAAATCAACAGCTGGGGGGGGTGCTGGGTTCCTGGCCGGAGGGGCTCTGTTGCGGTTCCTGGCTGGAGGGGCTCTGTTGCAGTCCCTAGGGGAGCAGAGGCAGTCCCCCGGGTGTGACAGCAAGGAATGAGGATCCAACAGTGAGCCCCTGATACTAATGACTATGCTTGTGAGCCTGTGTACCTGAAATAAGAACAAGGCCTAGAGCAGCAGTGTGCCTAAGAGTTCCCTCCTGAGAGCCTCCGTGTTGCTCAAATGTGGCCAGTCTCAAAGCCAAACTCAGCATGTAAATGCACTGCCTTTTATGGTCATGGCAGATGGAGTTTAGTCATGGTAGATCGAGTTCAGTGCCATGTCAGTTGGCCCTTCTTTGGAGTTGGTGTTTCTGCATGATGGAGCTGGACTCAGATATGATCTCTCTCACAAGCCCCTCCTGTTACTTTACCAGAATTGTAGTTGGTGCTGGGGTTTAAGATATATCTAGGGGATCTGGATCTCTGGACTGACCATATGATAGCCAGGCCCTGGGCCTCAACAGACTTCAGCTACTACACTCTGGTTTATTGGACTTACCCCACTCAGCTAACATAGAGTTGAAGAATGTCAACCACCACACCATGGAACCAAGAGTGCCTACAAATGAAAGCAGGAGGATTGCATTCAGCATCCATGTGAAATCTAAGCCCCCTCTTGACATAGATGTGGAATGAACACAACTAATCCAAGGTCCACAGGATGGAGGAATAGAGTAAGGATTAGAGTGGACTTACTGATATTCTACTCATGAAGTATTGTGGTTAGTAATCGAAGAAAATGTGGCATTGGTGTGGAAAAAGTGGCATGGTGTCTACTTGGTGCGGGGAATGGGAGGAAGAGATGAGATGTGGAGGCATTTTCGGAACTTGGAGTTGTCCTGGGTGGTGCTGCAGGGACAATTACCAGACATTGTAGATCCTCCCATGGCCCACTGGATGGAACGTGGGAGAGTGTGGGCTATGATGTGGACCATTGACCATGAGGTACAGCGATGCTCAGAGATGTATTCACCAAATGCAATGGATGTGTCATGATGATGGGGGAGAGTGTTGCTGTGGGGGGGGGAGTGGGGGGTGAGGGGGTGGGGGTTGCATGGGGACCTCATATTTTTTTAATGTGATATTTTTAAAAAATGAATTATTAAAAAAAGTGTTGGTTAAATTAAGTGTTTTACCCATTTTTAACTTGGGTGATTTTTCATTTTAGTGTTGAGCTGTAGAATCTCTTTATATATCATGGATATTAAACCTTTATTGGATATGAGATTTCCAATTTTTTTTTTCCATTCAGTTGGCTTCTTTTTCACCTTCTCTCACGTTACCCCTATCTAACACTTTAAACAAAAATTAATTGAAAATGAACAAAGACCTGAAGATATGAACCAGGACCATAAAACTCACAGAATAAAATGTGGGGAAGGAACTTCAGATATCATGCTGGGCAACTGTTTCTTAGACTTACACTCAAAGCACATGCAATGAAAGAAAAAAATAAATAAAGGAAACCTCCTCATAATCAAGTCATATGTGCTTAAGAGGACCTGGTGAATAAAGCAGCCTACACAATGGAAGAAAATATTTGGGAGTTGAATGAAAATGAGAACAAAACATATCAAAACCTATGGGACAACACAAAGACACTGCTAAGAGAGAAATTTATAGCTTGCAATGCTTATATTAAAAAAGAAGAAATAAGGAAGCAGTTGTAGCTCAAGTGGTTTTGCACCTGCTTCCCACATACAAGGTACAGGGGTCAATCTCCAGCTCTGATACCTAAAACAAACAAACAAACAAAAAATCAGAGCTAAATTTGAACTAACTGCACATCGGGAGAAACTAGAAAAAGAACAGCAAACTAATCCTAAACCAAGCTGAAGAAATGAAACAGTAAAGGTTAGAGTAGAAATAAATGAAATCAAGATCAAAAAAACCCATAGGAGCAGCTGTGATTCAATCAGTAGAGCTCCCATCTACCATATGGGGACACTGCGTTCGCATCCTGGGGCCTCCTAGTGAAGGCAGGCTTGTCTGTACCCTGGAAAGCCATCAGTCCCGGCACTGCAGAGTGGTACCCAGCTTGCAAGCACCTTGGAGTGGCACTGCCCGCAAGTGCCATGGAGACCTGACTCAGCAAGTTGACACAACATAAAAGGGAGACAAGCAAAAAAAAACCACAGAAAAGAATGCAGTGAATGGACACAGATACCAGAAAACAAGCAAGCCAGAAAGGGGGAGGGGGAAGGAAATAAATAAAAAAATAAACACAGACACAGAAGGCCTCACAGTGAATGGACACAGAGAACAGACAGCAAGCCACCCCCAAGGCGGGGGATAAGGAATGAATGAATGAATGAATGAATGAATGAATGAATGAATGAATGAATGAATGAATGAAAATAAATAAAATAAAAATAAATAAATAAATAAATGCAATTGGGTGAATCAACAAAATGAAAATGAAAAGTTGGTTCTTTGAGATGTTCAACAAATTTGAAAAATCCTTAGGGAGAGTAATAATCAAAAAAGATGCAAACATATGAAATCAGAAATGAGAGGGACACATTACCACTGACCCTGCAGAAATGAGAGGTGAAAAAAGTATGCTATGAACTACTGTGTGCAAAAAAACTAGACAATGTAGATGAGATGGACAAATTCCAAAAAACACACAAACTTATACTGAACAAGGGTTCAACACCTCCCCCAAGGATCCATGGGAAGATGACAGGGGGTCTATAAGCTTGAAGGAATTTTGAATAATCCTAAATTTTAATTTAAAGACATGCCAATGTTAAGTGTCAAAAACTCTGCTGCTACATTCTGAGAAAGTATTCGTGGTTTTCACCTGACTGGCAAAGGGGTCCGTGGAACAAAAAAGGATAAGAACCCCTGACCTCCACTGACTCTAGAGGAAATAGGAGATCTCAACAAAGCAATCACAAGTAAAAAGATTGAAACAGTCATCAAAAACCTCCCAAAAGGAAGCGGATTTGGCTCGACTGATACAGTGTCTGCCTACTACATGGGAGGCCCAGGGTTCAAACCCAGGGCCTCCTGACCCATGTGGTGAGCCAGCCCACATGCAGTGCTGATTTGTGCAAGGAGTGCCATGCCACACAGGTGTGTCCCCAGCATAGGGGAGCTCCATGCACAAGGAGTGCACCCAATAAGGAGAGCCACCTGTACAGAAAATTACAGACTGCCCAGAAGTGGTGTCACACACACAGAGAGCTGATGCAGCAAGATGATGCAAGAAAAAGAGACTCAGATTCCCGGTGCTGCTGACAAGAATTCAAGCAGACACAGAAGAATTCACAGCAAATGGACACAAAGAGTAGACAACTGGGGGTTAGGGGTGGGAAATAAATAATAAATCTTAAAAAAATACCCAGACCTCCAAAAGATGAAAAGTTCAGGATCAGATGGCTCCACAGGTGAATTCTTCCAGTCATTCAAAGATGATCTAATACCAAACTTGCTCAAGCTTTTCCAAAAAAATTGAACAGGAAAGAACAGTACCAAATTGATTCTATGAAACCAACATCACTCGAATATCAAAACCAGATAAAGATACCACAAAAAAGAAAATTACAGTCCAATATCTCTAATGAATATAAATGCAAAATGTCCTCAACAAATACTTGCAAACCAAATCAAAAATCACATTAAGAGAATTATCATCACAATCAAGTCGGTTTTATCCCAGGTATGCAAGGGTTGTTCAACACAAGAAAATCAATTAGTGTAATAAACCACATTGATAAATTGAAGAGGAAAAATCACATGATCTTCTTGATTGCTGCAGAAAAGGTATTTGTCAAAATACAGCACCTTTTCTTGATAAAAACACCCAAAAGATAAGAATAGAAGGAAGCTTTCCCAAAATGGTAAAATGTGTATAAGAAAACCGTAAAGCTAGCATGGTACTCAATGATGAAAGGTAGAATGTTGTGGGAAACTGGCTTACCTATTTGTTGCTTCCTGTTATTATAGATGATGTTGCAATTTCTTCCTGCTATTGTAAATGTTACCTTATTGTAGATGTTGCAGATGCTTCCTATTGTGAGGTGATTGCAGCAGTAGAAAGCTTTCCTGTTGAGATCAGGAACAAGACAAAGATGTCCACTGTCACTATTGTTATTCAATATTGCACTTGAAGGTCAAGCTAGAACAATTAGGCTAGATAAAGAAATAAAAGTCATCCAAATAAGAAAGGAAGAAGTAAAACTTCCACTATTCACTGAGGATATGATTGTATACCGAGAATCTCCTGAAAAATCCATCACAAAGCTACTACATCTAATAGACAAGTTCAGCAAAGTGGCAGGATACACGATTGAAATGCAAAAATGAATAGTGCTTCTATACATTACTGATGTGCAATCTAAGAAGGTGAGGCACAGCATCAGGCAACAGTCTGGCTTGCCTCTCTGGCCAGCTCTGGCGCAAAGTAGGTACCGCTTCCGCTAGGGTAAGGGTGACTGGTACGGGCCTGGTACGGGCATTACCGCCCTCGGCCTGCCCTTCGGCCCTCCCACCACACGTCATCTCATGCCCCCCCCCCCGCTTGCCGAGCGGACCGCCTGACCTTATAAGGGCATTCAGCCCACCCGGACCAATAGGGAGCTGGGGCCAGCAACAGCCCTCCCCGCGCTGGCCTGCAGCGCCTCAGCTCCCATACCATAGATAGGCAAAAACCCCGTGCTCACCAATCAGCTCTCACCCCGCACTAGCCCCACCCCCATTCCCTCGGGCTTATATTGTCAAACACTTCCTCAATAAATCGGATCTGCGCCATCAGCCAGTCTCCGTGGTCTGTCTCCTCTAGCCGGGCTGCGGCGTCCTCGCCTCCTGCGACCCCACGAAGCCCCACAGAGGCTTCAGAAGGAAATCAGAAAAAAAATCCATTTATAATAGAAAACTAAAATAAAATATTTAGGCATGGGAAACGGACTTTGGCCCAGTGGTTAGGGCGTCCGTCTACCATATGGGAGGTCCGCGGTTCAAACCCCGGGCCTCCTTGACCCGTGTGGAGCTGGCCATGCGCAGTGCTGATGCGCGCAAGGAGTGCCGTGCCACGTAAGGGTGTCCCCCGCGTGCGGGAGCCCCACGCGCAAGGAGTGCGCCCATGAGGAAAGCCGCCCAGCATGAAAAAGAAAGTGCAGCCTGCCCAGGAATGGCGCTGCCCACACTTCCCGTGCCGCTGACAACAACAGAAGCGGACAAAGAAACAAGACACAGCAAATAGACACCAAGAACAGACAACCAGGGAATAGGGGGAAATTAAATAAATAAATAAATCTTTAAAAAAAAAATATTTAGGCATAAAATTAAGGAAAGATATAAAGGGCCCATATTGTTGTTGGAGAAAACTCCAACACATTGCTAAAAGAAACCAAAGAAGGCTTAAATAAATGGACAGCCTTTGTTCCTGGACTGGAAGGCTAAATATCATTAAGATGTCAATTCTACCCAAACAGATTTACATATTCAATGCAATCCCAATGAAAGTCCTGTCACCCTTTTTTTGCAGAGATGGAAAAACCAATTATCACATTTGCTTGGAAGGGAAAGGGTCCCTGAATAGATAAAAAATGTCTTGAAAAAGAAGAGTTGGAGGACTCTGACTTATAGACTTTAAAGGATATTACCCAGGGAAGCAGATTTGGCTCAACTGATAGAGTGTTCACCTACCATATGGGTGATCCAGTGTTCAAACCCAGGGCCTCCTGACACATGTGGTAAGCTGGCCCATGCACAGTGCTGCCATGCGCAAGGAGTGCCGTGCCAGGCAGGGGTATGCCCCATGTAGGGAAGTGCTATGTGCAAGGAGTGCACGCCCTAAGGAAAGCCACCCCACATGAAAAAAAAGCACAGCCCACCCAGGAGTGACACTACACACACGGAGAGCTGATGCAGCAAGATGACACAATGAAAAGAGACACAGATTCCCAGTGCCACTCACAAGAATGCAAGTGGACCCAGAACACAGAGCAAGTAACACAGAGAGCAGGAAGGGGAGAGAAATAAATAAATAAATATATCTTTATAAAAAATAGAAAAATAAAGGATATTACCAAGCTAGTGGTAAAAAAAGCATGGTACTGGCATAAAGACAGATTAACCGGGAAACGGACTTTGACCCAGTGGTTAGGGCATCCGTCTACCATATGGGAGGTCCGCGGTCCAAACCCCGGGCCTCCTTGACCCCTGTGGAGCTGGCCATGCGCAGCGCTGATGCGTGCAAGGAGTGCCGTGCCACGCAAGGGTGTCCCCCGCGTGGGGGAGCCCCATGCGCAAGGAGTGCGCCTGTGAGGAAAGCCGCCCAGCGTGAAAAGAAAGAGCAGCCTGCCCAGGAATGGCGCCGCCCACACTTCCCGTGCCGCTGACGACAACAGAAGCGGACAAAGAAACAAGACGCAGCAAATAGACACCAAGAACAGACAACCAGGGGAGGGGGGGAAATTAAATAAATAAATAAATCTTTAAAAAAAAAAAAAAGACAGATTAACCAAAGGAAATAAATTAAGAATTCAGAAATAGACCCTCACATCTATAGTCAAGTATTTTTGACAAGCCTTCAAGCCTTCCCAGCTAGGCCAGAACAGTCTACTCCCTTGGTGCAGGGAGACCTGGATATCCATAACCAAAAGAAAGAGGATGCCTATCTCAAACCTTACACAAAAATTAATTCAAAATGGGTCAAGACCTAAATATAAAAGAGACAACCATAAAAGTGCTAATAGAAAATGTAGGAAAACATCTTTGACATCTTGTGACCAGTGGTAGTTTCCTAAACTTTACACCCAAAGCATGAGCAACAAAATATAAAATAGATAAATGGGACTGCCTCAAAATTAAACACTTTTGCACCTCAAAGTATCTTTTCAAAAGGGTGAAAAGGCAGCCAATTCAATGGGAGAAAATCTTTGTCAATCACATATCCAGGGTAGTGGAAGCGTTTTGGGCCTGGAATCCTTACACAACCCAGTGGCTTTAACACAATGAGCTCTATCTGCACTGAGTATGACCTGTCAGCCTCTACACTCCCTCCTGACGGGAGAGTTTTTCAAGTTGAATATGCTATGAAGGCTGTGGAAAATAGTAGTACAGCTATTGGAATCAGATGTAAAGATGGTGTTGTCTTCGGAGTAGAAAAATTAGTCCTTTCTAAACTTTATGAAGAAGGTTCCAACAAACGGCTTTTTAATGTTGATCAGCATGTTGGAATGGCGGTAGTAGGTTTGTTGGCAGATGCTCGTTCTTTAGCAGACATAGCAAGAGAAGAAGCTTCTAACTTTAGATCTAACTTTGGCTGTAACATTCCACTCAAACATCTTGCAGATAGAGTGGCCATGTATGTTCATGCCCATACACTGTACAGTGCTGTTAGACCTTTTGGATGCAGTTTCATGTTCGGGTCTTACATTGTGAATGATGGTGCACAACTCTACATGATTGATCCATCGGGTGTTTCATATGGTTATTGGTAAAGCCAGGCAAGTTGCAAAGACAGAAATTGGAAAGCTTCAGATGAAAGAAATGACCTGCCATGATGCTATTAAAGAAGTTGCAAAAATAATTTACATAGTACGTGATGAAGTTCAAGATAAAGCATTTGAACTAGAGCTCAGCTGGGTTGTTGAATTAACTAAAGGAAGACATGAAATTGTTTCAAAAGATATAAGGGAAGAAGCAGAGAAATATGCTAAGGAATCTTTGAAGGAAGAAGATGAATCTGATGATGATAATATGTAACATTTACATCTGCTTCTGTTTTAAATTTCTACATAGTCTCATGTAAACTATTTAGCCCAATGGATTATTATATGCCCAGTAATGAATTGCCATTAAATTTTTGTCTTATAATCATTGATGTTTGCTTAATATCTGCTTAACAAAATTAGTGTGGGCAATTGGGTACTGGTACTCAGAATTAAAATGCCTGCTTAAACATTCCTTAGAGGCTGTTGGATCATATGAATTTAAAACCCCAGTCCACTAATATAGAAGCAAAAAGTAACCTGCTGGGCTGTTGTTGCCCAGTTTTGTATTTAAATGATACTTGGTTATCCTCCTCTATTAAACTTTAGGTGTAATTTAGAAAAACAGATCCTACAACATGTGAGTCAAGAATGTTTCTCTTTTCCTTTATTGTCATAAGGAGCAGTGGATTTAAGAATTAAAGATCCTACTCTGTCACTTTTTTAAAAATTCACCTATCCAGTAAGTGTTTAATATCCAAGATATACAAAGAAATTACACAACTCAAGAGTAAAAAGACAAACTTCCCAATTAAAAAATGGGCAAAAAACTTGAAAAGAAAATTGTCCAAAAAAGAAATACAAATGGTGAAGAAACACATGAAAAAAATGTTTTTCATTAACAATTAGGGAAATGCAAATGAGAACTACATGAGATATCATTTCACACCTATTACACTGGCCACGCTTAAAGTTGGAAAACTAAATGTTGGAGAGGATATGGAGAGATGGAGACACTTATTCACTGTTAGTGGGAATACAGAATGGTATAGCCATTGTGGAGGAATGACTGGCACCTCCTAAGAAAGTTGAATATCGATGTAGCATGTTACGTGGCAATATCATTACTATGTATGTGCTTAGAACAACTGAGAGCAGAGACACCAACAGACATCTGGACATTGAAATTCACAGTGGCATTATTCATGATTGCCAAAAGTTAGAAACAATCTGGGTGTCCATCAACCGATGAGTGGATAAACAAACTGTGGTGTATACACATAATGGAATATTACGCAGCTATAAGAAGAAATGAAGTTTTGAAGCATATGACATGGATGAACCTAGAGGACATTATGTTGAATGAAGCCAGACACAAAAAGACAAATACTGTATGATTGTGCTATTATGAACTAAATATAAAATGTCAACTCATGAAGTTAATAATTAGAATATAGGTCACCAGAAAAGAAAACGAGGGAAACGGACTTTGGCCCAGTGGTTAGGGTGTCCGTCTACAATATGGGAGGTCCGCAGTTCAAACCCCGGGCCTCCTTGACCCGTGTGGAGATGGCCATGCGCAGTGCTGATGCGCGCAAGGAGTGCTGCACCACGCAAGGGTGTCCCCCGCGTGGGGAAGCCCCACGCGCAAGGAGTGCCCCATAAGGAGAGCCGCCCAGCGCTAAAGAAAGTGCTGCCTGCCCAGGAATGGCACCACCCACACTTCCCGTGCCACTGACGACAACAGAAGCAGACAAAGAAACAAGACGCAGCAAATAGACACCAAGAACAGACAACCAGGGGAGGGGGGGAAATTAAATAAATAAATAAATCTTAAAAAAAAAAAAAAGAAAATGAGGGTAGAGAATGGAAAGCTGAGGATTAATGTGTGCATAAGTGGTAAAAATGTTATTTGTAAATCTTTGGAAATGAATAGAAACACATCATGGTGTTTGTAATTAGCTGAGCTCTATATGGGTATGACAGTGGTTGAAAGGGCAAGTCTAAGGTCATGTATATTACTAGAATGAAAGTTAAAAACTGTAACATGGGACTTCATAAGACAGTGAAACCTCACGTAAAGCATCAATGTGGGTGATATGGAATATATAAGACCATTTTTGCAAAATAAAAATACAAATATACTAGAGAGAAAGAAAAAGAATAGCAGCTTTGTACAGCAGGGGAAGCATAGAGAGATTTAGAAGGGATGAGGGTTTTTTGTTTATTATTATTATTGTTATTGGAATAATGGAAGTGCTCTAAAATGATTGAAGCAATGAATGCACAAATATGTGATTAAATGGAATACCATCTATCAGTTTGGAACAATTTATGCTTTATTAATATGTGTCAATAAAATTGATTTGTTTAAAGCAGTGCTAAAAAAAGAAAAAATAAGGAATTTTAGGTCTTCAAAATACAACGTGGAGAAAGCGCAAGTCAAGTCAACTAGTGGGAAAATACTTCTGCCATCCATATACCCAAGAAAGGACTCATAGCCTTAATATAGAAATAACCTTGACAAATTAATAAGAAAGGCAAAGAGCCCAGTAGAAAGATGGAGAAAACACTTGAAAAGGCCCTTCATAAAAGTGTATTAACAAGTGGCCAATTAATGTATGAAATAAAGAATCTTCAGTCACAAGGCTTGTTCTCTGTCTTTGTTTTTTGGAGGCACCAGGACCAAACCTGGGATCTCCCTTGTGGGAAGCAGGTGCTAAATTGCTTGATCCACATACACTCCCCCCTCCCTTTTTAAAAAATTATGTATTTCCTCCCGGGGATTCTAGCTTTTTGTCCATAGAGATGCAGTGCGTCTGGGTCCGTACTTAATCTTGAGGATCCAGAAATTTCCTGGTACAAAGAATTCAATCAAAAAGTATTTATTGAATTAATAGAGGATACAAAATGTTTGCAAAATTTTATGAGATTTTAAAATTTTAAATGTATGATAAATTCAATCAAAGTGAACAGGGTGCATCCCACAGCATCTGTGTAAACAGGGTGTGTCCCTTGAAATGTAATTCTGATTAGGTTTATAAACTGTTTCTCCTTGTATAAAAGGAAGACAAATAGAGGAGATTTTTAACCAGAAAAGAACAAGATGAAGAGTACAGGATTTTAGTAGAAAAGTCAAGTGCTGCCTTCCTGTGGAACCTACATTGAAACCTAGTTGGCTTCACCCTTATGGTTTCAGTTCTGGTTATTTTTTCATCTATTTATATAATGTCCTACTCCATGGCTTTCAACCTGGGACAAAGGGTAGTCGTTGTCCACACCATGCAGCAGTGGAAGGAGTTCCTGTGGGAAACTGAAATACAGATATCTTGCTGTTTCCACAAACACCTCAAATCACTCAGGACGTCATTATAATAATTGCCCATTTTCTCTTTAATAACATCTAGATTCTTAAAAGGTCAATTGCTTTCTCAATTTTGGTTGAATAACATTGAAGTCGATTTGGACTCAATACTTTAGTAGGATGGTAGCAACATGGGTGTTTTTCTTTTTTTTATTTATTTATTTTTTTTATTGACTTTGTAATAATACTACATTAAAAATATATATGTGAGGTCCCATTCAACCCCATCCCCCCACCCCCCCTTTCCCCCCCAACAACACTCGTTCCCATCATCATGACACATCCATTGGATTTGGTAAGTACATGGGTGTTTTTCAAAGTCATTTATTTTGAAATAATATTAAAGATATGAAAAACTGCAGTAGGAGTGGGTATAGCTCATTGCTTGAGCTCCAGCTTCCTATGTACAAGGTCCTGAGTTCGATCCCCAGTACCTCTTTTAAAAAATTGCAAGAGTATGTACAAAGAACTCCCAATCCAATCCCTTCCTTAGATTCACCAGCTGTTTCCCAAGTTATTTTAATTTTATCCCACTTGCCCACTAATAAGTATTTCACAAAAAGATATCTATCTGCAAAACAAGGACACTCTACTAGAACACCCCAAATGAGGAAATTAGCTCTGCTTCTATGCTGTAATCCCATTCACAAACTCCTTCAACTTTTATCTACTGTCTCATCCTTCTCAAACTCTCTCAGAAATACATTTTTCCAGTCAGCTTTATCCTGTCAACTTCAATATGGAGCTCCTCCTGAGAAGTTCTTTCATTTTCACATCTTTGAGAAATTTAAGAAGCACAAATGACCTCAGCCTTTGCCCAGTGTTTCCTCATGAGATTTAGGCCCTACATTCAGACCATCAGGAGAGTTAGGAGTGCAGCCCATCAGTAGAGGTAGGAGATCTCCTTTTTGGTCACCACTGATGATGTAAACTTGATAACTCCGTGAAATTTCTCTCAGGTTCCTTTTCATGCAAAAACATGTTTTCACTTTACAATGAATTACATATTATAAGGACATATTCTGATATCAATACTGTAGGCTGCAACCATCCTCCACCCATCATCCTCTCACCTGAATCAACTACCACTCTGATGGTTGTCAAATGGTAATATTTTTCCATTTCCAGCACTGCTTCTATATATCTTACATAGCTTTCTACCTTAAAAAGGCTTACTTGCTTCTTGTTTATTTGTTATAGCACTACAGATTGATGTATTCAGTTTTATTCAATATGTTCTCATCTGTTATTATTGTTTTTTTTAATGCACAAATTTTCCCAGATTGCACTAGTGGGATACCCTTCAAGTTGATTCACTGAGGCCCCAGGTAGCTCATCTGTACTTAGTCTAGGAGGGATTCCCAGAAAAGGGGTTAAAGTATTCCTGACTTCTTTGCCCAAATTGCATTCAATGTCACAGGTCCTGTTTCTCTCATCAAGTCTTATGGATATCCATCATCAAATATTTAAAATTCACACCTACCCTCTTAAATTTTCTGTTGGTATACTCGCTTGTCCATATGTCAATGCATCCAAAATGCTCTCTTGGACATAACTATCTCATCCTGTCGTTCTTTAAGTTTGTGATGGCTTCCCACTGTCCTTGGGACAAGGACCATAGAACTTACAATGGCCTTCAGGTCCTGAATACTTCCGTTTCCTCCAGTTCCCTCTGCTCTTAGTTTCTGCAAAGAACAGTCCAATGTTGCTTGGGTTTTGTACATTTTTCCAGTAAACCAATTCCTATCCCAAGCACCTTTTCTAAGACTTTGCCCAGTTAAATCTTTAAGGTTTGTTTTCCAGGATTTGTCCCATCTGAACTAATGAAATCCTTTGATACTAAGTGCATAATTTAACATGGTCATTCTCACTTTACTTCTAAATCAAACTGAACATCACAGGGGCAGATGGTTGATTGATTTGCCTATATAATTCCATTCACTGACTCTAACAAATCTTCACTTCCCTTGGAAAATGGCCAGACTGGAAAGACAAAGGGTAACCTAAAAGTATAAATTACCTAAAAAATATAATATATGATTACCTAAATTATTTTTATAAAAATCTGCACTAAATCTTTGCTTTTTGTTTTTCACAGCAGTGAATTTTTAAGAGTAAATATTTTAAAGAAGGCAAGGTGTATTTCTAGGAATTAGTCCATGTCATCAAAGATATCTAATCTGTTGTCGTGCAATTGCTCAAAGTTTACTTTTAAATCCCATTTTAGCAGTGTCGCCACTTTTATTATTAACTTTAGTGAATTGATTCTTTCCTTTATTCTTTTTTAAGTGATTTATTTCATTATTTCTCTCCTCTCCCCCCCCCATTGTCTGCTCTCTGTGTGCACTCCTTATGTGTTCTTCTTTATCTGCTTGCACACTCAGAGGCACCATGAAACTGCATCTTTTTTGTTGCATCACCTTGCTGCTCCATGTGTGTGGTGCCACTTCTGGGTGGGCTGTGCTTTTTTTGTGTGGGGTGACTCTCCTTGCAGGGCACACTCCTTGCGCATGGGCACCCCCACGTGGGAGACACCCCTGCATGGCACAGCACTCTTTGCATGCGGCAACTGTGTGCATGGGCCAGCTCACCACCCAGGCCAGGAGGCCCTGGGTATCAAACCCTAGACCCTCCCATATGGTAGGCAGATGCTTTATCAGTTCAGTCACATCTGCTTCCCTTTCCTTTATTCTTAATCATTCTACCTACAGGATTTTCAGTTCTATTGATCTTTTCAAATAACCAGGTTTTATTTATAGCTGTGTTGATTCTATTGATTTTCTCTTGTCTCATTCATTCCTGCTCTAATCTTTATTTCCTTCCTTCTGGCAGTTTTGGGTTTAGTTTGCCCTTCTTTTTGCATTTCCTTAAGGTGTAAAATTATGTTATTAATTTGAGATGTTTATTTTTTAAATGAAGGTGTTTTTGGCTACAAGTTTCTCTCTTAGTAATGTTCTCTGTGCATCCTCTAAGTTTTGATATGTTCTGTATTCATTTCTGTTAATCACAAAGTGTCTTCTAATTCCCCTCAAGATTTCATCTGTGACCCGTAGGTTGATTTGAGTGCGTAATTCAACTTTCACATATTTGTGGAACTTTCTAATTTCCCTTGTTATTAATTTCCAGTTTCATGCCCTTCTCTTATTAATTTCCAGTTTCATGCCACTTTGATCAAAGAAGTTCCTCATAATTTCAGGGTTTCTGTGTATGTTGTGGGATAACATAGGGTCTATTCTAGGAATGTTCCATGTACACTTGAGAAGAATATATTCTACTGCTTCCTGTTGGCTTATAGTGTTGTTCAAGTTCTCAATATCCTTATTAATCATCTGTACAATTTTTCTAACCATTTGTGAAATTGGGAAATTAAATTTTCCAAATATTATGGTAGAACTATTTCTCCCTTCAAATCTCTCATTTTTTTCCCTCTATATATTTAAGTGCTCTGCCAAAGTGGATCCCTAGTGGGATCCTGGAATCCTTAGCTCCATCCCTAAGTGTTCTTTTTAAAGAGAGTAAGAGCATGGTACGAGTGATGGGAGTGTCCTTCCTATCTGACTCATTAGAGTCAGAAGTGTCTTCCTCACTGACCTGTACCATGTACAAGGAAGCCTTAGCAACCTGTATGTTCCTCTTTTCTGGGGTACAGTTGGGGCTTTTTGGGCAGCTCTGCAGAATTTTAATCCTTTTCAGTTCTGAGAGGCTCCTTCCTCCTGTTCTTTTATGGTTTGTAATATGGCCTTAAGATCTTATTTAAAGGGACCATCTTCTGCCCCATAACTTTGGCAGTTTTTCTGTAGGAATCACATCCATTTCTGCATTGTCTCTCCCCTGCTTTGGTAAGTAAAGCCACCTTGCCTTCCTTGGTGGGCCAGTCCTGCCTCCTTCTCTTTTTTCCTTTGGTAGTTCTTTATGCTTCCTTTATGTCCCTATTGGCATGGCCTCCCTTTGCTGGACTTTTCTCCTTCTGGGCCACCTCAGTGAAAATGGCTGATTCTGTGCTTCTGATTCCAACCCAAAGCAAAACATTGTTGATCCTTTCTACCACTTCACCCACTAGTGTCACCAAGGTCAACAGAAAGAATATGGGAGTCTTCCCCTGGGAAAGCCCTTGTTTCATTAATGCCTCTTATGCTGTCCAAGGCAAGACCATATCCTCCACATTCTGTCAAAGAGAGGGATGATGTAGCCAATTGTCTTTCCTTTACCTACAGGGCATTTGTGACCCCATGCACAGTCTTGTAGGGTATTTTACTTTTTTGGGAAGTCCATCACAGCTGGAAACATCACTTCCATGTTCCAGCATACCAGAGTGAGTGCTTGGGTTTGTCTCCATCCTTCTGTTGGTGGTCCTGCTCCGTACATGTAAAAATACACAGCACTTCTCTCTTCAATTTCAGTTGTTGTGTCTTCTGTATCACTTATCCTTCTATCATTTTGAGTCTACTGCTATATGCCTCTAATGTGTTTTTAAAATATATTTTTATTTTTTAAAGATACATTGCTCACACAAAATGTTACATTAAAAAATATAGGAGGTTCCCATATACCCCACCTTCCACAACCCCCACTTTTCCCAAAGCAACAACTTCTTTCATTAGTGTGGTACATTCATTGCATTTGATGAGTATATTTTGGAGCACTGCTACACAGCATAGATTATAGTTTACATTGTAATTTACACTGTCTCCTGGTCCATTAAGTGGGTTATGGCAGGTTATATAATGTCCTGCATCTGTCCATGCAATATCATTCAAGGCTATTCCTAGTCCTGAAAATGCCATGTCACACCTCCTTTTCCCTCTCCCTGCCTCCAGCAACTCCCATTGCCACTGTCTCAACATTAATGTTATAATTTAGTCCATTGCTAGAGTCACAATAATTCAATAATAGAATACAAAAAGTCCATTCTAATCCATATTCTATTTCTCCATCCTGAGAACCCTGGAATAGTGATGTCCACTCCACCTCTAAATCAAGAGGGGGTTTAGATCCCATATGGCTGAGGGATGGAATTATCCTGCTTGCATTAGTAGACTTTTGGTTCCTTGGTGTGGTTGTTGACCATCTCCACCTCCCTGTTAGCTGACCTAGGTAAGTCCAAGTCACCAGAGAGTAGGTGTTGCAACTCTGCTGACCCTCAGGGCACAGTTGGCACATAGTGTAGAGATTCAAGTCTCGAGTATACACCAACCCCAGTGCAAACCACAGGCTCAATAAAAGTGACAGAAGGGGCATCTGTAGAGGTCCCATCTGAATCCAACTCCATCACTTTCATGAGCACAAATTCTAAAGTCTGTCCCACTGGCAAGACACTGAACTCCTTAGCCATCTGTTATGACTGTAGGAACTGGGTGTCTTGTCTCCATAGCCCTCAGCAGCACCCATACCTGGGTTTTATCTACTTTGGCTGTGTCTGAGATCCTTCTGAAATGTGCATAAGCATTTGACCCCTCTGGTGATCTCCTGACTCATTTTGAAGTCTCTTAGACATATAAACTCATTTCTGTTTACCATTTCCCCCTTTTATTCAAGGTCTTTTCTAGTTGCATCACCACCTGGTACTTGGTAGTAATCCCTCAATACCAGGGAGGCTTATCCCTGGGAGTCATGTCCCAAGCTGGGGGATGGTAATACATTTACATGCTGAGTTTTGCTTAGAGAGTGGCCACATTTGAGGAACATGGAGGCTCTCAGGAGGTAACACTTAGGCACACTACAGCTCTATGTCAAGTTGAAATTTCAAGTGCCCAGGCTCTTAAGTAAAGCCATCAGTACCAAGGGCTCATTTTTGGACCATCCTTCTTCCCTGGTCTTTGCCATTGCACTTGGGGGATCATTGCTGTTCCATTAGGCAATTTGATGAGCTCCCTTGCGTAGGAACTCAGCACTCCATCAGTTCTCATTTGTTACTGTAGCTACTATGATGATACCCAATGAATATCTGAACATTTTTATATACCCTATATACATGCTCTAGAGAACTCCCTCCAAACCATGTGTCCCCCATCAATAACACCACACACCAGCATTCCTCCCCTGCCATAATTGAACCCATCTGTGGTCCAAAACATCTTAAAAAATGAAGCCTATTATATTGCCACATTCAAATAATAGGAAAATGAAATAGTAATGATAGGCTTAAAGATTAGAAATAGAATACAGCCTAATTAGGAAAACGGAAGTAAAGTAAAAATAAATTGGGGTACTATAAAATGAAAAATATCATAAAACTTGTTTTTCTCATTTTCATCGCTGTGATAAGTGTTGCCCTATATGTACAGTGGCAAGGCAATTTCTTTCATTTCTTCCTCAGTGTCTTTCTTTTTCCTAATTTTTAAAATGTCTTCAAAAAAGTTTTAGATCACAGGAGAGTCACATATACAATATTTGTGACTCCCATATATCCATCATCAAACACTTTCCCCCTTCCCCAGGAATGATCTTTTTACATATTCATGGTATATTTGCTGCAGCTGATGTACAGATATTGAAACATATCTATCAAACATAGTTCCATTTTGGTTCATATTATGGTTTGTATTTTAGACTATACTACTTTCTAAATTTTTATTTACCTTATGGTTTACATTATGGTGTACATTTTAGCCTATAGGCTTTTATACATTTTTGGTGGAATTTAACATATCCTATATCCATCATTGCACGATCTTGTGGAACACTTACATTGCCCCCAGTTACCCTGCTTCTATCTATACTATTCCTCTCTCCTCCTCCCCTCAGAGCCCACAGTGACAACAAATCTTCACTGCTTGAAGGACCAGATTCACAGATACTTGCAACAATGTTAAGTCTCCCTCATTTTTGAATGCCAGCTTTGCTGGATAGAGAATTCCTGGCTGCAAGTTTTTTGTCTTTTAGCACCTTAACAATGTCATATCACTGCCTCTTGCCTCCACACTTTCAGATGAGAAATCATCCCTTAATCCTATTGAGCTTCCCTTTTATGTAATGGTTCTCTTTTTCTTGTTGCTTTCAGTATTCTTTTTTTGTCTTGAGCATTGGACAATTTGACAAGTATATGTCTTTGAGTTGGTCTGTTAGGATTTATTCTTTTTGAGGTGTGCTGCACTTCCTGGACAGGTACTCCCTTTTCCCTCAGTAGGGTAGGGAAGTTTTCAGCCATTAGTTCCTCCAACCCTCCTTCTGTCCCCTTTCCCTTCTCTTTTCCCTCCGGAATGACTATTATCTGTAAGTTTGTGCATTCCGTATTGTCATTCAAATTTCTAAATCCCTGCTGGATTTTTTTCTATCTTTTTAATCTATCTGTACTACTATCTGACTGATTTGAGATGTACTGGCTTCTACATCATTGATTCCTCTGCCTGTTCAATTCTGCTGTTGTATGCTTCCCATGTATCTTTTATTTCTTGGATTGTGCCATTCATCACCATCATATCTGTTATCTTTTCATGTATGCTTACAATTTCTTTAGTATGTTCTCCCAGTGTCTTCTTAATACCCTTAATCTCTTCCTTCAGTTCATTAAGTTGATTCATGTTAGGTGTTTGGACACCTCTGATTAGTTATTCCATGTTCTGCATCTCTTCTTAGTTTTTAGTTCCTTCATTGAACTGAGTCATGTCTTCATGTTTCTTAGAATGGCTTGTAATTTTTTGTTGGTGTCTATGCATCTGTTTGTCTTGATGGGTTTATTCAGTTGATTAGTTTCTCTATTCTATGGTTTTATTTTATTACTGCTTTTCTGTTCATGGTAAGATTTCACTTTGACACTACATTCCTTTTATTCTACTTCCTTACTGTTGTCTGTGTTCCCTTGAAAAAAAAAAATTGGACCAGAGAAAAGGAAAGAGTTTGGAAGAGGAAAAGAATAATAGTAATAATGATAGTAAAATGTAGGAGAGGAACTGTACTAGACCTAGGAAACGGGAAGATTAACTTGAGTAAGAAGTACAGGGGAATAATATGAGATAGTAGAATAGAAGCAATGAAACAAGAAACAGAATAGAGAAAAATATATAGAATGAACTAAAAGGCTGAAATGGTGAGAAAGGGGTGAAAGAAAAAAGAAAAATGTAAAAAAGAAAGAAAGCAGAAAAGGAGATAGAAATGTAAACAAAAAAATTAGAGACCAAAGAAAAAAGGTGGAATAAAGATAGAGAGAAAGGAAATAAGGTAGGTAGAGAAAAATGGTAAATGAAAGAAAAAACAGAGATGAAGGAAAGGAAACACAACAAACAAGAAAAAGGAGAGAAGTGACTCATTTTTACAAAGAGGAGAAAGAAGGAAAAAATAGAAAAACAAAAATAAACATGGAAAAACAGCCTTCTCTCATAGGCCCTTAAGGATCTTCTCACCATGCTGATGTTCAATCACCCAGCAGCCTGCCCTCTGCAGGTTTTGAACAGGCTTTTACTGAGTAAAATAAGGAAAGAATTTTAAAAGGAACCTTTAAAAAAGAGAAAGCTCCAAGAACAGCTAATACAAAGAGAATGTCTACATGTTCCCTGTCAAAAACTTGCAGCTGGATGCTTGATAACCCGGTGGATCACTTCTTAAAAAAACGGGACCGATACCAGGGGCCTTGAATATGCTGGGGAGGAATTGTTCCACTGAGGTAATCTGTATCCTTAGGTTAGTTAGCCTTTCAGAAGGCTGCCCACCCCTTTTCCCTTGGGCAGGCTAGATTCCCTGCAATCCCCCTGCTGATCAGCTGCCTGCATCTGCCTCCTCTCTGAAGTAATTCCTCTTTTTACCTGGGTAGCTGGGGCTGAGAACCTGCCTGAGGAGATCCTCCCCTCTCCCTGTTGAGTCATGGTTCCTTCCGATGTTCAAGAGGGGCCCTGCTGGCTACATTTACCACAAAAAAATCATTCTCCACCCTCCCAGATTCCTCTTCCTTCCAGGGAATCTGCCACTACACTCCATCTGGAGTAGGGAGCCCACAGCTCCACCTAGGCTATCCTCCCTGAGGGCAGGATACATGTGCTGCTTCCAGTCACTGGGGCAAGCAACCCATGATCTCCCCCTGGCTTTCCTTCCTGTCCAGTTCCCTCCTAGATGACTCAGAGCACCTTCCTCTTCTCCATACATCCAAAGGATCTGGCAGGGAGGAACATGTCTGCTCTCTGCTCAGTTATACAAAGTTCTCTAGGAGTTTTACCCTCATTTAATATCTCTGGGGTTGGGGAGGAGAGCCCTTCCCAGCAGCCTGGAGATTTAATAACTCAAAGCTGGTTGTTTGAGCTTCTTCATCTCTGTCCTTCACTCTCCTAGCAGTTGTGAAGCAGTTTCCTCATCTGCTGTACCCTAAAGCAGGTCCCCAAGGTAGCCTCTGGCTCTTTCTCCTCTGTTTTAGTGAGAGGCGAGCCTTATCTGCCTAATCCATCAACCATGTTCCCAAGTCCTCCTCCCATGTTTAATCAACTTTGACTAGAACATTTTTCATCTCCCTTCTTCTGATTGCTATCTGGTTCTCATTCTTTAAGGCTAATCATAAATATTAAAACTTCAAAAGAACACTTCCCTGCAATGATTTCCCTTAATATCACATATCTCAATTTTTCAGTGTACAAATATGTTTGTGTTTAGCTGTTTGATATAATTCTCTTGCACTAAATTTAAAGCTTTATAATAGCAGGGATGAAGTCTGTTTTGTCCACTTCTCTATAAATTAAGAATGGAGAATCTAAGAATAATAATCTAAGAATAAAGTCTATATTGCCTCATCTGTCTAGTTGCTGAAAGAGAGAAATTGCTTAATAAGAGTTTAAAGTAAGTGTATGTCTCTATGGAGCATATAAAAATCAAGATTTCCAACATTTATTTCTCCTTGAGCATTTCTTACCATTGTTACATGTATCCCAGAAGCAAATAAAAATACAGGTCTCCCATTGTTTTTCCCTCCTCTTTATTGTCTTTTAGTCACCATATCTTATGTGAAGTTGGCAGAAATTTGTAGTAAGGAACAAAACACTGCAATTTTGGGAAATAAATGCTCAATAGTATGGAAGAGTCAAACTCTGAGATTGTAGTTTAGGGGATAAATGGAAGTCAGAAATTGTATCTTTCTTGGCATTTCCTAGTACTCATTTCTCTTAAATAAAATGTAGGTGACCTATGAGGTGAACTGTGGTGAGAATTTCTATTGATTTAAAAATAACTTTAATCAAGATTATACTACTTTAGGAAGTGGATTTGGCTCAATGAATATAGCATCTGCCTACCACATGGGAGGTCCAGGCTTCAAACCCAGGGCCTCCTGACCCAGGTGGTGAGCTGGCCCACACACAGTGCTATTGCACCCAAGGAGTGCCATGCCACAGGGGCTTCCTCCATGTAGTGGAGCCACATGCACAAAGAGTGCACCCTGAAAGGATAGCTGCCCTGCATGAAAAAAGTGCAGCCTGCCCGGCAGTGGCATGACACACCCAGAGAGCTGATGTAGCAAGATCACACAACAATAACAAAAAATACACAGATTCTCTGTGCCACAGACAAAAACACAAGTGGGCACAGAAGAACACACAGTAAATGGACACAGAGAGCAGACACCTGGGGTGGGGGGGAAAGGGAAATAAATAAATAAATAATAAATCTTAAAAAAAATTATACTACTTAACTATGCATGCCATATTGTACTACTTTTACCTTTAATCTTTTTAAAGAATGCAGATTTTATCACATAATATGAAATGTTTTATTAGCTGATGTGCCACTCTAGTCCTCAGAGCAAAACAACCATTCAGGTCAGAAAGAGACATTGTCATTTATTTACTTTGAAGGGAAAATGATCGTACTGTAAGCAGGCAGATATGGTATGCACACTTTAGATGTGACATCAGAGTAACACTGATGGATGCAGTTGCCAAATTATCTTACAATCTTGACATCCTTTGTGCCTATTGTGTCTAGAATCTCCAAATCGGTATATATAAAACAGAAAATCTACTAT
Source organism: Dasypus novemcinctus (assembly GCF_030445035.2). Taxonomy (NCBI): domain Eukaryota; kingdom Metazoa; phylum Chordata; class Mammalia; order Cingulata; family Dasypodidae; genus Dasypus; species Dasypus novemcinctus. The sequence goes on along the minus strand of NC_080700.1, from coordinate 8,282,085 downwards.
CTGTGAATTTCCTTCACTTTTGAACATGTAGAATGCAAATCTTATTGGATTTTTAAAAATCTTAGATTGAAGAAAATTTTACAGGCGCATTGTATCCCAAAATTGTACCTTTTTCTTTCTGTCCATATACTTGTCAAGGTTACACTTGCCCTACAAGGCTCCCAGTTTAAAGACTATTGTTGAGTTGAACTAAATTGAAATCAGGAAAAAATCCAAACCTGGAAATCAGAGATAAGAATGACTTCCACCACACAGGATTTGAACACACAACTAACTATTCCACCTACAGGTGGTGGGAGCCATGGCTTCTTTGTGCTTTGGGAACATCAGGCTCGGCAGTTCTCAGGCACAGTGCCCAAAATTTGTTTCTTTCCTGTCCACAGGATTGGGATTGCCTGTGAGCTCTTTGTCCCATTGCTGTTGCCAAAATGGGCTCTCTGCCAGATGCACACAAAAAATGTATCCTGTGACACCAGGTTTCAAGGAAAGAAAGAGCTTTATTACAGTACAGCTGGGGCAGGAAGCAGGAGATTCAAAGCCTTTGCTTAAACTGAAGAGATTCTGAGGGTCTTACGACATTCTGATAGAGACCCGATTATGATAATGAGGACAGTGGTCTGATGTTGATGGATGTAGGATGACCAAATATCCGAAAGTAACTTGTTTCTCTCCCTGTTGCTAGGATACAAAGGAAAGAATTATATGTAAATTAGAAGGTAATGAGATGCAACCCTCTCTTGGTCCCAAATTCCATTTCTTGTGGTCCAGAATATCCTGTTGAAGCAATGCAGTATGAAAACCAGCTTCAACTGGTTGGTTAAACCTGCACAGAAGAAACCCCTGGCAGTCCTCACGCCAACTTGCTTAATTAACATAATAAAATTCCCAACCGGGGGCGGAGTTATCTACCCCATTTTTGATCATGCAAGCATGATTTCCTGAAAATACTAATCATACAATTATATAACTAGCTATGTATGTTCATCCATATGCATAAAAGGTAATGCATAATCAAAGCAAATGTTAAGTAGTAACAGGTATGTAAAGAAGAATAAAACTACCACATGGGAAGTCAAGTCTGAGTTGCTTTACACCAACCTTGGATCCTGTCTGCAGTCCTAACAAATGTAAGTTCTGCCCAACACTCTTCGTAAAGTTTTTTTTCCCTATACATCTTTGGTTATCCGCAAAGGCCTAACATGGGACCTAACATGTGGTCCTCTGCAAGGAACTTGTTTGGAGCATCCTTCATGACCAGCTTAGAATAAGGTGTGTGGAGGTCACAGGGTGAACTTGCGTCCTCTCTAGACCCATCTTAGAGGCAGAATATGGAAAAAGGGCAGGGAGCCCTGAGACTTGGCATCTCCATAATGGGGTTTAGGGCCCTTGAGGAAAGGGAAGGCAGGCAGGTAGAACAGGATGGATGAGATAAGGATAACTAGGCCAAGCAGATACACTGGGGCAGCTAGCAGAGGGAAACTGATCCAAGATGATAAAGGAGAAAGAAGAGAGAAGAAACAGTGAACAGAGGGCAGGGGCTTGAGTGCCTAGGAACTGAAAGGAGCCAGGGGAGAAGCCAGGGGAGACAGTGAGAAGAGGGTCTGGGAGAAGCTTCCCTGGGGACTGGGGACAGGTAGTAACTAGAAGACACATAGCTAGGGAAGGGATCACTGGGGCAAGGATGGAGAACTGAAGGATGGAAAAGGTCAGAGGCATCTCCTGAGATGAGGCATCAGGCTATGTGATGAGACGCATGTAGACCATGGTGTAAATAAACATGGCTGAGGTGAAGAGTACAGAGTTCAGGGTAAAATGAGGGGAACAGCAGTGTATGGAACATGGAGGCATGGAGTTGGGAGCAGGTCATAGCATTTCAGGAAGGTGAGAGGTCTAAGGGTCTTCATAGAAAATGGTATGACTTGTGAGAGGGGAGAGCTGTGGTGACCTGAAGCAGGGACTTGGGGCCAATTTGGGGAGAGGAGTAAGAGAGAAGGAGAAGAAAACCCTGGTGAGGATATGAGGCCTCTCTGCATGTTTGTGGTGGGCAGGGTTCAATGATGGAGCTAGGAGAGGTCAGCGGCTGAGGGGCAGATGAACTGGGTGATGCAGAATCAGAAAGGTGAGATGGTCTAGGAGGATGGGGAAATTAAAAGGGCTGTAGGGAGCTGAATGAAGAGTAGTGAATGGGTGGGGCCAATCCATAGAGGGGGGAACCTGCAGAGGGTAAACCGAGGCAGAGGAGGAGCAGGATCCTGGGCAGGAGTAGGGAAGGGAGGTGGGTGGTGAATAAAGGACAGAAACTAAGGGATGCAGGCCAGGCTGAGGGGTCCTTGTGGGATGGGTCTGAGGTCTAAGGTGAGAGGCAGGAAAGAGGGAGTTCATGAGAGGGACTGGGGCAAGCCTTCCTAGGAAGGAGTGAAAAATGAGAGAAACTGGTGACTGGTGGGACAAAGCAAGGTGCCCAGAGTGAACTGACGTAAGTTTTGGGGAAGGTCAAGGAGAGTTGACAGGGTCAGCATGGTGGGAGTTGTGAGGGGCCGTGACTGACTGGGGCACGCAGTGCACAAGAACCGAGGCAAGGCTCATGATAGGAAGAGGACAAGACAGGGGAGCTGAGTCCAGGACAGAGAAGAGAAACAAACCAAATATAAATGGAACATTCAGAAATTATAGGAAATAATTCTCTTTGTATTGAGGAAGAGATATTTGCACATATAGCATACAATCAAATGATGTTTCCACTTATATTCTTTAATATGCATCTTCTCATTGAATAAGAGTTGGCATTCATTTTTAATAAATCTGCACATAAGTATTGTCATAGTCTTCATTGGGCCATATTTTGCCATAAAAAATGTTTCATAAAATGTCATTATGCTTCCCAACAATGTATTAAAATTTGGGAAGTGGATGTGCCTCAAGTAATAGAACATTCACCTACCATATGGGAGGATCTCTGGAGCCTCCTGGTGAAAAAGAAGAGAAAGTGTGCCTGTGTGGTGGGCCTAGGACCGCATGAGTGCCCATGTGGTAAGCCAGTGCCTGTACAAGTGAGTCACACAGCAAGATGATGATGCATCAAAAGAGAGACAAAGGGGAGACTCAAGGTGAAGTGCAGCAGAGACCAGGAACTGAGGTGGGGTAATTAACAGGGAAATTCTCTCCCCTTCGGCGGTCTCCAGGATCAAATCCTGGTGAATCCTATAGGACAGAAAATGAGAAGAGAAGACAACACAGACAGCAAAAACAAAAGGGCAGGAGGAGGGGAAGGGGATAAATAAATCTTTGAAAAAAACTATATTAAAATTTAGTAAGCTATTTGTCATTAAGATTGCTTATGAAATGAAGATTCCTTATGACCAACTCTGCAGTTAGTTTTAAAAGATTATAAAAAATTTAGCCAAAAATTTAGAAAACAGACATAAATTATTATAAAAACTATAAATACGTCACTCATTTGAGGCATTAAGCTTTCCTTTCAGAATGATTCAGATCAATATATCTATTTTCACTTCCGTATGTCTAGAGTTCAAAGAATATTCCATTTTAAAAATAATAGAATATGTGCATGAGCTTTTAGTTTGGTGGGTAGTAGACCAAAATAACAGCCCTCAAATATGGCTATGCACTAATCTCCATGTAGGGACATGAAATACCCACCTCTCCATCCCACTAGTTATTTTTGTAGATTGCTGGAAAGTGTGGGGGCGGAACTGACAAGCAATCCATCCTGGAAGTTTCTGCACAGCACATACAGGATCCTAGGCATAGTAATCATTAACCTTCATATGTGCTGACCCTCACTCTTCTGGGAACCCACATAATTACCCTCATATGTATGCACTGACTGTTAATTACTTACTAAGCTACCTACACCCTTGAGATGCTCTGTGATTAGCAAGAGATTCTCCATGTGCTTTCTGCCCTATATAATCTGTATTTCTCTACTGCACAGCATGGTAGCTGCCTGATCACCATCATTGGGACACGTGAGTAAATAAATGGTGTGAGTGCTGCTGAACTCCCCATGTGGTATCTTTGGAATATCAAAGGATTCTGTCAGCCTTCCTGGGCTCAACCTTCCTGCATTACAATTGGCATAGTTGGCAGGATATTCCAGAGAATCCCATTGCAGATAAGGCAGGTGAAAGCATGTCAGCCATTCCAGATACTGTAGAGTAGACCGGGCAGCACATAGGGAATTTGTCAGGGAAATCCTGGGACAGCCATACATGTCTATGTGGTATGAGCTTGCCCAGCTGATAAACACTTGAGGACCCAGGAGGGAGTTGGGGGATGCCCCATACTCCTGCTGGATTAGTGCAGTTAAAGAGTAGAGGGAATGTTTATTAAGAAAAATGAGCAATGTGCAGTGGCTGAAGCCACTGCATGGCCCTTCCTCCTTCCCTGGTGTGATACTACTAACAAGCAGCAGCTGAACCAAAGGCAAGGTGACTGGAGGAGGACTTAAAAGTTGGAAAGGAATCACCAACTGATAAGTAAATCAAAAGGAGAATTTAAGAAATCAGAGGAATCACAAGAACAGGTGCAAACAATGGTCTGTCTATGCTCAGGCTAGAGGAAAGCAGAACTACAACTACAAAGGAATTTGCACACTTCCACCTTTGCCTTAGTGACAGGTCTCTCTGAGCAACTAGATAAAAAGGAGATACTGATTCAGATGTAGAAACTATAGAACCTTTAAATTATGCCAAATCACTTGTGCAAGGGAAGGCTAAATCAAAGATACAAAGTCCCACACAAGTAGAAGTGCAAAAGACAGCGCTTTTCACTGAAACATGCTTGTAAGAAAACGTTCTGCCTACGAGTTAACTAACATAAGGAAAACATTCCTGCAGCAACTCTGCAAACCCCCTGCCACCTGAATGTTGTGTCTGTGGGCTAGTGAAGGCTGACAGAATTAAACTGCTCGAAAAGTAGAAAAACATAGCAACATTAATGTTCTGTTTTGTTTCCATAATAATTCTAATTGAGCCAGGAGAGCCACACTGACAAAAGGAGTGCTGTAAAAGTTTAGTACCTTTTAAACTGGAAAACCCTAAAGAAATAGATAAGTAAAAAATGTTACAGCTTTTGTAAACCTGCAATTAAAATATATTACAAACTAAAAGAAAATTAAAACGTTGACAGTATTTTAATTTTAGTCACATTTTATTTTGAGCAGAATTTTTATCAAGGTGTTAAAAAGAGCTTTCAGTTTTAAATCAATATCTTACTCCTGAATTACAAATCTGTCAAAACTATACTACTGAAGAGTAACCCAGAATATATGTGTTAAATGTCTGTCGGTCTAAACTGATACATTAGTGCTTACCTACAGTTATACTGCATGAGTATTCCTAACTGTTTGCTGATTACTAATAAAAGTATTTCCAGGAATGAGCTTGCATATTACAGGCAACATGTATTCCAGAAGAGATCTTAAATGCAGGATAATCAGCTTTGTGAAATGACAGAGAGCTTGGTAAGAGCCATAGCAAAGGAGTAAGAATAATGAGTCAAATTAGTGAGCTTTATGTTTCTGTTGGTGTGTTTTAAATCTTTTTGCATTTCTCTGTTTGTTCAGTGTATATTTTTATATCTCCAGAAGGTAACATTCAATTAACAAATGACAATTCTTAAAAGACCTCTATTCAAATGACCAAAAAATTACTAAGTTCTTATATTGATAACTAATTGTGGATACTAATAAGCTAAATTAATATTGTATGTGTTAAATTTTTGAAATGGTGAAAATTGTAAATTTTGCCTAATAAAATTATTACAACCCTCTTTTTAAAAATTTTTTTTGCCTAAATTGAAATGAATATTTTTGCTTCACAGAACAGAATGAGGGATATGACCTAAATGGATATAGAAAGAAGTAAAGGTTTGTGGAAGTGTGACTAAAATTTGATAAGTTTACTTAAGGGAGTGTGTATTGTCCTAACATAAGATGGCTAGTTTTCATAAAATCAGGATGGAAGTAATACAAATTTTGAATGTATATGGCAAGTTGTAGAAGACAATGTAGGAGTTGGTATTAAGGGACTGTGTTCTGTGAAGGTGAAATTTGTCTTGAGATGAAGTAACCAGTCTATGTGGTTATGGATTGTTACAAGATATTTCTAAAAGCATTGACTAAATGCAATATCCAGTAAGCCATTATTAAATAGAAAGTGAATTGGTATTGATGAAAAAAAGTAACTTCATAACAGGAAAACCTGTCAGAGGCCATTTCAATCTGCATATGAAAGTGGTGGTAGGAAGATCATCTTGATTCCACTGGGAATTTTAGGTTTGCATAAAATAATGAAGTAAGTAGTTTTTCCTGTACTGCTAAAATAAAATACCAGTTAATTAATGTAATCATGGTAATGGTGTAAAAGGAAAAAGTGAAGTAATAAAATAGTTAAGCCATTTGACATGTTACAAGTTGAATAAAATGTGTTCAGAAGTTTTTACAAAATTAAAGCAATTTTGGACTCAGATGGGATCTCTTTTCACAAGACATTCATGCTACTTTACTGGAATTGTAGTTGGTGTTGGGGTTTAAGATATATTTAGGGGATTTGCATCTCTGGATAGCCAGGCCCTGAGCCTCAACAGACTTCAGCTCCTACACTCTGATTTATTGGACTTACCCCACTCAGCTAACATGGAGTTGAAGAAGGTCAACCACCACCCCATGGAGCCTAGAGTGCCTACAACTGAAAGCAGGAGGATTGCATCTAGTATCCATGTGGAATCTAAGGCCCACTTGACATAGAAGTGCAATAATCAGGAGGAAATCAAGAAACAAATACCATTCACAATAGTAAATAAAAAAATCAAATACTTAGGAATAAATTTAACTAAAGAGGTAAAAAACTTATACATCGAGAACTATACAAGATTGTTCAAGGAAATCAAAGAAGACCTAAATAAATGGAAGAATATTCCCTGTTCATGGATAGGAAGACTGAATATTATTAAGATGTCTATCCTACCAAAACTGATCTACACATTCAATGCAATCCCAATAAAAATCAACACAGCCTTCTTTAAGGAACTAGAAAAACTAACTATGAAATTTATTTGGAATAAAAAGAGGCCCCGAATAGCCAAAGACATATTGAAAAAGAAAAACGAAATAGGAGGAATCACACTTCCTGACTTCAAAACATACTACAAAGCTACAGTAGTGAAAACAGCATGGTACTGGCATAAGGAGAGACACACAGACCAATGGAATCGAATTGAAAGTTCAGATATAGAACCTCATGTATATAGCCATATAATATTCGATAAAGCCACCAAACCCTCTCAAATGGGAGAAAATGGCCTATTCAACAAATGGTGCCTGGAGAACTGGATAGCCATATGTAGAAGAATGAAAGAGGATTACCATCTCACACCTTACACAAAGATCAACTCAAGATGGATCAAAGACCTAAATATAAGAGCCAAGACCATAAAGACCTTAGAAAGCAGTGTAGGGAAACATCTACAGGACCTTGTAATAGGAAATGACTTCATGAATATCACACCAAAAGCACGAGCAGCAAAAGAACAAATAGATAAATGGGACTACCTCAAAATTAAAGCCTTCTGCACCTCAAAGGAGTTTGTCAAGAAAGTAAAAAGGGAACCCACACAATGGGAGAAAATATTTGGCAACCATATATCTGATAAGAGACTTATAACTTGCATATATAAAGAACTCATATATCTCGAAAACAAAAAGATAAACAACCCATTTAAAAAATGGGGAAAAGATTTAAACAGACACTTCTCCAAAGAAGAAATACAAATGGCTAAAAAGCACGTGAAAAAATGCTCCAAATCCCTAGCTATCAGGGAAATGCAAATCAAAACTACAATGAGATACCATCTTACTCCCATAAGATTGGCAGCCATGAAAAAAAACAGTAGAATACAAATGCTGGAGAGGATGTGAAGAAAGGGGAACACTCATCCATTGCTGGTGGGAATGCAGAAGGATCCAACCATTCTGGAGGACAGTTTGGCAGTTTCTCAAAAAATTATCCATAGATTTGCCATATGACCCAGCAATACCACTGCTGGGTATATACCCATCAGATCTGAAAACAAGGACACAAACCGATATATGTACACCAATGTTCATAGCAGCATTGTTCACCATCGCCAAAAGTTGGAATCAATCCAAAAGTCCATCAACAGATGAGTGGATCAATAAAATGTGGTATATACACACAATGGAATACTACTCAGCTGTAAGAACCAATACACTACAATCGCACGTGATAACATGGATGAACCTTGAGAATCTTATGTTAAGTGAAGCAACCCAGGCATTGAAGGACAAATACTATATGACCTCAATGATATGAAATAAGTTAACTGCCTCAGAGAGCTAGAGTCTGGAAAAGTGGCTTACTGAAAATCGGGGGGTGGAGGAAGGATGTGAGTTAATGTCTGTAGGGGTGGAATCTGTGATGAGCTGGGGGTAAGTATGAGCACAAAGAAGGGACAAAATGGGGGCAAGGGGTTACCTTCGGGGGCGGTTTTCTGGGTTTGAGGGGGGCTGGGGATGGGAAGAGGGGTAATATGGTCCAAGAAATAGGTGGGAGGGAGGGGCAACATACAAACATGGGAGAGTGCCAGAAGTTCGTTGAGAACTAAATGTTGAGTAAAACGTATCAAAGTATAAGTAGGAGGGTCACCTGGTTAGGACGCTCAGGGGGTATGGTCTGATGCGGGACGGACTCCGGAGGGAATAGCAGAAGGCTCATTTTGCCAAGGTGGGTTCTACCATTGGGTGGGGTGGACCTATATCCTGGGGAACACTAATGCCGTCGAATAGAGAGAACTGTATCTCTCGTGAGAAAGGACATTAGATTGGCAGGCGTTGTGGGCCCTAAGGGGAGGGGAAAATGGACATGCAATGGATAGAACAAAGGTAAATAAGGGGGCAAAAGAGGAGTTATGTGAGAGTACACGAGGATGAATATAAAACAGCTAATATTACACCAAAAACATATAGGGGACGACAGACTAATAATGAAAACCATAAGACAAAACATAGGATAACTAAAAAATTTAGAAAACTGTACAACCTAAAGTATGGACCACATAGTAAGCACAAATGTTACCTTGCTTGAAAACTATAGTTTCGGAATCTGTACATCAGTTTCAGGAAATATGATATGAATAAGTTAAAAGATTATTGCTGTGGAAGGGAAAAGGTTTTATGGTGGATCTGGGGAAATACTGTATATTGTATATATGAATTTTGGTGATCTAAGACTCTTCTGAAGCTGACATTATGTTGGGATTCACTTTACGGGAAGTTTTGGATCACAGAGTGGTTCAACAATGGCAGCGGAGGAATACTGATATGGGATGTTATTGACAGGATATATATGGTTGACAGGGAGTTATACAGGGCATATGCCCAGGGTATATGGTAATGTCTATATATACTCATAGTGGAAACAATTAAAAACAACAGCTGCGGGGGTACTGGGCTCCTGGCCGGGGGGTCACTGTTGTGGGCCCTGGGAGAGCAGTGGCAATCCTCCAGGTGCAACGGCAAGAACCAGGAAGGAAGGAGGGCCCAACAGTGGGCTCTTGATACTAATGGCTACACTTTTGAGCCTATGCACCTGCAATAAGAACAAGGCCTAGAGTAGCATTGTGCCTGGGGGTTTCCTCCTGACAGCCTTCATGTTACTCAAATGTGGCCACTCTCACAGCCAAACTCAGCGTGTAGATGTGATGCATTCCCCCCAGTGTGGGACACGACACCCGGGGATGAGCCTCCCTGGCACCGAGGGATCACTACCACATACCAGCTGAAGAAGCAACTAGAAAATGACCTTGAATTAAAGATTCAATGCAGAACAGCAGAATATACCTGTCTACATATAATAACATGACTTCGGGAAGCGGTTTGACCTAATGTAAGGGGGAAATGGAAAGGAGAAATGAGATTATAAGGCTGTGAGTCTCTAAAAAAGAGTCTGGAGGTTGTCAGAAGGAATACCCCTATGTACAACTGAACAGAGTCTAAGAGACAGATAAGGTAGATACAACCCCAGGTATTGGTTCTTTTGAGGGATAAAGAGACCCACGGGTTCTATGGTCATGACAGAAGGGGTTCACTGCCATGACAGATGGCCCTTCTTTGGAGCTGGTGTTTCTGCGTGATGGAAATGGACTCAGAGGGGATCTCTTTTCACAAGACTTGCATGCTACTTTATTGGAATGGTAGTTGGTGCTGAGTTTAAGATATATGTAGGGGATTTGAATCTCTGGACTGATAATATGACACCCAGGCCCAGAGCCTCAACAGACTTCAGCTCCTACACTTTGACTTATTGGACTTACTCCACTCAGCTAACATGGAGTTGAAGAAGGTCAACCACCACAACATGGAGTCTAGAGTGTCTACAACTAGAAGCGGGAAGAGTGCATCCAGTACCCATGTGGAATCTAATCCCTCACTTGACATAGGTGTGCAATGGACACAACCAATCCAATGTCCACAGAGAAAATGTGGAATGGGTGTGGGAACGGTAGCCATGGGGGCTGCTGGGTGTGGGGAACGGGAGGAAGGGATGAGATGTGGAGGCGTTTTCGGGACGTGGAGTTGTCCTGGATAGTGCTTCACGGACAATTACGGGACACTGTAGATCCCCCCAGGGCCCACTGGATGGAACGTGAGAGAGTCTGGGCTATGATGTGGACCATTGACTATGGGGTGCAGTGATGCTCAGAGATGAACTTACCAGGTGTAATGGATGTATCACGATGATGGGAGAGAGTGTTGCTGTGGGGGGAGTGGGGGGCGGGGGCGGTGGGGTTGAATGGGACCTCATATATTTTTTTAATGTAATTAAAAAATAATAATAATAAATACATATTTAAAAAAATAAAAAAAAAAAAGAAGTGCAATGGACACAACCAATCCAATGTCCACAGAGAAAATGTGGCATTGGTGTGGGAAAGGTGGCCATGGTGGCTGCTGGGTGCGGGGAATGGGAGGAAGAGATGAGATGGGGAGGCGTTTTCGGGACTTGGAGTTGTCCTGGGTGGTGCTTCACGGACAACTACAGGACATTGTAGATCCCCCCAGGGCCCACTGGATGGAACGTGGGAGAGTGTGTGCTATGATGTGGACCATTGACTATGGGGTGCAGTGATGCCCAGAGATGTACTTACCAGGTGCAATGGATGTGTCATGATGATGGGAGAGAGTGTTGCTGTGGGGGGAGTGGGGGGTGGGGGCGGTGGGGTTGAATGGGACCTCATATTTTTTTAATGTAATATTTTTAAAAAAATAAATTAAAAAAAACATACTGTTAACCAAAGTTGATAAAATGCTCATATGAATATTTAAAGATTTTATAAAATTCCCGCAAAGTAAACAATGCATTCTGCAAAATATTAAATAAAAGCGTAGTGTTGTTAATCATGGTTTTAATTATTTTAAAAAAAGGTCTGTGTCACAGAATCCACCTCTCCACCTTGTCATCAAAGGCAGACGCTTGGGCTTGTATTCACCTGGTTTGTCCCACCTCCACTGAAGAAGTTCTTTGGCTGTAGAGAGTGGTCATTGGGGGTTGCCAAGAAGGACACATAACACTAGGTTATCATAAATTAAAATAACATCACTGCTGTATACAAAAGTTCCAAATATTGCTGCTTTGCTGCAAAATATCAGTTATGTCACTATCACTTTGCTTTAGATCTCGCTAAGGCTTTCTTTACTATCTCCTTAGGCAGGTCAAGCCAGCTTGCATTCACCTTCATGTGGAGGACCAGCGGTGGATCTTGCAGTGTGTCACCAAGGCCATGTGCATACCAACACCATCTGGCCTGGCCTGGTGGCTAAGGATCCAGCTATGCAGAAGAAAGCTGTGGCTGTAACCCTATTTCATTATACTGATGATATTACTTAAACTAGTAATTCCTTTTCAGAATTAAAAGAAGCATCAGAAACAATGGTATATTATCTTAAGAGCCTGGATTGGGCAAACAATTGGGATTAACTTGCAAGGTCCCAGCTGCCAGTAAACTCTTAAGTTTTGTTAAAGTACCCTGTTTTCCCACACCACAAACCAAAATGATTAATGACCTTTTTGTGGTTGTTGAGGTACTGGAAACCCTTCATTCCTCATTTAACTCAGATATTAGAAACCAATGTATGTGCTAATCAGGAAGGGTCATACATAGAAATGAGAAAATCTCCCAAGTGGGCTGCCTTTTAAAAAGTAAAGAGGACAATAATACAGTCTCAATTAGTAAAGGGGGTGGGCCTTGACTTACCCCATGAATTGGATGTGGCTAGCACCAACATTGACTTTGGGTGAGATTTGTGGCAAAGACACTTTCTAAACAAATACCCCTTTGGGTTATTTAAAATACAGTTTTTAATTTTTTAAAAAGATACATGGATTACATAAATGTTACATATAAATATATAAGGGATTCCCATATGCCCTTCTCCCAACCCCTCCCACATTTTTCCACATTAACATCCTTCATTAGTGTGGTACATTTGATACAACTGATGAACACATTTTGGAGCATTGTGACTAAGAATGGATTATAGTTTACATTGTAGTTTACACTCGCTCCTGCACAATTTTGTAAGTTTGACAAAATATATAATGGCTTGTATCTGCCATTGCAGTGTCATTCAGGACAATTCCCAAGGTCTGAAAATGTCCCCATATTACAACTAGTTTTCCCTTTCCCTCCCCTCAGAACCGCCAGTGGCCACTGCCACCACATCAATGATAAAAGTACTTTCATTGTTAGAATCACAATAAGTCTATACTAGAATACCAAGAAGTCTACTCTAGTCCATCATTCATTCCCCAATCCTAAGGAATCTGGGATGGTGATGGCTACTCCACCTCTAATTGAGAGGGGGCTTAGATCCTATGGTGCAGATGGATAGGACTATCTTGCTTGCAGTTGCAGACTTTCCATGTTCTTTGGGATGCTTATTGTCCATCATCATCTCCTTATTAATTGTCCCTGGAGACCCTAATGAACTAGAGAGTAGGGGTTGCAACTCTGTTGAGATTCAGGGCTGAGCTAGCACATGGACAGACCAAAGATTTAAGTCTCTTGGACATACACCATCAACTCTAGCACTAAATATGGCGTCAAATAGAAGGGGCAGAAGAGCCATGGGTAAGGAAACTAAAACAGTCCAACTCTGTCACACTCAGGAGCATAAGTTCCCAGGTGGGGTCCACTGGCAGGGCACCAAACCCCTGAACTGTCTGTCCTACCTGTAGTGTCTGAATGTCTTCACTATTTGACACAATATCTAATTTGGCAGTCAATGAGATCCTGCTGAGGTGTGTATAAACACAACATCTGGAATGACACCCTGACTCACTTTGAAGTCTCTTAGCCATATAAACTCGTTTGTCTTTACCGTTTCCCCCTTTTGGCCAATGTCTTTTTCCAGTTGCATTGCTAGTTGGTGTCTGGTAGTAATCCCTCAGTGCCAGGGAGGCTCATCTCCAGGAGTCATGTCCCATGCTGTGGGGAAAACATTTATATGCTGATTTTCACTTAGAGAGAGGACACATTTACGCAAAAAGGAGGCTCTCAGGAGGTGACTCTTAGGCACTGTATAATACTAGGCTAAGTTTCAATTTGAAAATTAAAGGTTCATGAGTTATCCATCAATATGTAGGACCCGTCAATATTCTTTCCTCCTTCACTAGTCACTGCCCCTGTATTTGGGGGATTCTTGCTATTACATTAGAGAATGTAGCAGAGCTTCCGAGGATGGGAATTTGATATTCTTTCAGTTATTGTGTGAATCTCCACCCACCATGACAATGCCCCATGAACACTTGAATAAATTTATGTGCCTTTTATGAAGGTTTGCCCCAGGTGAATCACCTTCCATACATCCACTGTCACTGACTCCCCACACCAGTGATCCTCCCTGCCACAGTTCTAACCCTTCTGTGATCCAAAACTTCTTCAGAAATGAAGCTAAGAAAATAAGCAAATACAATTGCTAAGAAAATGAAATGATGGTTTGACAAATAAAAAATACAAAAAGTTACAAAAAATTTGGAATAAAAAATAATTAAAAATACAAAATTAGAAATTTTTTTTTATAAACTTAGTGTGATTGTTTGGGGGGTGCATTTTATTCCCCACTGCTTTTTTTAATTTACTTTTTATTTATTTCTAAAAGATACTTAGTTTATATAAAATGTTACATAAAAATATAAGGGATTCCCCTATGCACCCATCCCCACACATCCCATGCTTCCCCACAGTAACAACTTCTTTCATTAGTGTTGTACATTCATTGCAATTGATAAACACATTTTGGAGCATTGCCACTAAGCATGGATTAAAGTTTGCATTGTAGTATGTGCTCCATTTCACTCAATTCTGTAGATTATGGTCATATATATATTGGCCCATATCTGTCATTGTAATATCACTCAGGACAATTCCAAGTCCCGAAAATGCCTTCATATTACACTTCTTTGTCCTCCTCCCTGACTTCAGCACCTCCGGTGGCCATTGTCTCCACATCAATGATTTAGCTTCTTGCATTGTAAAATTTTTTTATTGACATTATGTCTTTCATCACTGTAAGATCTGTTATCTTGTATATACAGTGACATTTTCTTCTGTTTTTACCCAGTGTCTTTTTTTAAATTTTGTCTTCAGAGACGTTTTAGTTTACAGTAAAGTCATGTACAGAATATAGGGGATTCCAATATATCCAACATCCTTCACCTTTTCCCCTTTCCCCTATTAATAAAATTTTATTAGTGTATGGTACATTTGTTTCAAAAGATATATAAATATGGAAATATTGCTACTAACCATGGTCAATGATTTACATTGTGGTTCACATTTTGGACCATCCCCTTTGTAAATTTTGATGAAATTTAACATAGCCTGTATCCATCATTGTAAGATCATGTAGAACACTTCCCTCACTCTCCAAGTGCCCAATGTTCTATCTATTCTGTTCCTCCCTCCCCCTCCCCTTGGGAACTGGGCAACAACCAAGCTTCACTACTTGAAGAACAAGATCCATAGTTACTTGCAAGAACTTTGAGGGCTTAATATACTGGCCTCTCCTATTAGGCACTGCCTATGCTCTTGAGAGACTCTTTTCCCTCAATCTGAGAACACAGCAGGACTACCCAGGATGGGAGCCCAATACCTGCCCACTTAATATGTGGACCTCCAAACACTGATAAAACACACTATGACAAGATGAACACACACACTCCCTAGAAGCCTGCCCCAGGTGTGACCTCTCCTGAATGCCCCAGAAACACAACTCTCTAAACCAGTAATGCTCCCCTGCCACACTCCCAAAAAACATTCCCAACATTGTAGTTTCAACCACATACTGCAAAGCCTCACTGTTCACCTGGTCCCTCCTCCACTTCCATGATCAGTCCAACACACCCTCGCCACCGTCCTCCCCCACAAACCAGCACTGCCCAACCCAATAGCATCATGCACCACTGTCATGCCCATCCACTGCACAACTACACATTTTCACCTTATGATAGCTTTTACTCATATGGGCATTGGCTCACAATCTTCTCATTTCTGTCTCCTGTAAACCTACCTTCCTGAATCTTGCTCTGTAAGTCTAAATTTGCTTACTTCATATTAGTGAGGTAATGTAATATTTGTCCTTTAGTGCCAGGCTTGCTTCACTCAACATAAGATCTTCAAGATTCATCCATGTTATCCCATGTATTAATAATGCTCTCTTTCTTACAAGTTGAGTAATGTTCCATTGTATGTATATACCACCATTTGTTTATCCATGTATCTGTTGTTGACATTTGGGTTCTTTCCAACTTTGAGCAATACTAAATAATGCTGCTATGAACATTGGTGTGCATGTATCTGGTCATGTTCCTGCTTTCAATTCTTCTTATATATACCAAGCAGTGGGATTGCTGGACCATATCGCAATTCTATAGTTAGCTTCCTGAGGAACCACCAAACTGTCCTCCTCAATGGCTGCAGAATTTTGTCTTCCCAAGAGCAGTGGATGAAGGTTCCCATTTCTCCATATATCCTCTCTAACAATTTTATTCTATGTATTTTTAATAGCAGCCAGTCTAATGGCTTAAGTTATCTCATTGTAGTTTTCATGATGTTGAGCATCTTTTCATGTGCTTTTTATTTTTCATTTTAAAAATTATTTATTTCTTCCCTTTCCCTAACCCGACAGTTGTCTGCTCTCTGTGTCCATTAGCTGGCTGTTCTTCTGTGTCTGCTTGTATTCTTGTCAGTGGCACCCAGAATCTGTGTCTCATTTTGTTGCATCATCTTTCTGCGTCAGCTCTCCGTGTGTGCTGCACCTTTCCTCAGCAGGCTGCACATTTTCTTTTACTGGGTGGCTCTCTTTAGGGGGGGCACTCCTTGCACATGGGGCTCTCCTACACGGGAGACACTCGTGCATGGAATGGCACTCCTTCCTTGCATCAGCACTGTACATGGTGCAGCTCATCACATGGGTCAGGAGGCACTGGGTTTGAACCTTGGACTTCCCAGGTGGTAGGCAGACGCCCTACCCATTGGGCCAAATCTGTTTCCCTTCATGTGCTTCTCAGACATTTTTATTTCTTCTTCGGGGTAGTGTCTATTCAAATATCTTGCCCATTATTTAAAAGGGTTAGCTTTTTATTTTTATGGGGTAGGATTTCTTTATATATGCTGGATATTATGCCCATCAGATATGTGGTTACTAACTATTTTCTCTCATTGAAAAGGCTGCCTGTTCACTTTCTCAATGAACTCCTTTGAGGTGCAAAGATTTGTAATTTTGAGGAGGCTCCATTTATCTATTTTTCTGTCATAACTCATGCTTTGGGTGTAAAGTCCATGAAACCATTTCCTAATAAAAAATCCTGTAGGTGCTTCTGTACATTATCTTCTAAGATCTCTCTGGTCTTGGCTCTTATATTTAGATCTTTCCTCCTTCTAGAGTTAATTTTTGTATAAGTTGTGAGATGGTGTTCCTCTGTCATTCTTTTGGATATGCATATTGAGTTCTACAATCTCTATTTATCAAAGAACCCATTTTCACTGAGTTCAAAGGTCTTGGTGATATTGTCAAATATCAGTCGATTGTATAAGTAAGGATCTGTATCAGAATTCTGAATTCAGTTCCATTGGGTGGCATGCCTGTCCTTGGGCCGGTGTCATACAGTTTTGAACACTGCAGCTTTGTAGTATGTTTTAAAGTCAGGTAGTGTGATTCCTGTGATTTGGTATTTTTTCTGAATAGAACACTCGATATTTTGGGCCCCTTGCATTCCAAATAAATTTCCTAGTTAGTATTTCAAATTCAGGAAAAATTCTCTGGTAATTTTTACAGGGATTGCATTAAATCTGTAAATAAGTTGGCGTTGGATAAAGAGGTAAAAGAAGATTAGTCTTCCTATTATGGGCTGAAACACAACGAATGCACTTCCGGGAGCGGGTTGACTGCCAGGAAAACTCAGGCGCCGGGGTTAGCGGGGTTCCCAAATGGACGCATCAAATGCCCCCAAGAGCCCACCGGAAGGAAAGGGGTCACTGGCGTAGTAGGGCGCTGATGGCTGGGGGCTGTGCTGGAAGAGAACATCTGCTACGGTGTCGGTGTCGTGGACTGTTGTTTTCTCCTCTAAGTCTGATGAAAAGAAAAGAGACAGAGGAAGCTCCAGGAACAAGCAAGCGGCTCCCTCGCGGAAACTCAGAGCCCAAACTACCACCGCTAGGGGCCGCTGTTGGAAAAGAATCGTTCCTTCCTGGATTCCAAGGTGGGGGGAGGGGCAGGGCCCCTTGCAGCAGGGGCTGTGGGGGAGGGGACCCCTGAGCCAGACCGTGGACTGGGGTGAGAGCCTCTCTCCATCCGAGAGCTCACCTGGTCCCGGCCACGAGTCTGCCTTGGGCCAGGCAGCCCCACCCCTCTGAAGAGGGGGCTTCCTGGCCAACCAAAGTCCCCGAGGCATCGTCAAGCGGGGGCCCACCTAGGGCCGCCGTCGCCCTGCAGGACTCTCCCACGCCAATGGTCACAGACGTGCTGAATCCCATCGCCGTCACCTCCACCGTTTTGGGACCTGAAAACCTAGCCTTTCCCACAGGAGGCCTGAGGGCTTCTGCCGGGCCTTTCCCACCAGTGGCCTGAGGGCTTCTGCCTTGGCTGCCTGCCAGACCCGGAGAGGCCTGTCTCCCAGAGAGGAGAGGCTCAAGAGTCTTCCCCTTCCTTGTCAATGTCCACTCTTTCTCTGGGTTTCTTTTCTGGGATGAGAGGGGCGGGCCCCTGAGCACCCAGGCGACTCTCAGACATGAGCGTGCCCTTTTTCCTCTCGCCCGACTGACTTTGTGGTAAGGTATGAATGAACATTTAGCTTTTCTCCGGGTTCGGGGGACCCAAAACGAAGCTGCTTACCTATTGGGAGGTGAGGCTTTTCAGGGGAAAGCATTTCTGCTCACTTGAGGCACTGCGGTCAATTGGGCTTACAGGTCCGTGTGTTCCGCGTACCAGGGACATTGTAAGCAGGCGTCGCGACCGTCCACAGCACTTGTATGGGTTGCTTTGGCATGGACTCGAGCCACAACCCCCAGTGTTTGAAACACACGCACAAAAGGAAGACCTCATCATCTTAAGTACATTTTGCTCTGCCAGAGCACGCCACGCAGCCAGGTGATTTTCCTATGGGTTGTCGTGCCAAGCAGCCATAGCAGGCAATTGCACAGGTATGCTGTCCAGATCTCCAAGCGAAAGCAGATAGCCCTTCTCGCCTAGGCGCAGCTGCCTAGTCGATCTAGCCGCAGGCACTGGTGCTCCTGAGGGCTGTGGGGACAGCCAGGTCTACGCTGGTGGCAGGAGGCTCTGGGCTTCAGTGCCCTGCCAGGGGCCTGACTTGAGTATACGTGCTCTTCAATGGGGTGGAGTCGGTCTCAGGTGGGCCCTCCCTCCACATGCCTCTCCTGGCCCTTTGGCTGAAGCTGAGCCCGGCACTGGGGGTTCGTGCCTGCGCAGGAGCCTTGAATCTCTGGACAGGCACCATGCCAGCTGGGAGCTGAGCCTCAGCCCAGCTGCAAGGCCTACGCTCAAGTTCGTTGGACTTGCCCAGGTCAGCTAAGAGGGAGGAGAAGATGGTCGCCAGCGCAGCAGGAAGCAATAGCGCCGACACCTGGCAGCGGGAGAAGCGCCTCCAACAGCCCTGTGGGATCTAAGCCCACTCCACTCTGGCTCCAGCCGCTGCCTCCGCCCTGCCCCCTCTTCTCGTGCCGCCCCAGCCAGCCCTCTCCCCGCGCCGAGCCGGGACCAAGGCACACAGGCGCCCGAGCCCGCTGGCCAGGCCACGCCCGCTGCCAGCCCTGCACACAGGAGCCCCGCCCCCGGCCCTGGCAGTCTCGCCCCACCCACGCCCCCGCCCCGCCTCCGTTGCTCTGGAGACCGTGGCTGCTGGCGGGAGGGGCCTAAGGCGTGGAGGTGGAAGACGGTTGTGAGGAGGGGGAGAATTCTCCACTCGGCAGTTGTCCCCAGTGGTAGTGGCGGGACACGTGCGGCCAGCACACATCCTGCCGAAACCCACCGAATGCACTACCGGGAGCGTGTGGACCGCCAGGAAAACTCAGGGGGCCGGGGTTAGCGGCGTTCCCAAATGGACGCATAGAATGCCCCCAAGAGCCCACCGGAAGGAAAGGGGTCGCTGGCGTGGTAGGGCCCTGCTGGCTGGGGGCTGTGCTGGAAGAGAACCTCTGCTATGGTGTCGTGGACTGTTGTTTTCTCCTCTAAGTCTGATGAAAAGAAAAGAGACAGAGGAAGCTCCAGGAACAAGCAAGCGGCTCCCTCGCGGAAACTCAGAGCCCAAACTACCACCGCTAGGGGCCGCTGTTGGAAAAGAATCGTTCCTTCCTGGATTCCAAGGTGGGGGGAGGGGCAGGGCCCCTTGCAGCAGGGGCTGTGGGGGAGGGGACCCCTGAGCCAGACCGTGGACTGGGGTGAGACCCTCTCTCCATCCGAGAGCTCACCTGGTCCCGGCCAAGAGTCTGCCTTGGGCCAGGCAGCCCCGCCCCTCTGAAGAGGGGGCTTCCTGGCCAACCAAAGTCCCCGAGGCCTCGTCAAGCGGGGGCCCACCTAGGGCCGCCGTCGCCCTGCAGGACTCTCCCACGCCAATGGTCACAGACGTGCTGACTCCCATCGCCGTCACCTCCACCGTTTTGGGACCGGAAAACCTGGCCTTTCCCACAGGTGGCCTGAGGGCTTCTGCCGGGCCTTTCCCACCAGTGGCCTGAGGGCTTCTGCCTTGGCTGCCTGCCAGACCCGGAGAGGCCTGTCTCCCAGAGAGGAGAGGCTCAAGAGTCTTCCCCTTCCTTGTCAATGTCCACTCTTTCTCTGGGTTTCTTTTCTGGGATGAGAGGGGCGGGCACCTGAGCACCCAGGCGACTCTCAGGCATGAGCGTGCCCTTTTTCCTCTCGCCCGACTGACTTTGTGGTACCGTACGAATGAACATTTCGCTTTTCTCCGGGTTCGGGGGACCCAAAGCGAAGCTGCTTACCTATTGGGTGGTGAGGCTTTTCAGGGGAAAGCATTTCTGCTCACTTGAGGCACTGCGGTCAATTGGGCTTACAGGTCCGTGTGTTCCGCGTACCAGGGACATTGTAAGCAGGCGTCGCGACCGTCCACAGCACTTGTATGGGTTGCTTTGGCATGGACTCGAGCCACAACCCCCAGTGTTTGAAACACACGCACAAAAGGAAGACCTCATCATCTTAAGTACATTTTGCTCTGCCAGAGCACGCCACGCAGCCAGGTGATTTTCCTATGGGTTGTCGTGCCAAGCAGCCATAGCAGGCAATTGCACAGGTATGCTGTCCAGATCTCCAAGCGAAAGCAGATAGCCCTTCTCGCCTAGGCGCAGCTGCCTAGTCGATCGAGCCGCAGGCACTGGTGCTCCTGAGGGCTGCGGGGACAGCCAGGTCTACGCTGGTGGCAGGAGGCTCTGGGCTTCAGTGCCCTGCCAGGGGCCCGACTTGAGTATACGTGCTCTTCAATGGGGTGGAGTCGGTCTCAGGTGGGCCCTCCCTCCACATGCCTCTCCTGGCCCTTTGGCTGAAGCTGAGCCCGGCACTGGGGGTTCGTGCCTGCGCAGGAGCCTTGAATCTCTGGGCAGGCCCCGTGCCAGCTGGGAGCTGAGCCTCAGCCCAGCTGCAAGGCCTACGCTCAAGTTCGTTGGACTTGCCCAGGTCAGCTAAGAGGGAGGAGAAGATGGTCGCCAGCGCAGCAGGAAGCAATAGCGCCGACACCTGGCAGCGGGAGAAGCGCCTCCAACAGCCCTGTGGGATCTAAGCCCACTCCACTCTGGCTCCAGCCGCTGCCTCCGCCCTGCCCCCTCTTCTCGTGCCGCCCCAGCCAGCCCTCTCCCCGCGCCGAGCCGGGACCAAGGCACACAGGCGCCCGAGTCTGCCGGCCAGGCCACGCCCCCTGTGGCCCCCGCACACAGGCGCCCCGCCCCCCGGCCCTGGCAGTCTCGCCCCGCCCATGCCCCCGCCCCACCTCCGTTGCTCTGGAGACCGTGGCTGCTGGCGGGAGGGGCCTAAGGCGCGGAAGTGGAAGACATTTGTGAGGAGGGGGAGAATTCTCCACTCGGCAGTTGTCCCCAGTGGTAGTGGCGGGACACTTGCGGCCAGCACACATCCTGCCGAAACCCACCGAATGCACTACCGGGAGCTTGTCGACTGCCAGCAGCTGTCTCCTCCCCGCCCCCTCTTCTAGGGCGTGCAGTTGGCCCCGGGAGCCATTTGCTGTGCGTCTCGCGCCGCCCCAGCCTTCCCACTCCTCCAAAGGAGACGGGACCAAGGCGCAGGCTCCCCACCCCACCCAGCCAGCCATGCCCCCCATCGCCGCTACAGGCAGCTACCCTGCCTCTCGACCCCTGCAATCTCGCCTTGCCTCCACCCCGCCTCCGTTGCTCTGGAGACCGTGGCCACTGGTGGGAGGGGCCCACGCAGGGAGAGGGAAGGCATTTGTGATGAGGGGGCGCTTTCTCTGCTAGGGCGTTGTCCTCAGTGGTAGTGCCGGGACACAAGCGGCTATTAGACATCCTGCCAAAACCCACCAAATGCACTTCCGGGAGTCAGTCAACTGCCAGGGAAAGTCATGCACCGGGGGGAGCGGGGTTCCGAAATGGACACACCAAATGCCCCCAAGAGGCCAAGGGGATGAAAGGGGTCGCTGGCATGGGAGGAGCCTGCTGGGTGGGGGCTGGGCTAGAAGATAACATCTGCTATGCTGTCCTGGACTGTGGTTTTCTCCTCTGGGTCTGATGAAAAGAAAAGAGACAGAATAGCCTCCATGAACAAGGAAGAGGCTCCGTTGCAGAAACTCAGAGCCCAAACTACCACCGCTAGGGGCCGCTGTTGGAAAAGAATTGTTCCTTCCTCCCACTTCCTGTAGGGCAGGGTCTGGATTCCAAGGCAGGGGGAGGGGCAGGGCATCTTGCATAAGGGGCTGTTTGGTAGGGGACCCCTGGCCCCATCCTGGGCCTGATGTGAGACCCTCTCTCCATCTGAGAGCTCACCTGGTCCAGGGCAAGTGTCTGGGTTGGGCCAGGCTGCCAAGTCCCTCTGAAGAGGGGGGTTCCTCACCAACCGAAGTCCCTGAGTCCGCGTCAAGTGGGGGCCTACCTCTGGCCAGCATTGCCCTTCTCGTCTCTCCCATGGCAGTGGTCACAGAAGTGCTGTCTCCTCTCGCTCTCACCTCCACCTTTGGTCATGGGAACCCTCGCCTTTCCCAGTGTTGGCCTGTGGGCTTTGGCCTTGGCTCCCTGCCAGTCCCAGAGAGCCCTGTCTCCTAGAGTGGAGAGTTGCAGAGTCTTCCGTCTTCCTTGTCAATGACCTTTCTTGCTCTGCGTTTCCTTTCTGGGATGAGAGGGGCCCCTGAGCACCGAAAGGACTCTTGGCAATGATCCTGCCTCTTCTCCTCTTGCCCCTCTTTTTGGGACCATAGGAATGAACACTTTTCTTTGCTCTGTGGTTGGGGGGTGCAAAGTTTAGCTGCTTACCTATTGGGTTGTGAGACTTTTCCGTGGAAATCATTTCTGGTCACTCAAGGTCCTGCGGTCGAGTGTGCTTACACTTCCAGGTGTTCCATGGACTGGGTACATTATAAGCAGCCATCGTGACCATCAAAAGTGGATGAATGGGTTGTTTGGGCATTGACTCGAGTTGTAACTCTCAGTTTTTGGGGAAAAAAAATAAGAACCCATCCTCTTTTTTTTTTAATTAAAATTATTTATTTTTATGAATTACATTCAAAAAATACGAGGTCCCAATCAATCCCACTGCCCCCACCCCCCACTCCCCCCACAGCAACACTCTCTCCCATCATCGTGAGACATTCATTGCACCCAGTAAGTACATCTCTGAACATCACTGTACCCCGTAGTCAATGGTCCACATCATAGCCCACACTCTCCCCCGTTCCATCCAGTGGGCCCGGGGGGGGGGGGTCTACAATGTCCTGTAATTGTCCATGAAGCACCACCCAGGACAACTCCACGTCCCGAAAACGCCTCCACATCTCATCTCTTCCTCCCATTCCCCAAACCCAGCAGCCACCATGGCTACCCTTCCCACACCCATTCCACATTTTCTCTGTGGACATTGGATTGGTTGTGTCCATTGCACATCTATGTCAAGTGAGAACCCATCCTCTTAAGCACATTTCGCTCTGCCAGAGCACGCCACACATCCAGGTGCTTTTCCTATTGTTTGTCGTTCCAAGCTACCATAGCAGGCAATTGAGGGAAATGGTGTTTTCTTCATTCCTGGTCTTTGCCAATTGCCACCCAGTTTTCTTCTGGCTGGGAGGGGGATGGTTACCAGGGGATGGGAGAGCAATCATTTATCTAGTGTCCTTTTTCTTGAAATATGCACGTATATAGGTTCTTTGGGGCCTCCCTCTTCATTTATTCCTGTAGGCAGTTCGTAGAGAGGTAGAAATTTTCTGGTGGCTCGGCTGCTGGTTTTAGAGAGCAGCCCTGTCTGAACAGAATACCCTCACAGGTATGGGGTGGTTGGGTGGTTATTTCCATTCTCAGGCTCAGTAAAGGGGAATAAACAGGAGGAGCTAAATAAAGGCTTAATTGGATTCTTCGGGGTTGATTCTGGGAGGACATTTCTCGAAACAGTCTTTACAGGTAAGATTTAAAATTTTCCTATTAATACTGAGTTTTGAGAGAGACAAATAAAGGACTGAATATACATGATCTCAACACATCAGGTAACAATTGGACATTAAACACTTAATTTTACTAAATACCAATTAATTGCTGAATTACTTATTTGTTCAGGAATATACTCAACAGATGTACTCAGACCAGGGCCTCAAACCCTGGACAGAATGGTACTCAGAAACTAGAAAGGTGTAGAGGTCAAAGCAAGAGGGATTGTTCTGGAAGCAGAGCCCAGGGTCTCAAACCCAGGCCCAGGAGACTCAAACCTCCATCCAAACTCCCCAATCCACGTCTACTTTGGTGACCCACTCATCTAGTTAGAGGTACAGATCTGGAACTGGAAAGTTTCTGCCTTTGAAACGTTAAATCGGTGAGGGGCCTGGAGTGCCAGCAAGGCAAGAAAAATCCAATGGCTAAGTTTTTACACCAACAGGGTCTAGCAGCTGTAAAAGGCTAGGTGCTCACCTGTTCTGCTGGGGCTTCAGAACCTTGGGCAGATTCCTTTTTCCTTAAGGACCCTTGGTCTCACTACAGCTGCTGAAGTATTACTGAGCAAAAGTGGAGGGTTCTCTGCCCAATGCACTCCAATAACAAATTTTAAAGAGAGAAAAAATTTGTTGCTAAGTGCCAAAGCATGAAGATAGGGTGGTCTATCAGCCCAAAATCTGTCTCCCTGTACCTAAGGAGTTTAGGGTTTTTCATGGATTCAAACAAGGGAAGATGGAGTGTTTAGCATTATATATTACAATAGCAAGTATAAACAAGGATTGGGATTAGTCTAGGATAATCATCACGATAGTATGGATAAGCAAGGGCTGAGACTTAGTCTAGTGAGTTTCCATAATTTTAGATATTAACTTTTGACTATTTCATAATATACCAGAAAGTAAGAAAAAGTGTCTATGTATGACCCAGTAATCATAATGATTTGTTTATTTCTAACTCCCAGTTACAACACTGGGTCAAATGAGAGGACTCAGAACCAGGAAGCTCCATATGGAAGAGAGAATGTGGGGCAGGAGGTGGGGGTACCATGTAATGATATTTCTGGGTATCCCAAGAAGCTACAGGGAAATCAGAGGGGTTGGCTCTAAACACAAGCTCAGTCATTGTCAAACCATCACCATCACCCAGACAGGCTTGGTTAAATCTCCTGCCTGCAAGGACACCCAGGTGGGGCAATTTGGAGGGGCCTGGGCCAAGACTGTCCCTTGGGGCTGGGAGCAAGTGTCTGACCCATTTGGCCCAGGGTGGTTCACTTGGTCCAGTTCCTCTGAGCTGCTGTCTGTAGGAAGTCCATGCAGCACAGCCCTCCCAGTCCTTGGGGGCAAGCTGTCCTGGCCAGCTGTGGGCACCAGGAACAGGTCATGACTCCTGGGAATGGGTGTGAGAAAATGGGAGGGGTGGTAGCTCCTGGCCATGTTAGGATTGGGCCTTTAATTCCAATCCGGGGGCCTTGCACAAAAGGGTTTCAGAGAAGCACTGCCTCTCGACCAAAGCTGACACATCCCTGCCTGTGTTAGTCAGCCAAAGGGGTGCTGATGCAAAATACCAGAAATTGCTTGATTTTAATAAAGGGTATTTATTTTGGGTAGGAGCTTACAGATACCAGGCCATAAAGCATAAGTTACTTCCCTCACCACAGTCTATTTGCACGTGTTGGTGCAAGATGGTTGCTGACATCTGCAAGGGTTCAGGCTACCCAGATTTCTCTGGGCTCACCTCCTCTGTTTTCTCCACAAGGTCATCTGTAGACTGTGAGGCTCTCTAGGCTCTGCCTCTATGTACAATGTCAGCTGTAGACTATCAGGCAAACAGCTCTGTCTTTCTACCTGGGGCTCCAACTTCAGCATCAAATTCCATCATCAAAACTCCAACATTAAACGCCCTCAACTCTGTCCTTTTCCAGTCTTTTCTGGAAATTCTTCTGTAATATTGGGCTCTCTCTGAGAATGGTGGTTGAGTTCAGAGGCTCTATGCCACCACGAGTAAGATGAATGCAACATTATCCTAACTGAACAAGAAAGGGGGAAGAAACCAGGGAACATGAGCAGGTGATGGGCCTGGGAGCCATGTCCTCCATGGGGAAGCTTGTTACTAGAATATCAGTAGTTATTCTACTGAATAATCTGAAGAAACAAGAGAAAGCCACTTTTCCTAAATTTGGGTGTTCTGAGAATGATCAGGAAAGCCTGGGCATCTACAGAGATGGGCAAAGGGGCTCCAGGTAGTGGTGCCAGTAGCCAGATTTCTGCTCTCCAAAATGGTGTCTGAGTGAGGCTGGTGTTTTTGCCTCAGGGGACAAAGTGATTTTTCTTGCAAAGGGAATCCAGTAAGGAAAGGAGTTATTTACATGGATCCCAAAAGATAATTGAATGAGAAAACAGCATCAGGCCTCTGGTTTAGTAGCAAGTGTCTTCTCTCCTGTGTCCAAGGCCCTGTGGGGATCTTATCATGGGGCATCTGTGCCACACTGGTGTCCATCAGTCACCCATGGTTGAGGCTTCTAAGAGTCCAGGGTACAAAATTGGAATCCAGTAGGAATGGCAGCACTGCCCATTCCTGTAACTGCTGTTTGCTCAGATATGTGTCTGATGCTCCTTATTCCCCCTTTCATGTTCTCAGCACTTCAGGGTGATGTGATTGGCACCTTACATCCATCCTACAGATGCAAATACAGGCACTTAGAGCAACACAGAAACAAGGCTGTGATGCAGGGCTTGTGCTTGAAAGAACATGTTTCCAATGCTGATTTTTCCAAATCAAACACAAGATCTCTTTCAAGTTCCCTCACTGATAGTTGAGTCTTGGGAGTATCATTGTGGGGTATGAAGAAGCAGGAGTCAGTGAAGGAAAGTAAGAGAAGTTTCCTCAGAGATCTGGTCCTAGAATAGCCATTTCAGTGGTTATAATGATCACAGGAGTAAGTCTGTGTCACACACTGGACAGAGTTCAAATCCTCACCCCCATTTCATCCTCCCTCAACTCTATGAAATGGGCAGTGTCCAGACCCCTCTTTCCTAGGTGTGAGCCAAAGGTCAAGCTGTGATTGGAGCTGGGAAGGAAATGGTGCTGTCCAGCAGTGTGGCCTTGGGGCAGGCATCTCTCTTGAAATGAATGTGTCTTTTCCCTGAGGGATTCCGGCCCTGGATTGAGGAATGTCCATGGGTCTCTGTCTTTCAGGGTCTCAGAGCCCACCCAGGGTTAGGGAAGATTGGGGAGGCAGCTGATGACTTTTGCAAACAGACCAGGGCATGCCCTTTCAGCATTTCACTAATTCCACGCATACTTTTGAGCCATCAATGAGCCAAGCACTGAACTCAGACCAATATCACAAATATCAATTTATTTTCCATGTTAATGACAAACATATGAGGGAAAAGCCAACAAATGGTAAGCAGTATAGTGCATAGGAAAAGTTCTGGGAAAAAGAGAGTGTGACATGAACAAACTCTTACTACTTGGGGCATTCAGGGAAGACTTGCCAGTGGGGTCATCCTTCAATTGGCTTCTTGTGGAAGGTGTAGTTTTGTAGCCCTCCAGGGAGAGAAGGACAGAGTGACCAAACTGGAAATGCAAAGCTAAGTGAAGGAATGGATGCCTCTACAATTATTATTGATATATGGTGATAATCAATATCACCATTAGAAAGAACATCTCAACAGAGAATCAATAAAGAAACAAAGACTTTGAACAATATATTAGAGGATCTAGACCTAATAGACATATACAGAACATTACGCCCAAAAACACAGAGGAATATACATTCTTCTCTGTTGGGAGATTCATGGAGGCTGAAAGTGAATGGTTGGAAAACAATCATACAACCAAACAATAACCAAAAAAAAGTCAGGAGTAGCTACATTAATATCAGACAAAATAGACTTTAAATGTGAAACAATTGTGAGAGACAAAGAAGGATACTACATATTAGTGAAAGGGACAAAAGATCAAACAATCATAAATATTTATGCTCTTAACAAGGGTGCCTCCAAATACGTGAGGCAAATGCTGGAAAAAGTAAGTGAAACAATAGATGCATCTACAATTATAGTGGGGGATTTTAATACACCACTATCAACTCTGGAGAGAACATCTCAAAAGGGAATCACTAAACAAACAAAACATTTGAACAGTATATTAGAGGAGCTGGATCTAATAGACATATATAGATCATTACACCCAAACACAGCAGGATATACATTTTTCTCAAGCGCACATGGATCATTCTCCAAGATAGACCATATGCTAGGCCACAAAGAAAGGCTTAATCAATTCAGAAAGATCGAAATCATACAAAATCATATCTCTGACCACAGTGGAGTGAAGCTGGAAATTTGCAAGGGTCAGAGGCCCAGATTTCACAACATGATTTGAAAATTACACATCACACTCTTAGAAAAACAGTGGGTCAAAGAGGAAATCTCAAAAGAAAGGAATGGCTACCTTGAAACAAATGATAATGATAACACAACATACCAAAATTTATGGGATACTGCAAAAGCAGTACCGAGAGAAAAATATATAGCCATAAATTCATATATCAAAAAAGAAGAAAGAGCAAAAATTGAAGAACTAACTGCACATTTGGAGGAATTAGAAAAACAACAACAAAGTAATCCAACAGGAAGAAGAAGGAAGGAAATAACAAAGATAAGAGCAGAACTAAATGACATAGAAAATAAGAAAGCACTTGAAAAGATAAACAAGACCAAGAGCTGGTTTTTTGAGAAGATCAACAAAATTGACAAACCTTTAGTGAGACTAACAAAGAAAAAAAGAGAGAAGATGCAAAAACACAAAACAAGAAATGAGAAAGGAGATATCACCACTGACCCCACAGAAATAATGACTATCATAACAGGATACTTTGAAAAACTATATTCCAACAAAAAGGACAATTCAGAGGAAATGGACAAATTCCTAGAAACACATAAGCAGCCCATATTGATGAAAGAAGAAGTTTATGATCTCAACAAACAAATCACAAGTAAAGAGAATCAGTCATTAAAAATCTCCCAATTAAGAAGAGCCCAGGGCCATACAGCTTCACAGGTGAATTCTACAAAACATTCCGGAAAGGACTAACACCAATCCTGCTGAAACTATTCCAAAAAATCGAAACAGAAGGAACATTGCCTAACTCCTTCTATGATGCCAACATTACCCTAGTACCAAGGACAAACAAAGACACCACAAGAAAGGAAAATTACAGGTCAATTTCTCTAATGAACCTAGATGCAAAAATACTTAACAAAATACTTGCTAATTGTATTCAACAACACATTAAATGAAATATACACCACGACCAAGTGGGATTCATTCCAGTTATGCAAGGATGGTTCAACATAAGAAAATCAATCAATGTAATAAACCATATAAACAGATTGAAGGAAAAAAATGACATGATTATATCTATAGATGCAGGAAAAGCATTTGACAAAATACAGCACCCTTTCTTGATAAAAACACTCCAAAAGATAAGAATACAAGGAAATTTTTTGAACATGATAAAGAGTATATATGAAAAACCTACAGCCAACATTGTTTACAATGAAGAAATCCTAAAATTCTTCCCTTAAAATCAGGAACAAGACAAGGATGCCCACTGTCTCCCCTTCTATTTAACATTGTCTTAGAAGTACTTGCTCGAGCACTGAGGCAAGAACCAGATATAAAAGGCATTCAACTTGGAAAGGAAGAAGTCAACTACATATAATAACATGACTTTAAAATGCTGTTTGACCCAATGTAAGGGGGAAATGGAAAGCAGAAATGAGTTCATATGGCTACGAGTCTCTAAAAATGAGTCTGGAGGCTGTCAGAAGGATTGCTCTTATGCACAACTGAGCAGAGTCTAAGAGACAGATAAAGTAGATACAATCCCCAGGTATTGGTTCCTTTGAGGGCTAAAGAGACCCACGGTGCCATGGTCATGGCAAACGGGGTTCACTGCCATGTCAGATGGCCCTTCTTTGGAGCTGGTGTTTCTGCGTGATCGAACTGGACTCAGATGGGATCTCTTTTCATAATACTTTCATTCTACTTTACTGGAATTATAGTTGGTGTTGGGGTTTAAGATGTATTTAGGGGATTTGAATCTCTGGACTGACAATATGATAGCCAGGCCCTGAGCGTCAACAGACTCCAGCTCCTACAATCTGATTTATTGGACTCACATCACTCAGCTAAGATGGAGTTGAAGAAGGACAACCACCACACCATGGAGTCTAGAATGTCTACAACTGAAAACAGGAGGATTGCATCCATTATCCATGTGGAATCTGAGCCTCCTACTGACAAAGAGGTGCAATGGACACAACCAATCCAAGGCTCACAGAGAAAAGGTGGCATTGGAGTGGGAAAAGTGGACATAGTGGCTGATGGATATGGGGAGTGGCAGGAAGAGATGATTTGTGGAGGTGACTTTGGGACTTGGAGTTGCCCTGGATGGTGCTGCAGGGGAAAACACCGGGTATTGTAAATCCTCCCAGGGCCCACTGGATGGAATGTGGGAGAGTATGGGCCATGATGTGGACCATTGACCATGAGGTACAGAGATGCCCAGAGATGTTCTTGCCGGGTGCAATGGATGTGTCATGATGAGGGGAGTGAGTGATGCTGGGGGGGGAGTGGTGGGGTGGGGATGGTGGGGCTGAATGGGACCTCATATATGTATATATTTTTTAATGTACCATTTTTACAAAATCAATTAAAAAATAAATAAAGAAAATAAAGAAAATAAAAAAAAAGAAAGAAGTCAAAATTTCATTATTTGCAGATGACATGATCCTATACATAGAAAACCCTGAGAGATCTACAACAAAGCTTCTAGAACTCATAAATGAGTTTAGTAAAGTCACAGGTAATAATATCAATGTGCAAAAATCATTAGTATTTCTGTACACCAATAATGAGCAAGATCAGGAGGAAATCAAGAAACAAATACCGTTTACAATAGTAAATAAAAAAATCAAGTATTTAGGAATAAATTTAACTAAAGATGTAAAAAACTAATACACCGAGAACTATACAAGACTGTTCAAGAAAATCAAAGAAGACCTAAATAAATGGAAGAATATTCCCTTTTCATGGATAGGAAGACTAAATATTATTAAGATGTCTATCCTACCAAAACTGATCTACACATTCAATGCAATCTCAATAAAAATCAACAAAGCCTTCTTTAAGGAACTAGAAAAACTAACTATGAAATTTATTTGGAAAGGAAGGAGGTCCCAAATAGCCAAAGACATATTGAAAAAGAAAAACGAAATAGGAGGAATCACACTATCTGACTTCAAAACATACTACAAAGCTACCGTAGTGAAAACAGCATGGTATTGGCATAAGGAGAGACACACAGAATTGAAATTGAATTGAAAGTTCTGATATAGAACCTCATATATACAGCCATATATTAATTAATTCTATATTAATTCAATAAAGCCACCAAACCCTCTCAACTAGGAGAGAATGGCTTATTCAACAAATGGTGCCTGGAGAACTTGATATCCATATGTAGAAGAATGAAGGAGGATTACCATCTCACACCTTATACAAAGATCAACTCAAGATGGAACAAAGACCTAAATATAAGAGCCAAGACCACAAAGACCTTGGAAAGCAGTGTAGGGAAACATCTATAGGACCTTGTAATAGGAAATGGCTTCATGAATATCACACCAGAAGCACGAGTAGCAAAACAAGTAATAGATAAATGGGACTTCCTCAAAATGAAAGCCTTCTGCACCTCAAAGGAGTTTTCAAGAAGGTAAAAATGGAACCCACACAATGGGAGAAAATATTTGGCAACCATATATTTGATGAGACTTATAACTTGCAGAAATAAAGAACTCCTATATCTTGAAAATAAAAAGATAAACAACCCATTTAAAAAATGGGAAAAAGATTTAAACAGACACTTCTCCAAAGAAGAAATACAAATGGCTAAAAAGCACATGAAAAAAATGCTCCAAATCTCTAGCTATCATGGAATTGTAAATCAAAACTACAATGAGATACCATCTTACTCCCATAAGATTGGCAGCTATGAAATAAACAGAGGAATACAAATGCTGGAGAGGATGTGAAGAAAGGGGAATACTTATCCACTGCTGGTGGGAATGCAGAAGGATCCAACCATTCTGGAGGACAGTTTGGCGGTTTCTCAAAAAACTAACCATAGATTTGCCATATGACCCAGCAATACCACTGCTGGGTATATACCCAGCAGAACTGAAAACAAGGACACAAACCGATATGTGTACACCAATGTTCATAGCAGCATTGTTCACTATCGCCAAAAGTTGGAATCAACCCAAATGCCCATCAACAGATGAGTGGATCAATAAAATGTGGTATATACATACAATGGAATACTACTCGGCTGTAAGAACAAATACACTACAAACACAAGTGATAACATGGATGAATTTTGAGAACCTTATGTTGAGTGAAGCAACCCAGGCATTGAAGGACAAACACTACATGACCTCAATGATATGAAATAAGCATGCTGCCTCAGAGAGCTAGAGACTGGAAGATAGGCTTTCAGGAAATCGGCAGGTGGAGGAAGGATGTGAGCTGACGTCTGCTTGGGTGGAATCTATGATGAGCTGGCGGTGAGTATGAGTACAAAGAAGAGATAAAATGGGGGCAAGGGGTTGTCTTTGGGTGGGGCTTTGTGGGTTTGAGGGGGCCTGGGGATGGGTGGAGGGGTAATATTGCCCTCACAATTGGGGGGAGGGAGGGACAACATACGAACATAGGAGAGTGTCAGGTGTTGGTTGAGAGTAAAATGCTGAGAAAACCGTATCAAAATATAATTAGGAGAGTAGCCTGTTTAGGATATTCGGAGGGGATGGTATGATGCGGGACGGACTCCTGGGGAGTGTCTGAGTGCTCTTTTTGCCAGGGTGGGTTGTACCATTGTGTAGAGACCCAAGTAGTGAGAGTGGGGGTGGACCCACATCCTGGGGAGGACTAATGCCATCAGATAGAGGGAGCTGTATCTCTCGAGAGAAAGGGTGCCTCCCAGGGTATTAGGGCAGTTGAGCAAGTCAGGCCCTGAACACTGTTGCAAGTATGTCTGGAAGTGGCTCCTCGGGAAATGGAGATTGGCTGTTGCTGTGGGCCCCAAGTGGAGGGGAAAATGGATGTTGAGTGGATGGAACCAAGGTGTATGTGGGGGAAAGAGAGGAGTTTCATGAGAGTACACAAGGATGGATATAAAACATGTAATATTACACCAAAAACATATAGGGGATGACAGACTAATAATGTAAACCATAATGTAAAACATAGGATAACTAAAAATTTAGAAAACTGTATATCCTAAACTGTATATCCACAATGTAAGCACAGATGTCACCTTGTTTGAAAGGTATTGTCTCGGAGTCTGTACATCAGTTTCAGTAAATATGATATGAATAAGTTAAAAGATTATCATTGTGGAAGGGAAAAGGTTTTATGGTGGATGTGTGGAAGTATTGTATATAGTATATATGAATTACTGTGATCTAGGGCTCCTGTGAAGAGAAGCTCAATAATTAGGAAAAAAGAAAAGAAAAAGATAGGATGTTGAATTTTTCCAAATCAATATGTATTCTATATCTAACCTTTGAACTCATCATTATATTCCATTTTACTAGTAAGGGAACCTGACATTATTTTGGGCTTCACTTTTCTGGAAGTTTTGGATCACAGAGTGGTTCAATAATGGCAGCAGAGGAATACTGGTATGGGATGTTATGAACAGGCGATATATAGTTGACAGGGAGTTATACAGGGCATATGTCC
This sequence comes from Dasypus novemcinctus, assembly GCF_030445035.2. Taxonomy (NCBI): domain Eukaryota; kingdom Metazoa; phylum Chordata; class Mammalia; order Cingulata; family Dasypodidae; genus Dasypus; species Dasypus novemcinctus. The sequence goes on along the minus strand of NC_080700.1, from coordinate 8,248,053 downwards.
AGGGGGCATGGAAATATTTGGATATTCTCATAGTGGAAACAATTAAAAACAACAACTGGGGGGGTACTGGGTTACTGGCTGGGGAGGGGCTCTGTCGTGGTCCCTAGGGGAGCAGTGGCAGTCCCCCAGGTGCAATGGTAAGGATCAGGAAGGAATGAGGTCCAACAGTGAGCCCCTGATACTAATGACTGCTTGTGAGCCTATATGCCTGAAATAAGAACAAGGCATAGAGCAGCACTGTGCCTAGGAGTTCCCTCCTGACAGCCTCCATGTTACTCAAATGTGGCCAGTCTTGAAGCCAAACTCAGCATGTAAATGCAATGCATTCCCCCCAGCGTTGGACATGACACCCGGGGATGAGCCTCCCTGGCACCGAGGGATCACTACCAAGTACCAGCTGATGATGCACGCAGAAAATGACCTTGAATTAAAGGTTCAATGCGGACCAGCAGAATATCCCTGTCTACATATAGTAACAGGAGTTAAAAATGCTGTTTGACCTAAATTAAGGGGGAAATGGCAAAGACAAATGAGTTTAATTGGCAATGAGTCTCTAAAAAAGAGTCTGGAGCTTGTCAGAAGGATTGTCTTTATGCACACCTGAGCAGAGTCTCAGAGACAGATAAAGTAGATACAACCCCACGTATTGGTCCTTTTGAGGGCCAAAGAGACCCACAGGTTCTATGGTCATGGCAGATGGAGTTCACTTCCATGTCAGCTGGCCCTTCCTTGGAGCTGGTGTTTCTGCATGATGGAACTAGACTCAGATGGGATCTCTTTTCACAAGCCTTTCATGCTACTTTACTGGAATTGTAGTTGGTGCTGGGGCTTAAGATATATCTAGGGGATTTGAATCTCTGGACTGAAGATATGATAGTCAGGCCTTAACCTCAACAGACTTCAGCTCCTACACTCTGATTTATTGGACTTACTCCATCAGCTAACATGGGGTTGAAGAATGTCAACCACCACACCATGGAGCCTAGAGTGCCTACAAATGAAAGCAGGAGGATTGCATCCAATATCCATGTGGAATCTATACCCTCTCTTGACATAGATGTGGAATGGACACAACCAAGCCAAGGTCCACAGGAAGGAGGAATGCAAAGGATCAGAGTGGACTTAATGATATTCTATTCATGAACTATTGTGGTTAATAATCGAGAAAATGTGGCATTGATGTGGAAAAATTGGCCATGGTGGCTGCTGGGTGCAGGGAAGGGGAGGAAGAGAGGAGATATCGAGGCATTCTCGGGACTTGGAGTTGTCCTGTGTGGTGCCCCAGGGACAATTGCTGGATATTGTATGTCCTCCCATGGCCCACTGGATGGAATATGGGAAGGTGTGGGCTATGGTGTGGAACACAGGACATGGGGTGCAGCGATGCCCGTAGATGTACTCACCAGATGCAATGGATGTGACATGATGATGGGGGGAGAGTGTTATTGGGGGGGAATTGGGGGGGTGGGAGTGGTGGGGGCAAATGGGGACGTCATATTTTTTTAATGTAATATCTTTTTAAAAATGAATAAATTGAGTAGAATTTGAAAAAAAAATAGAAAATTGAAAAGTCTAAAATATTGACCATAATGTAAACCAAAATGGAACCATATTTGGTAGCTATGTTTCAATATCTGTACATCACTTGCAGCAAACAGAAAATGAATAGGTAAAAAGATCCTTGCTAGGCAAGAGGCAAAAGGGTTTGATGTTGGATATATGGGAGTCCCCTATATTGTATATATGACTTTACTGTGATCTAAAACTTTTTTGAAGAAAAAATTAAAAATTAAAAACATGGATGTAGATCCTGAGGAAGAAGTGAAAGAAATTGCCTTACCCCTGTACATACAGGGCAATACCTATTACAGCGATGAAAGGCAAAATGTCAAAAACAATTTTATGATATTTTTTAAGAACCCAATTTACTTTTTACTTATTTTAGCCTTTCCAAATTAGTATGTATTCTATTTCTAATCTTTAAACCTATCATTACTATTTCATTTTCATACTAATTGAATTTGACAATATATTAGGCTTCATATTTGAAAATGTTTTGGACCACAGAGGGGTTCAACTATGGAAAGGGAGGAACACTGGTGTGGGGAGTTATTGATGGACACATTGTTGGGAGGGAGTTCTCCAATACATGTATACAGGGTATATAAAAATGTTCAGATATTCATTGGGTATTTTTCTTTTAGTTACAGTTACAAATGACGACTGAGGGGGTGCTGAGGTCCTAGCCAGAGGAGCTCTGTCACATTTGCCAATGGAACAGCAACAATCCCCAATTTTAAGGGCAAAGACCAGTGAAGAAGGCTAGTCCAATGATCAACCCTTGATAATTATGACTATGATTATGAGCCTGTGTGCCTGAAATTTCAATTAGGCCTGGAGCTGCAGGGTGCCTAAGAGTTACCTCTTGAGGGCCTCCATGTTGCTCAAATGTGGCCACTTTCTAAGCCAAACTCAGCATGTAAGTGCATTACCTTTCCCCCAGTGTGGGACATGACTCCTGGGAATGAACCTCCCAGAAGCCGAGGGATTACTACCAAGCACCAGCTGATGATGCAACCAGAGAAAGACCTTAAATAAAAGGGGAAAATGGTTAAGACAAATGAATTTATATGGCTAAGAACCTTCAGAAGAGAGTCGGGAGGTCATCAGAGGCTTCACGCTTATGCACTTCTCAGCAGGATCCCAGAGACAGCGAAAATAGATACAACTCCAGGTATTGGTGCTCCTCAGGGCCTATAGTTTATGCATGATTGTTCTATAAATGCACAATTTCTCTAATAAGAAAGAAAAGAAAGAACCATTCTGATTAAGATGGCTTATACATTTAACTCAGCTAATCTCCTCTAAAAGTCCTACTTACAATGGGATGTGTAGGAAAGGACCACCTTAAAAACTCCAAATCACCAAAACATGTATTAAAACCTGGATTTTTTTTCTTTTTTTTAAAATTGATTTTGTAAAAATATTACATTAAAAAAACAATATGAGGTCGCATTCAACCACACCACCCCCACACCACCACTCCCCCCCCCCCCGCCCCCCAGCAACACTCATTCCCATCATCATGATACATCCATTGCATTTGGTAAGTACATCTCTGGGCATCTCCGCACCTCATGGTCAATGGTCCACATCATGGCCCATACTCTCCCACATTCCATCCAGTGGGCCCTGGGAGGATTTACAATGTCCGGTGATTGCCCCTGCAGCACCATCCAGGGCAACTCTAAGTCCCAAAGGTGCCTCCACATCTCATCTCTTCCTGCCATTCCCCATACCCATATCAGCCACCTTGTCCACTTTTCCCACTCCACTCCAATGCCACCTTTTCTCTGTGAACCTTGGATTGGTTATGTCTGTGGCATCTCTATGTCAAGAGGAGGCTCAGATTCCACATGGATACTGGATGCAATCCTCCTTCTTTCAGTTGTAGGCACTCTAGGCTCCATGGTGTGGTGGTTGTCCTTCTTCAACTCCATCTTAGCTGAGTGAGGTGAGTCCAATAAATCAGATTGTAGCAGCTGAAGTCTGTTGAGGCTCAGGGCCTGGCTCTCATATTGTCAGTCCAGAGATTCAAATCCCCTAAATATATCTTAAACCCCAACACCAACTACAATTCCAGTAAAGTAGCATGAAAGTCTTAAGAAAAGAGATTCCATCTGAGTCCAGTTTCATCACTCAGAAACACCAGCTCCAAAGAAGGGCCATCTGACATGGCAGTGAACCCCATCTGACATGGCCATAGAGCCTGTGGGTCTCTCTAGCCCTCAAAGGAACCAATACCTGGGGTTGTATCTACTTTATCTGTCTCTTAGACTCTGCTCAGTTGTGCATAAGGGCAATCCTTCTGACAGCCTCCAGACTCTTTTTTAAAGACTCGTAGTCATATGAACTCATTACTGCTTTCCATTTCCCCCTTACATTAGGTCAAACAGCATTTTAAAGTCATGTTATTTTATGTAGACAGGGATATTCTCCTAGATCCGCATTGAACCTTCAAATCAAGGTCATTTTCCAGTTGCATCATCAGGTGGTACTTGATAGTGCTCCCTCGGTGCCAGGGAGGCTCATCCCCGGGTGTCATGTCCCACGCTGGAGGGAAGGCATTGCATTTACATGCTGAGATTGGCTTCAAGACTGGCCACATTTGAGTAACATAAAGGCTGTCAGGAGGAAATTCCCAGGCACAGTGCTGCTCTAGGCCTTGTTCTTATTTCAGGCATATAGGCTCACAATCATAGTCATTAGTATCATGCTCTCACTGTTGGAACCTCATTCCTTCCTGGTCCTTACCGTTGCACCTGGGGGACTGCCACTGCTCCCCTAGTGACCACGACAGAGCACCCCCAGCCAGGAACCCAGCACTCCCCCAGCTGTTGTTTTTAATTGTTGCCACTATGAGTATATCCAAACATTACCATGCACCCTGGACATATGCCCTGTATAGCTCCCTTTCAGCCATATATCACCTGTCAATAGTATCCTATACCAGTATTCCTCCGCTGCCATTGTTGAAACAATCTGTGATCCAAAACTTCCTGAAAATTGAAGCCCAATATAATGTAAGGATCCCTTACTAGTAAAATGGCATAGAGCGATGGGTTTAAAGGTTAGATATAGAATACATGTTGACTTGGAAAAAATTCTACATCCTATCTTTTTCTTTTTTCTTTTTCCCTAATTATTGAACTTCTCTTCACAAGAGCCCTAGACCACAGTAATTCATATATACAATATGCAGTACTCCCACACACCGACCATAAAACCTTTTCTATTCCACAGTGATATTCTTATACCTTATTCATGTCATATTTACTTAAAGTGATGTAGAGACTCTGTGAAAATAGCTTTCAAACAAGATGACATCTGTGCTTACATTGTGGTCCATACTTTAGGATATAAAGTTTTCTAAATTTTTAGTTATCCTATGTTTTACATTATGGTTTACATTATTAGTCTGTCATCCCCTATATGTTTATGGCGTAATAGTACATGTTTTATATCCATCCTTGTGTACTCTCGTGAAAGTCCTCTCTTATCCCCACATTTACTTTGGTTCCACACATTTAACATCTATTTTCACATCCCCTTGGTGTCCACAGTGACAGCCAACCTCCGTTTCACGAGGAGCCACATCCAGAGATACTTGCAACAGTGTTCAGGGCCTAACTTGCTCAGCTGCCCCAATGCCCCAGGAGCCACCCTTTCTCTCGAGAGATACAGATCCCTCTATTTGATGGCATTAGTCCTCCCCAGGATGTGGGTCCACCCCCACTCTCACTACTTGGGTCTCTATCCAATGGTACCACCCACTCTGGCAAAATGAGCATTCAGACATTCCCCAGGAGCCTGTCCCGCATCAAACCATCCCCTCCGAGCATCCTAAACAGGTAACCCTCTTAATTATATTTTGAAATGATTATCTCCACATTTTACTCTCAACACACACCTGACACTCTCCTATGTTCGTATGCTACCTCTCCCTCCCCCCACTTTTTGGGCAAGATTACCCATCCGCCCTTCCCCAGCCCCCCTCAAACCCGCAAAGCCCCCCCCAAAGGCAACCCCTCGCCCCCATTTTATCTCTTCTTTGTGCCCGTACTTACTGCCAGCCCATCATAAATTCCACCCCTGCAGACGTCGGCTCACATCCTTCCTCCACCCCCCGGTTTCCTGTAAGCCTATCGTTCAGTCTTAGCTCTCTGAGGCAGCTTTCTTATTTCATATCATTGAGGTCATGTAGTGTTTGTCCTTCAATGCCTTGGTTGCTTCACTCAACATAAGGTTCTCAAGATTCATCCATGTTATCAGGTGTGTTTGTAGTGTATTTGTTCTTAAAGACGAGTAGTATTCCATTGTGTGTATATACCACATTTTGTTGATCCACTCATCTGTTGATGGGCATTTGGGTTGATTCCAACTTTTGGCGATAGTGAGCAATGCTGCTATGAATATTGGTGTACATATAATGGTTTGTGTTCTTGTTTTCAGTTCTGCTGGGTATATGCCCAGCAGTGGTATTGCTGGGTCATATGGCAAATCTATGGTTAGTTTTTTGAGAAACCGCCAAACTGTCCTCCAGAATGGTTGGATCCTTCTGCATTCCCACCAGCAGTGGATGAGTGTTCCCCTTTCTTCACATCCTCTCCAGCATTTGTATTCCTCTGTTTTTTTCATAGCTGCCAATCTTATGGGAGTAAGATGGTTTCTCATTGTAGTTTTGCTTTGCATTTCCCTGATAGCTAGAGATTTGGAGCATTTTTTCATGTGCTTTTTAGCCCTTTGTATTTCTTCTTTGGAGAAGTGTCTGTATAAATCTTTTTCCCATTTTTTAAATGGGTTGTTTATCTTTTTATTTTCAAGATAAAGGAGTTCTTTATATGCAAGTTATAAGTTTCTTATCAGATATATGGTTGCCAAATATTTTCTCCCACTGTGTGGGCTCCCTTTTTACTTTCTTGACAAACTCCTTTGAGGTGCAGAAGGCTTTAATTTTGAGGAAGTCTCATTTATCTATCAGCTCTTTTGCTGCTCGTGCTTTTGGTGTGATATTCATGAAGCCATTTCCTATTGCAAGGTCCTGTAGATGTTTCCCTACACTACTTTCCAAGGTTTTTATGGTCTTGGCTCTTATATTTAGGTCTTTGATCCATCTTGAGTTGATCTTTGTATAAGGTGTGAGATGGTAATCCTCTTTCATTCTTCTACATATGGATATCCAGATCTCCAGGCACCATTTGTTGAATAGGCCACTGTCTCCCAGTTGAGAGGGTTTGGTGGGTTTATCAAATATTATATGGCTATATATGTGAAGTTCTATATCAGACCTTTCAATTCAATTCCATTGGTCTGTGTGTCTCTCCTTATGCCAATACCATGCTGTTTTCACTTCTGTAGCTTTGAGTATGTTTTGAAGTCAGGTAGTGTGATTCCTCCAATTTCGTTTTTCTTTTTCAATATATCTTTGGCTATTCGGGGCCTCTTTCCTTTCCAAATAAATTTCATAGTTAGTTTTTCTAGTTCCTTAAAGAAGGCTGTGTTGATTTTTATTGGGATTCCATTGAATGTGTAGATCAGTTTTGGTAGGATAGACATCTTAATAATATTCAGTCTTCCTATCCATGAACAAGGAATATTCTTCCATTTATTTAGGTCTTCTTTGATTGCCTTGAACAGTCTTGTATAGTTCTCGGTGTATAAGTTTTTTACCTCTTTAGTTAAATTTATTCTTAAGTATTTGAGTTTTTTATTTACTACTGTGAATGGTATTTGTTTCTTGATTTCCTCCTGATCTTGCTCATTATTGGTGTACAGAAATGCTACTGATTTTTGTGCATTGATCTTATAACCTGCGACTTTACTAAACTCATTTATGAGTTCTAGCTTTGTTGTAGATCTCTCAGGGTTTTCTATGTATAGGATCATGTCATCTGCAAATAATGAAATTTTGACTTCTTCCTTTCCAATTAATGCCTTTTATATCTGGTTCTTGCCTCAGAGGTCGAGCAAGTACTTCTAAGACATTGTTAAATAGGAGCGGAGACAATGGGCATCCTTGTCTTGTTCCTGAGTTTAGAGGGAAGGATTTTAGGATTTCTCCATTGTAAACAATGTTTGCTGTAGGTTTTTCGTATATATTCTCTATCATGTTCAAAAAATTTCCTTGTATTCCGATCTTTTCAAGTGTTTTTATCAGGAAAGGGTGCTGTATTTTGTCAAATGCTTTTTCTGCATCTATAGATAAAATCGTGTGATTTTTTTCCTTCGATCTGTTTATATGGTGTATTACGTTGATTGATTTTCTTATGTTGAACCATCCTTGCATACCTGGAATGAATCCCACTTGTTCATGGTGTATAATTCATTTAATGTGTTGTTGAATACGATTAGCAAGTATTTTGTTAAGTATTTTTGCGTCTAGGTTCATTAGAGAAATCGGTCTGTAATTTTCCTTTCTTGTGGTGTCTTTGTTTGGCTTTGGTACTAGGTAATGTTGGCATCATAGAACAAGTTCAGCAATGTTCCTTTTGTTTCGATTTTTTGGAATAGTTTCAGCAGGATTGGTGTTAGTTTTCCGGAATGTTTTGTAGAATTCATCTGTGAAGCCGTATGGCCCTGGGCTCTTCTTAGTTTGGAGATTTTTATTGACTGATTCTATCTCTCTGCTTGTGATTGGTTTGTTAAGATCATCAATTTCTTTTTTCATCAATATGGGTTGCTTATGTGTTTCTAGGAATTTGTCCATTTCCTCTAAATTGTCATTTTTGTTGGAATATAGTTTTTCAAAGTATCCTCTTATGAGAGTCTTTATTTCTGTGGGGTCAGTGGTGATATCGTTTTTCTCATTTCTTATTTTGTGTATTTGCATCTTCTCTCTTTTTTCTTTGTGAGTCTCACTAAAGGTTTGTCAATTTTGTTGATCTTCTCAAAAAACCAGCTCTTTGTCTTGTTTATCTTTTCAAGTGCTTTCTTATGTTCTATTTCATTTAGATCTGCTCTTATCTTTGTTATTTCCTTCCTTCTTCTTCCTGTTGGGTTACTTTGTTGTTGTTTTTCTAATTCCTTCAAATGTGCTGTTCTTCAATTTTTGCTCTTTCTCCTTTTTTGATATATGAATTAATGGCTATAAATTTCCCTCTCAGTACTGCTTTTGCTGCATCCCATAAATTTTGGTATGTTGTGTTATCATTATCATTTGTTTCAAGGTAGTCATTGACTTCTTTTGAGATGTCCTCTTTGACCCATTGTTTTTCTAGGAGTGTGCTGTTTAATTTCCAAATCATGGTGTGAAATCTGGGCCTCTGTCCCTTGCAAATTTCCAGCTTGACTCCACTGTTGTCAGATATATTGTTTTGTATGATTTCAATCTTTCTGAATTCATTAAGCCTTTCTTTGTGGCCTAGCATATGGTCTATCTTGGAGAATGATCCATGTGCGCTTGAGAAAAAAGTTTATCCTGCTGTGTTTGGGTGTAATGATCTATATATGTCTATTAGATCCAGCTCCTCTAATATACTGTTCAAATGTTTTGTTTCTTTAGCGATTCTCTTTTGAGATGTTCTGTCCAGAGTTGATAGTGGTGTATTAAAATCCCCCAGTATAATTGTAGATGCATCTATTGTTTCACTTAGTTTTTCCAGCATTTGCCTCACGTATTTGGAGGCACCCTTGTTAGGAGCATAAATATTTATGATTGTTCAATCTTCTTGACAGATTTTCCCTTTCACTAAAATGTAGCTTCCTTCTTTCTCTCTCACAATTGTTTCACATTTAAAGTCTATTTTATCTGATATTAATATAGCTAATCCTGCCTTTTTTTGGTTATTGTTTGCTTGTATGATTGTTTTCCAGACATTCACTTTCAATCTCCATGTGTCTCTGGGTCTAAGATGTGTCTCCTGTAGACAGCATATGGATGGGTCATATTTCCTTATCCAATGTCCCAGTCTGAATCTTTTCATAGGTGAGTTTTATCCGTTGATATTCAGTGTTATTACTTTCAAGGAATTGTTTGTGTTAGCCATATTTTGATTGTATTTGTGTTTGTTATATTTTGTATTTTTTTCCTTTTATTTTTGTCTTTTTTTATTGCTCTTACACTCTCCTCCAACTCTGCCTGTCCTGTTTTTTCCTTTCTTCTTGCAGAACTCCCTTTAGAATTTCTTGAAGGGGAGGTTTCTTGTTGGTATACTCTTTCAGTTTCTGTTTATCTGTGAATATTTTGAAATCTCCATCACGTTTGAATGCTAGTTTAGCTGGATAGAGTATTCTTGGTTGGAAATTTTTTTCCTTTAGTACCTTGACTATATCATACCACTGCCTTCTTGCCTCCATGGTTTCAGATGAGAAATCAGCACTTAATCTTATGGAGCTTCCCTTGTATGTGATGGTTTTGTCTTCTCTTGCTGCATTTAGGGTTTTCTCTTTGTCTTGAGCATTTGATAATTTGACAAGTATATGTCTTGGGGTGGGCCTGTTGGGGTTTATGACGATTGTGATGCGCTGTGCTTCTTTGATATGTACATCTGTCTCTTTCAGTAGATTTGGGAAGTTTTCAGCCATTATTTCCTGCAACACTCCTTCTGTCCCCTTTCCCTTTCTTCTCCTTCTGGAATGCCTATAATATGTATGTTTGAGTGTTTTGCATTGTCATTCAGGTCCCTGAGTCCTATCTGGATTTTTTCTTTTTATCGACCCCTTCCACTATCTGTTTGATTTCTGATATACTGTCTTCCACGTCACTAATTCTCTGCTCTGCCTCTTCTAGTCTGCTGATATTGGCTGCAAGTGTATTTTTGATTTCTTGAACTGTGGTGTTCATTCCCATCATATCTGTTATCTTTTTGCATATGTCTGCAATTTCCCCTCCAAGTGTTGTCTTCATGTTGTTAACCTCTTTCATTACTTCATCAAATTTGTCGGTTATAAATGTTCTGAGATCTTTCATTGCTTGTGCGAAGTTCTGCTCCCCTTCCTGATTTTTAGTTTGTTGATTGGATTCAGCCATGTTTTCCTGATTACTTTTTGATTTGTAGTTTTTTGCTGCTGTCTGGTTATCATTTTATCTTGACGGGTTTATTCAGTTCCTTACCTTCTTTGTCTACTCTTGGAGATTAGTTAGCTGTTGTTTTTGCGTAAGTGTTATATCTTCTCTTAGTGACTTTGTTCTTCTTATTCTAATTTCTTGTTGCTTGTTAAGTTCACTTTAGAGGAAAGTGTTAGTGCCAGGGAAAGGCAATTGTGTAAGCAAGGAAAAAGTGTAAAGTAGTATTGGTGATATATGTTAACAAAGCAAGAATATGAGATCAGGGAGGATGGATGTTAGATTCATGTAAATTGTGTAGAGTTATAGCAGTAGGTAGTGTACCTATTATGAGGTAGATGACTGAATATGGGAGGAATATGGTATGCACTAAAAAGCTATTGTTTTCCTGAGAGAGGGAAAGAGAAAAGAAAGGTAATAGTTCCAAGAGTGGATAACAGACAGAAAACACAACAGAGGTATTAGAAATTAAGAGTTAGACACTTTGTGGATCCAAGAAAGTGAGGTGGGAGATGGAATATAGGAGAGACAGTAGATGACGGTGGATATCAAGATGTAGGGGAGTGGGGATAATGTTGGTAGCCTACATCAGTTCACACAGAAATGAGGCAGTGGAGGATGAGAAAACCCAGCAACTGTGAGGTGTTCCCTGCAGCACTTATTGTGTAATTGAGTTAAAATAAAATAAGTAGAAAAAAAATTTAAAAAAAAACCCTAAATAACTGAATAAAAAAAAAGACTTTAGGGGATACGCTGGGAGAAAAGACTAGGGGATAATGCAATATTAGGAATCAGGACATTAAAAAAAAGTAAAAAAATAAGATAAAATGAAAATAAAAACAAAACAAAATGAAACAAAAAAGAAAAAATGCAAACATTGAAGGCTAGGGCATTCAAGGATCTCAGATGGACCTCAGGGCGTGATGGATTCAGGGGTGGAAAGTCTGAGTTATTGAAGACTCAAGAGGTGTGAGTCTCAGGTATAGGCCACCAGAGTTTAGGGGATTCAGACCTGGCAACCTCAAATCTGGTCAACAGGAAGCCTAGGAGCCCGGCAGTGTAACACAGCCCTCAGGGATCCCTGCAGCTGGGTGTCAGCCTTATGGGGGAAGTCAGATCCACAAACTCTATATTATGTCTGAACCCTGCAATTCACTTACTCAGTAGGGTTTGTTTTAGTGGGTAAATCAACAATTTAGCTTTTGGACAGCTCCCACCCTGTGATTCCAAAAAACAGCCAGCTGAGGGCACCTCTACACCACAGCCAATTTACTGAAGCAGATCTGAAGCCCGCCATGGGTTGGGCTCTGGTTGGAAATGCCAAAAACGGATTCGAAAACCGGAATTACCAAGCTTCGCGAAATAATCCCCAATCGGCTTCCGGACGTGTCCCCCTCCCTCACTGCAACCTGTAACTACCTCCCAATTACGTCCCTTTATTACCAAGAATCTAATTCCGTTGCAGATCAGCAGCTGGGCCTGGTGGTGGGGCTCCAGGCGGAAGCACTATTATTTGTGTCTGCAATCAAAAATTCCCCCGCTTCACAAAACACCGTCTGTCTCCTCAAATCGATTCACAAAGGCGTCCGTTCCCTCAACCTCCCAGCAGCCCGCCCAGGATTCACGAATTCCCCAGCACCATAGAGCCGCCAAAAGCGCAGCCGGAGTGCCGATACCGCAGCTCCACTGCCTCCCCAAGGAGTGAGCAACCCGTCTGCTGGTCTCACCTCCGGGCAATAGAAGCCAAATTATATCTTATAGACCAAAACCTCTCCGTTACCTTTCCACCAAATCGATGTCCAGACACTTCCTGGCCTGCAAAAATCCTGAAAAAGCCCGGGCTCAGAGAACCTCCAGTGGCACCCAGCCTCCTTTCCCAGGAGAGACCACAAGGCAAGTTCACTCAGCCACCATCTTGCCCCTCCTCTCAGTTATAATTTTAATATGTTGATTTTCCATAGATATAAACTGCAAATGTATAAGTTATTAAGTATTTCCAATAGTTCCCTAGAATGTAAAGGGCCCCTAGAACCCAAAAACATGAGAACAAATGATTTTTATCAACTTTATTAAATTGTGTCTAAAATATTTCAAAGAACCTCAAATAGTACATATTTGCATATATTTTGCTTACTATTACTTAAGAATAATAATATGGCTTTATTAGATGTCTGGCCATCGTTTTCCCTCAAACTCATCTCCTATGGCAAATCTTCCCAGTTCTCCATTTACTTTGATCTATGCTGAATAACTCTTGCTATAACAGAAAATTTTTGTAGCCTTCATCAAACTGAACATTCCTTCAGAGTTTTGCTTTTTTGGCCTAAAATCCACAAACAAAAAATGAGAACATGGAGTGAATAAAAGGTAGGTAAAGATCTGCTGAGGTTTTGCAACCCCTTGCTGAGGGTTCCCAGTCCTGGTGAAGCCAACAATGTCCTATAGCCAAGGCAAGGGTGATTTCTGCTTTCATCAGTTTAACTTCTCTAATCCAGATGTCTCCTGCCAACCTTCCTAATTGTGTTGATTTCTTGTAGGGTATGAGGAGACTTCTATTTTCCAGCCTCCATTTCCAAGACTTTCCTTAGAGCTTCCTACCCTCTCCCACATTCTAATACTCCCTGGATGGGTAGCTATTAATAAGTCATCTGCAAAATAATGTTGAATGGCCAATTTTCCTCCAACCTCCTTGTGGAGTAGTAACTCACAGTCTTAGGGCTACCTAACACGATTGTTATATACCAAGTATGAGGATTGCTTCAAAAATTTTTTCTTCAATTTAATACCTGCTGGTCAAATTTTCCTTGTTTTTGGTGGTGTTGATGATTTTGAGTAATATATAATTTTCCTTCAACTTATATTAATCCAAACCCATATAAAATTCAATTTTACTGGAGTTTAATATTTAATAATATATTGAATTTTAATAATTTAATTATACTCTAATGTAAAATTGAAAATGCATTGAATATCAGTGATTATGAAACTTTTCTGAATGTTTCTTTTTTGTTAACAAAAATTCTCTGCTAATTTTATTGATAATAAGCACTATTACAACTTTATCTGATCTCTAGAGTATCACCAAAGCATCCTTACCAATCAAGAGTTGAAGGAAAACTGGACTCTCCTAGAAGGTGAAATCACTAGTTCTCCAGGGTTTCTGAGTCTTATGATCCATATGTACCCTGCTTAAAGAATACTTGTGTTTATATAGGATCTAGAAGTACAATTGTTCCTAGAGTATAGATAAGTGAGTTTCCCTGGGAAGTCACTTCTTGAATTTTATTTAAAGAATGAGGCAGAATCACAAATTTTGTAGATTCTTTATAACAGCTCAAAAGTAATACTTCCATTACAGAAGAAAAGTGTGTTTCCTCATTTCTCAGGTATAGTTGCATGCTTTAATCTGTATGTTTCTTTAAAATAGCTAATGAAAAATTCAGATATATTTGTGATATGTCTCAAGATCATTAGCATGCTTAATTATTTTTGCTCTATATAATTAATGAACACTCATTGAAAGTTTAAGTATTTCTTATTCTGGTTTTGTTATACATGAATAGTTTTGAAAGATGGTACCTGATGATATGTATGTGATACATAGCCAGTAGTACTAACACTGAAAACATAATGATACAGAAAGTACCACGATGTTGAAGAAGCACAAGCCCAATTTCTTAAATATTACTTTAAATAGATGGTAAAGGATAGCTAAGAAATTCAGAGGCAGCACTGAGTTAAAACAGCATTTCATGGAAAACAATCCTCATAAGCAAAAACAGTCTTTGATATATTAATGAATATGTTGAGATATCCGGGGGTTATTTATGAACAAATCCTTTTTTTATTTGCAGGATATTAGGAACTAGATATGTTCTATAGAGATTTTTATTATGGTATTTCATGTATTTAAACAATTGATGAGGAGTAAGTATCCCACTCAATTATTTGACATTTTAAAACTATGAAATTAAAAAAAATATATCCCTGAAGTAATAAGGAGCAGAGATAAATTAACTCTCTGTCTTTTGCCCAAGCTGTGCATTTAACTGTCATGATGTACCCCAAAGTAGAAGATGGATGATAACTGTGACATCAGAGAACTTGTGAATTTGTACAGAAGGAGAAAAATACAGTCTAAAGAGATAGAGGATAGGAATGAGACTTATACTGATCAAAAATAATGTCTAATTTTCATAAAGGTAAATAAAAAATCATCTGGAATTTTGAGTATGTACAATAAAGAACACTTATTTAAGTAGTAGTCAATTAATCACAGTATTATTTTTGGTAATTTAATAAAATCTCTCTTTAACAGTTATTCTTTTTCTCACATATTTGAGGATGACAGAAGAAATATTCATAATTGGAAGGATTACAATAGAAAAACAGTCTGCCATAAACATTGTAAAAGTGCTACAAACCGTATAAATTTAATCAATGAAAGTAAAACACTATTATTTTTATTATCATCATATGCATAAAATGTTTGTTATGGTTATGTAATTTTATAATTACAAATTTATTATATTAAAAAAGTATTAATAAAATACCATTTCTAACATTTTTACATATATTATGCCCCTAATTTATGTTTTCCACATTTAAAATTAAATAGTTATGAAATGAGACCTTTCAAAGTAATTCATTTAGATTTGAAAGTGTAATTTTGAGTGAAATAGGATTTCTTATACCTAGGTATGTTTCAAGACACGTCCAAGTAAAATAATTGTGGTTACAATAGTGATTTTGAAAGAGGAGATTTCACTAAAATCCAGAAAAGCATGCAGGTAAGATACCTGGCCAGACATTTATATCTTCATTAAGTATTGGAATTCTTTGCTGATGTAAGGAAATAAGCTTTAAGAAAGTATAATTCCAAGTGGGATGCTTTTCTTAGACTCTGTGTACAGGTAAGAGAGTAAACTTGAGGACAGCAAGGTAACACTGGCTACACATTGGAATCAATTAGACTTTACAAGAATCAAATATTTTATGGAAGTTGCTGCAAAGGAAGAAGGCAAATGCTCACACTCATGTCTTACAGACCAACTGAAATGAACAAGTGGTGATGTCTAGTCATCACCTGGTCACCTCTGGATTAAAACCATTCTGAAAAGACCCTCACAATCATTCATTAACTTTGTTATAGAAACTGGTTTTGGGAAATGGACTTGGCCCAGTGGTTAGGGCATCTGTCTACCACATGGGAGGTCCGTGGTTCAAACTCTGGTCCTCCTTGACCCATGTGGGGCTGGCCCATGTGCAGTGCTGATGCGCGCAAGGAGTGCCGCGCCATGCAGGGATGTCCCCTGGGTAGGGGAGCCCCACGTGCAAGGAGTGCACCTGTAAGGAGAGCCGCCCAGAGCGAAAAAAAAGGGCAGCCTGCAGGGGAATGGCACTGCCCACACTTCCCGTGCTGCTGACGACAACAGAATTGGACAAAGAAACAAGACACAGCAAAAAGACACAGAAAACAGACAACCAGGGGAGGGGAGGGGAATTAAATAAATAAATAAAATAAATCTTAAAAAAAAAAAAGAAACTGGTTTTATGTCACCTAGCTTAAGATGGGGGAAATAAGCGAACATCCTAGTCACCTGGTAAATGAAAAAATGACAGCACAGTGTTCAAACAAATGGGCTTATGCAGAGACTTCTTACAGAATATATCCGAGATGACCATTTTCTAATGAAGAAATGAGAATATAATCACTGGCTATACCCTGGCTGAGTTTTAAAATATGTTTTACTGAACTAGTTAGTATCAATATAACTCAACAACTGAAAGGTTTTAGGCTTAGTGTTAGATCATTTAGTGTACTTAATTGGTCTGATCCTATGATTGTTGAAATTAGCATATTAAAACAGAATTAGGAAAGAAAGCGAAAAAGGTAATATGTGAGTTCAATTGTTTCAAAATACTTTTTGTCCATTTTTTCAAAGGTGAATTCTTCATGAGAAACCACAATAATAGCCCTGGGAACATTTATTTGTGAGTAATATGGCTCATCTGCACTGTTTTTAGTATATTCTTATCATTTATAAGATCCATCAGGCAGATGGAAGCATATCAATAAACATGGACAATCTCACTATTTTCACAGAATTCCTCATCATGGATGTCTCAAGCTCCCAAGAGCACCGAGTGCTTCAAGGTCTCCTCTTCTCAGTGATTTATCTGGGAGCCCTGACTGGGAATCTTGTTACTGTCCTTGTAACTGACCCACATCTGCATTCACCAATGTACTTCTTTACAGGCAATTTATCCCTCATAGACCTTTGCTGCATTTCAGTTATGGTGCAAAAAATGATTGTGAATTCTCTGGTGGGCACTAAGTTGATTTTCTCCCAGAATGCACTGCCCAGATCTTTCTGGTTCTCTTTTCTGTATCCATGGGGCTGGCCTTCCTTGTGGTGATGTCCCTTGATTGCTATGTTGCCATTTGCCACCCTCTGCCCTATGGACTCACCATCACCCCACGTCTGTGCACACAGGCAGCTGGTGGCTCGTGGGCAAGTGGGTTCATCCATTCTGCTCTCCCACAGGTGTCATGTTCAGGCTTCCATCCCAGGGTCCAACGTGATCCATCAACATTTCTGTGATATACCACAAATTTTGAGGATCTCACCTCCAGATGTTCAGTTTTCTGAGTCTATAACCTTAGTTCCAAGTGTTTGTACTACATTAGCATGTTAAACCTTCACAGTTAAGTCATATATTAATATATTTTCAATGGTATGTAGGATGCATTCTGTGGAAGCCCTTAACAAAGTCTTATCCACCTGTACCCCACGGAGGGCAATTCTCATTTTGTTCATAATTTCTGGGGTGACTGCTGCCCACAGTCCAACTGCAAATACAGTTTCTCTTAAAGATGTTCTGACAGCCATGCTCTACTCCATGGTGCCCCCACTCATAAACCCCATCATCTATAGTCTGAGGAACAGAGAGATAAACACTGCTCCAGGAAGAATGCTTCACAGATATTTTGAGTTCCCGAGCAGGGTTTTCCTTGAATAAAAAATTCTGTAAACTATTTTGGTGAAGCTTGATTTTATTTGATATGTGTTCTAAATTTTAATCTGCCATGCTAAATATCCAGAGTTTTTAATTGTGTATATATATGTTGCTTCCCATGTGATAGTGAGCTATACATCTGTTTCCAGGTTTTTACTCCACATATTTGTGGAATTCACACATTCTTCTGGAAAAAAATTTTTCAACAATGCTAAATTGATTTGAATAATGTTTAGAATAATTTCAAGCTATGACAAAGAATGACACCATATTGAGAAGATCATTGGTGAATACCATCAAAACTGCCTATACATTTGAGAAAAATTTACACTTATAAGATACTGCCAGCCTGGGACAGAATATTCAATGTTTTGAATTAGAGAATTCAATTCAAATAGCCCTCTTTGCATTCTCTTTTCTACAATATCTGCACCAATTAAAAGGTGATTTAATTGAGATACCACTGATCAAAAATTAAAGATAAAATAAAGATCTAGCACAGAGATCTGAGTTAAAGTTTTTCCTCTCACTGAAAAAATGGAATATGAAAGCCTAGCCCTCAACCCAGAATATTCTTTTGGGTCTTTTTCTCTCCCTGTGACCTGGATGAATAGGTGCATACCTCACTCAATGCTTTCATTATTTATGCATGATAAGGAACAAGTAGTTACAGAGTGGAGTGAGACATAGCAATAGGTGAATTGCATTTTACTTGCAGAATATCAGATATTTCTTAGAATATATAGAACATTTTTTTCACCAAGAATTTAAACAAGCTTATACTGTCAATATGGAAATACTTTTGTTTTTCTGATTCTCAGATGATGAGCAGGTATTCTCATGGTGAAATATTTAACTTTTTTATATCTCCAAATTGAATCTAGGAAGGCTGCCTTTTACTTGAAATCTATATCTAGAAACTTTCAGCCTTAGGGAATGAGTGCTCATTTAACGTCAGGCTTCATCCTATGATTGAAAAAAATGGGCACAGCAGGCTCAGTATTTCTGGCTGTACATTCACTGCAGTGCCTGGGACTGTGAGGGAACTGTATGTCATGGCAAGGGGGACACTTTATAAACCTGCAAATAGTGAAATTCTTAAGTATACATGCCCATGTCCAAGATACGATGCATGTCCAGAAAAGTACAGACTAGCCCCTATTCTTGGTCCTCAAACTGTTCCATAAACTCATTGAACGGATAAGCTCTTAAGGACACTTAAAAACAATTTATAAATGAACTTTTAAATGCCAAAGATAGAGAATTCTAGCAACCACATAGAGAAGGAATGTGTCACGTGCAGGGTACCCTCAATAAAATTAAGTACCAATTTATCTACAGAAACCATGGAGGCAAGAAGACAGTGGCAGAAAATGTTAAAAGCCCTAAAGGAAAATTACTTTCCACTAAGTTTATTACTTCCAGAAAAGAAGTCATTCAAAATTGAGTGTGAAATTAAGACATTCCAAGATAAACAATAGCTGTGGGTATTTCATCACCATTACACCTACCCTATCAACAATGATAAAGTGATTTCTTCAGACTGAAAGGAAAGGATGCTGGAAAATAGTTCAAAGCCACATGGAGCAATAAGGATCTCCTGTAAGGGTAACAACATGGGTAAATATGAATTCCAGTACTATTGTGATTTTGGTTTGTAGCTCTACCATTTTACCTCCTACATGATTTAAAATGTTTAATGCACAAAAATAATGAAAATGCAGTTGGTTTATACTCATAATGTATAAACATGTGATTTTGTACAAGAACTACATACAGGTGGGAGGACAGGTGGGATATAGGAACATAGCTTGTGTATAAGATTGAAGGTAATTGGGTATCAAAGGAAATGGGAGTGTTGGATATTTCAGATTTTAATTTAAGCCCCATGGTAATGACAATTTAGACATTGGAGAATACCCACATTCACATAGAAAGGAATTATAATTTAAGTAGCAAAATATGCATGTGGAGGGATATAGGAATACAGGAAGTTAATGGGTAATGTGTGTGGGGTTCCTGTTTCGGATATGGGGAAGTCTGGGCAATGGAAGGTGATGAGGGGACCAAAGCAGAGTAAATAGCTGACACCCTGGATGTCTCTGATGGCATGCTTGGAGGGACTGATACCTGAAAGCTTATGTTTTATAGAGGTTCCCACAAATGAAAAAACAGAATGAGCAACTAAAGAGACAATGACAAACACAATATATAATTCTGGATGTAATCTAATAAGAGAGGAGAGGGGGCCAAGAATGACAGTTTGGGGACAAGGGAAAAAATTGAACTGTACACCATAAACTTTAAATCAATGTGAAATTTCTTGAAATTGAAAACTGCACTTACCAGTTTTGTCTGTATTCTTTCTATATAGTTCATATTATTTTGTTAATTGTCTTGTATTTGAAAGTATTTTTAAATAAAATGTTTAAAAAGCAGTAACCCTGGTAAAAGTCTGAATTGTTCACGTTCCTCTAATATCTGAATTATTTTCTTATATTTTTCAATATATTATATTCCAATATGATGACACCGTCATATTTCTTATAAAAATTAATTGTATTGCTATCTGGGCCATCTGAACAGCTGTTTTCTGGGAAAGATATCTCTGTCCAATTTTATAGCCAAGTTATAGTCTTACAAAGGTGATGGATAAACTTCTGGGTATTCCTTGGGGGATTTTGATTTTATTTTGTACCAACTCTTGAGTTGTATTTAAATTTACATATATATAAATACATATATATTATTTAAATACATATATATATTATCCATCATATTTTATTATGTAGATCCACTGATCTTTATTCCTCAGGTTCCTGACCAATTTCTAATAGTTTTCTTTTTCAACTTCATTTTAATTTTTTCTACAATTTGGTATTTTATTTTATGGATATCTGAAGCTCTAAACTGATATTTCCAAGCATATGTTTTTAATTAATATTTCCTTGAAGAATTAGGCTATATCAGTCAAGAAACTTTTTCTCTAACTTGATAATTTTTCTGAGTTTTTTTCTTATAATCTTTAAAACATCAAATACAATTTTATCTCAATATTATAATGTTAATTTATTTTTCACATATTTTCTATATATTTGTATTTTAATACATTATGAGAAATGATATTCAAATTTCTTTGAGGTATACTTAATGATTTTTAATGCCTAAAAATTACACACACACACACACACACATATATATGTAAATACAATTTCCCTAAACCATTTAGAATTATTAAGTCAGTGATTTATTTTCTGGTAGCAAATTAGAGATGCAAAGTCATCCTTCATCTCTTTGGCTAAATTAACCAGAGGTTTAAAAATGATCCACTATCCATTAATTGTCTCATTTCATTTAGGGTAATATAAAAATGTTTACTTTCTTTCTTATTCAAAACCTGATACCTTCCTATGCTTTATAGTCTTAAGAAGACAATTTAAAATGGTAAATAAATCAACTAAGAGCTGTTTAGGAGTCCCTTGTTGCTTTTGTTTATCTTGTAATTGTTCATTGCACGTTGTGTATTTTAATATTTTCTGTGCTACCTCTGGGATTGAGATCCTGAGCTGTCTGTTCCTTAAGTTTCTATCCAGCTATGGATATGTCAGATATTTCCTTGAGTGAGCAAAGGTAACCAAAATAAAGAAAAGATTTTGCTTAATGAAATGTAGTGCTGCCGCAATTTGCTTTGGTCCTCTCAGGGCCGTGTTGCAGTAATCTTTCCTCACAGGCTTTAATCCATAACTGTTTTCTCCTCACAGTTTCTGTTTTATCAGAGAGGCACCCTCTGACAATATAAATCTGTACATGGCAGCCAGCTGAAGTCTGAGTACTGCTGGTGTTAACATTATGAGACTAAGCAAAATCTAAGTCAGGATACCAAGACTCAGCATTACCTGTTTTTTCCCTCCACCAAAAGATCCTCACTGCTGTATTTTTAGGTAGCCATGAGCATCAGTCCCACTTTTTATCTAAGGTTTCTCCTCTGTTCATTAGGCACCAGTTTTCACATGCTGTCTTCCAAAATATATAAAGATGAACTTATGAATACCCTCTCATTGCTTTCATCACTGTTGATCATAACATAATGCATATACCATTAATATTTGAAAGTTCTTTTCTCTCAACTTTCCTATTCACACATACAGGTTATATTTCAAAGTTTTAACATACTTTATTGTCAGTCTGGAATTCTTTTTTGTGAAATTCATGTCTACATTATTTGACATACATTTCCCTGATTTGCTACACAAATTGTTGAGTTTTTCTAAATCCTTTGAGGAGGGAAACGGACTTTGGCCCAGTGGTTAAGGCATCTGTCTACCACATGGGAGGCCCACAGTTCAAGCCCCGGGCCTCCTTGACCCGTGTGGAGCTGGCTCGTGTGTGCAAGGAGTGCCCTGCCACGCAGGGGTGTCCCCTGCGTAGGGAAGTCCCATGCACAAGGAGTGTGCCCCGTAAGGAGAGATGCCCAGAGCGAAAGAAATTGCAGCCTGCCCAGGAATGGTGCTGCCCACACGGAGAGCTGACACAAGATGACGCAACAAAAAGAAACACAGATTCCCATGCCACTGACAACAGAAGCAGCCAAAGAAGATGCAGCAAATGGACACAGAGAACAATGGGGGGGGGGGGAGCAATAAAAATAAAAAAATAAAAATAAAAAACCTTTTAAAAATAAAGAGCTAATATATATACTTTTTCCCTTATTCCATAATTGTTCTATTTTGCTCTTCACATAGGAAGAGTACTGTAATCTTTTCCAGAGATACACAGCAAGCTGGTCATGTCAAGTTTATGCTTTAGACATTTATCTCTACTTGATCAGAAGTTTCAGAGGCCACTATACAAGTTGGCTATTCTAAACTCTCATGTTAAATATGAACTTCTCCCCAATAATACTCTGAAGTCACATCTCATTTCTTTATCCTTCAGAACTGCAGAGGGTTATTTGAAATATTTTAAAGACTCTGTAATAAACTACAGAGTTTACTAAGAGTAGAAGTTCTCAGGTTAAACAATGTTGGAATTGCCAGAGGAAAAGAAGCATTTTAAATATATACACTCCTTACCAACACAAATTGAGCCCCTTTTTCTTCCAATAAAAAGGCTAGTCCAAAAAAAGTCTCATTTTATATTTATAATTTCCAAATCACACTGAAAGGACCTTGAGTAATTCGCCAATAGTTTTCTATGTTCCTTAGAGATGACTCACCAAAAATTGGTATCTAACAAAACAGAAGACATTTGCAGAATGTAATATTGTAGTGACAGTACTGCAGCCAACTGTTACAGACAGATTAAACTCTTTGAGTTTGGTTACATCTTAACAGAACATTGGTCCAATAACAAAAATAAAGAGCAACAGCTGTAAATTTATCTCATTCAATGTTAAGAGATAAAAGTGTTAGCAACGCTTTCCATTATTCTCTTCATATAAGTTCTTTTTCATTTTGAAATCTGGCAGCAATCAAATGCTGGCATTATTCCAAACTATTTTAAGAACAGGAAACTGAAGGCCATCCTCTTTCTTCACCTCTTCTGGCACACTTCCAAAAATAAACCCAAGAGTCCAGTTTGATTTCTGTCCAGGAGGTTGGTGCCAAGGACCGTGTATAAGCACAGGTACATATAAGCAGCAAAATTGCAGTCAACAGACTCTGAAATTGAAAATGTAGGCATAGGAGGTTGGCAAAGCCCCAGTCACATCACTCTTTGGGGCCCAGGAGACTGCAACACTTTCTGCCCTTCTCGTGCTCTCCTGCTGCTTGACATAGGCATTTCTATTTACTATCTTTTAAATCTGTCACAAGATCCAATAACATTCCATACATAAGTTCTCCAATAGCCTGCTCTTCAAATGTGGATCATATGAAGCAAAGCCATAGCCACCCCAAACAGATGTGTGTCATGTGTGGAAAGCAATCATTGTGGCCCCAGCACCAACTAAAAGTTATTACTCAATACTGCATTCTAAACTAGTCTTAGCTGATTAAAACTATAACAAATGAGTTTCCAAAGAAGTTGTATGAAATTAGGAACATAAAGAAGCAAGGTATCCATGTTCTTGACTCCACAACCTCACAAGAAATTGGTCCATCCAGATATGTTTTTTCCCATTCTACCGATTTTGTGGCAGTATCATGTGATTACACATTTTATTTTCATTCAATAACAAAGGTGAAGAAGATACTGCTTTGTCTAAAACAAGATTTTTGTGCTTCCTCTTTGGAATTCCTTTCTAAGCCTTAAAAGTTAAATTACAAGTGGATTATGATTTCCAATACAGTGCCTTTATGTTGGTTCTAGAGAAAGAAATTTTCATCATAATGTAGTCAAATGCAGAAATATATTTTTATTGTGTGTTTTCGGTAATTTTCCTCTTCCTACAAATCTTCCTTCTACTTCAGTAAAATTACCTCATTTTAAACAACTGATGATATCTACAAAATTATTATATTTGTTTTCTCTCAATGGAATTTGTAATTTTCTCCACAAAGTATGGTATATCTATGCTGCATATCTGCATATATTGGTGTGTGTGTGTGTGTGTGTGTGTATATATATATATATATATAACCTATAATCTCTTTTTTCTTTTTTCTTTCTATAATTTATTTCAATTTTTAATTTTAATCTTATTTTTGAATCATCTTTATTTAAAGTTAATAGATCATGCAAAATGTTATATTAGAAAACATAAGAGGTTCCCATATACCCTACTCCCCATCCCACACCATCATTTTTTTATTTTATTTTTTGGAAGATATACAGATAACAAAAAATGTTACATTAAAACATATAAGAGATTCCCATATACTCCCCACTCTCTCACCCCACTGCTCCCACAATGACAACCTCTTTCATCATTGTGGCACATTCATCGCATTTGGTGACTTTATTTTGGAGCACTGCTGCACCACATGGATAATAGTTTACATTGTACTTTACACTCTCCCCCAGTATATTCAATGGGTTATGGCAGGAAATACAATGTCCAGCATCTGTCCCTGCAATATCATTCAGGACAACTCCAAGTCCCAAAAATGTCCCCACATCACATCTCTTCTTCCCTCTCCCTGCCCTCAGCAACTACTGTGGCCACTTTCTCCACATCAATGCTATAATTTCTTCCATTACTAGTCACAATAGTTCTATAGTAGAATATTAGTAAGTCCACTATAATCCATATTTTATTATTCCATCCTTTGGACCCTGGGATGGTGATGTCCACTCCACCTCTATATTGAGAGGGGGCTTAGATTCCACATGGATGATGGATGCAATTTTCCAGCTTGTGTTTGTAGGCACTCTCAGTTCCCTGGTGTGGTGGTTGGCCATCTTCACCTCCCTGTTAGCTGACCTGGGTAAGTCCAACGAACCAGAGAGTAGGAGTTGAAACTCTGCTGAGGCTCAGGGACCAGCTGGCACATGGACAGTCCAGAGATTCAAGTCTCGTGAGTATACACGAACCCTAGCACCAACCACAGTTTCAGTAAAAGTGACAGAAAAGGCACGTGTAGAAAGGTCACATCTGAGTCTGACTCCATCACACTCAGGAACACAAATTACAAAGTAGTGCCCACTGACATGACACTGAGCTCCAGAGCCATCTGCCATGACCATAGAACCTGAGGGCCTCTGTAGCCTTCAGGAGCACCAGTACCTAGGGTTGTATCTACTTTGGCTTTCTCTGGGGTCCTGCTGAGGTGTGCATAAGTGCGACCCCTCTGATGACCTCCCGACTCTTTTTGAAGACTCTTAGCCATATCAACTCATGTGTCTTTGCCATTTCCCCCTTTTATTCAAGGTCAAAATGCAGTTTTTAACACATTATCCTACATGTAGGCTGAGATATTCTGCTGGCTTGAGTTGACTCTTATATTCAAGGTCTCTTTCTAGTTGCATCACCAGTTAGTGATTGGTAGTAATCCCTTGGTGCCAGAGAGGCTCATCCCCAGGGATCATGTTCCATGCTGGGGGGAAGGTAATGCATTTACATGCTGAGTTTGGCTTAGAGAGTGGCCATATTTGAGCAACATGGAGGCTCTCAGGAGGTAATTCTTAGGCACCCTGCAGCTTTAGGCGTAATTCATATTTCAAACATACCAGCTCGTAAACACAGTTATCAGTATCAAGGGCTCATCGCTGGACCATCCTTCTTCATTGGTCTTTACCATTGCCCTTGGGGGATTGTTGCTGTTCCACTGGGGAATATGATAGAGCTCCCCTGGCTAGGAACTCAGCCCTCCCTCAGTTGTCATTTGTAACTGTAACTACTATGAAAATACCCAACATATACTGAACATTTTTATGTACTTTATATACATGTCCTGGAGAACTCCGTCCCAATCAGGTGTCTCCTTAATAACATGCCACACCAGTGCCCCTCCCCTGCCATAGTTGAACCTCTCTGTGTTCTAAAACTTCTTAAAAAATGAGACCTAATATATTGCCAAATTCAATTAATAGGAAAATGAAATATAATGATGGGTTTAAAGATTAGAAACAGAATACGTAATAATTTAGAAAAACCAAAATAAAGTAAAAATAAATTAGGGTATTAAAAATGAAAAATATTATAGAGCTTTGTTTTTGATGTTTTGCCTTCATCACTGTAATAGGTGTTGCCCTGTATGTACAGTGGCAAGGCAATTTCTTCCATTCCTTCCTCAGGGTCTACATTCTTTTTTAAAAATTTTTAATTTTGTCTTCAAGAAGTTTTAGATCACAGTAATTCACATATACAATATAGGGGACTCCCATATAACGAACATCAAACCATTTCCCCCCTTACCCAGCAATGATCTTTTTGCATGTCCATGTTTTATTTGCTGCAGCTGATGTACAGATATTGAAACACAGCTACGAAACATGGTTCCATTTTGGTTTACATTACAGTTTATATTTTAGACTGCACAATTTTCTAAATTTTTAGTTACCTTATGTTTTACATTATGGTTTACATTTTAGCCTATAGGCTTTTATACATTTTTGGTGTAATTTAACATGTCCTATGTCCATCATTGCATGATCTTATGGAGCACTTCCATTGACCCCAGTACCCTGCTTCCATCTATATTATTCCTTTATCTCCCTCCCCTCAACGCCCACAGTGACAATCGGTCTTCATTACTTGAAGGACCAGATTCACAGATAGTTGCAACAATGTTGAGGGTTTGACATACTAGAATGGTCTAACCCACTGGGAGCCACCAATTATCTTGAGAGACAATTCCCTCTGTTTAAGAACATCAAACCTCCCCAGGATGTGGGTACACCTTCACATTCATTGCATGGTTCTCCATCCAATGTTATAACCTACTATGACAAAATGAACCAGCACATTCCCTAGAAGCCTGTCCCTGTGCCAGATGTCCCCCCTTATGCATCTTAAAAAGGTAATCCTTCCTCATTATACTTTCTAAAGAGTTTTCTCAACATTATAGTTTCAACCACATACCTGACAATTTCCCATGTTCAACTGTTCCCCTCAGTCCTCCCCCCAATTCCTTGGGCCATCTGTCCCATCCTTTCCAACTCTAGCCCCCTCAAGCCCAGAGAGCCCCACCCAAAGGTATTCCAATGTCCCCATTTTATCTCTTCCCTGTACAATACTTATCTCCAGCTTATCATAGATTTCACCCATGTAGGCATCAGCTCACAGCCTTCCTCTTCTCCCCCAATTTCCTGTAAGTCTATCATCCAGTCTCTAGCTCTCTGAGACAGCTTGGTTTGCTTATTTCATATCAGAGAGTTCATGTAGTATTTGTCCTTCAATGCCTGACTTGCTTCACTCAACATAAGGTCCTCAAGACTCATCCATGTTATCCCATGTGCTTGTACTGTATGCCTTCTTACAGCTGAGTAGTATTCCATTGTATGTATATACCACATTTTATTTATCCATTCATCTGTTGATGGGCATTTGGGTTGATTCCAATTTTTGACAATGAATGATGCAGCTATGAACATTGGTGTGCATATATTAGTTTGTGTTCTTGTTTTCAGTTCTTCTGGGTATATATCCAGCAATCTACAGTTTCTTTTCTAGTTTCTTTTTCTTTCTTTCTTAATTACTTCATGATTGATATATCTTGCTAATTTATGGAACCAATAGACTTCTCAAAACCCTTTTCAATAATAGTCTCACATTACCTGTGCAGAATTTTAAACCATATTAACAATTATATCTGCTACTGTCAGGTATTTTACTCCTTTTAGAATTCTTTTACATTTTATTTTCATTTTTTGCTTCACAAATTGCATCATAACTGTTGCAAGAATTGACAGTTACCCTATAACAAGAAGACTTTGTCATGCCTTTGTTCTATGATGTTTGACATATGAGAACTCTAGCTTTTGTGTTTCTTTTTCTCATAGTATAGGCTTTTCCATTATTATTTTTGCTAAAATTTTTCATTGTGAATGAGCATTTTAATATAACAGCTTTTTAAAGTGATTTGAACCTACCTGTCATCTTCATAGATATCCCATAGGAAAAGACATCACTGAGAATTTTATATTCAGGTTTCCCTCTTTCAAAAGCTGAGGGTTACATTTCTAGACCTTCATATTCATTGGTAAGACATTTTTATCACATCATAATGTGTATTTAAATTTAAATTTTCTGTAAGTTTATTATCAATGATATTCCCCTCCAGATATTTGAAAATGTAGAACCTTGGTTCCCAATATCTATGGATTGATAAAAATCGAGTACTACTCTTTATCTTCATCCTTTTGACATCTCCTAAAATTGGATATTAAATTTTATGGGTTCTAATCTCCTGCATTGATATTTCTGAGTGTGTGCTTTTAACTTATGTGGCAGAATGAGATAGGGTATGTCAGAGGCAGAACTGATTTTTTCTTGATATGCACATCATATGATTTTAAAAAATCAACAAAATTATTTCAACCACAGTAGGAGCGAAACCATTTATTCCTACACATTTTCTATATTTTTACTTTATTTCAATATTATAAAAATGTTCTCTAAATATCTTCTAACTTCCTGATTATTTAATGCTTGAAATATATAAACACAAATATATGATTTATATCAGCAATTTCTAGTATTCGATGAATACTAGATGAAAATGGAGATTCAAATTTATCCTTTATGTATAAAAACACACATACATGCAAACACACATAGATACATATACAATTTCAAGCTATGCTATGTGGTTTCTTTAATATTTTTTCTTATTAGCTTATAAATGTTTGATAACTTTTTACTGCAGTATGCCTTCTCATACTCTATTCCAATAACATTGTAATCATATATGCAATTTTTTATCTTCCACATTTACAATTTTTTCTGCTGCTATTAATATTTGATGATTTTTTTTCTTTCTTTTTTTTTCACTTCTTTCACAACTCTCACACAATTTATTTCCCTTTACTTGTCTCACCCTTTTTCTAAATAAATGTTGTTAGTACAGACTTGTTTGTCTAATTCCCTACCAGGTAATGCTTCCAACCAGCATATTTTAAATTCTATGATGCTTGACTTTGAATAATTTCTTTTTGTTTATTACATTTTCTCATGGTAGATGTTTTGCAGTTCTAATCTTTGCTAAAATATTCCACCATGGACTAGAATCTAAGTGTAAAAGAAATAGGCACTCCTTTCATGGAAATGATCCCATAATATTTCTCCTTTATGCTCTATCACACATTACAGCACTTAGTATGTTAACTTTCAGTAATGTATATTTCTTTTTTTCAAATTCTACTCAATTTATTCATTTTAAAAAAATATATTACATCCAAAAATATGAGGTCCCCAATCACCCCCACTGCCCACACTCCACCACTCTCCCCACAGTAACACTCTCCCCCATCATCATGACACATCCATTGCATCTGGTGAGTACACTCTGGGCATCGCTGCACCCCATGGCCTGTGGTCCATACCATAGCCCACACTCTCCCACGTTCCATCCAGTGGGCCATGGTAGGACATACAATGTCTGGCAATTGTCCCTGCAGCACCACCCAGGACAACTCCAAGTACCGAGAATGCCTCCACATCTCATCTCTTCCTCCCATTCCCCGCACCCAGCAGCCACCATGGCCACTTCTTCCACACCAATGCCACATTTTCTCGATTATTAACCACAATAGTTCATGAATAGAATATCATTAAGTCCACTCAAATCCTTACTGTATTCCTCCTTCCTGCGGACCTTGGCTTGGTTGTGTCCAGTCCATATCTATGTCAAGAGGAGGCTTAGATTCCACATGGATCCTGGATGCAATTCTTCTGCTTTCAGTTGTAGGCACTCTAGGCTCCATGGTGTGGTGGTTGACATTCTTCAACTCCATGTTAGCTGAGTGGGGTAAGTCCAATAAATCAGAGTGTAGGAGCTGAAGTCTGTTGAGGCTCAGGGCCTGCCTATCATATTGTCAGTCCTGAGATTCAAATCCCCTAGATATATCTTAAACCCCAGCACCAAACAAAATTCCAGTTAAGTAGCATAAAAGGCTTCTGAAAAGAGATTCCATCTGTCTCCAGCTCCATCACACAGAAACACCAGCTCTAAAGAAGGGCCAACTGACATGGCAGTGAACTCCATCTGCCATTACCATAGAGCCTGTGGTTCCTTTTAGCCCTCAAAAGAAACACTACCTGGGGTTGTATCTACTTTATCTGTCTCTGAGACTCTGCTCAGGTGTGCATAAGGGCAATTCTTCTGATAATCTCCAGACTCTTTTTTAGAGACTCATAGCCATATAAAATCATTTGTCCTTTCCATTTCCCCCTTACTTTAGGTCAAACAGCAATTTAAACTCCTGTTATTATATGTAGACAGGGATATTCTGCTGGTCCTCATTGAACCTTTATCAAGGTCATTTTCTTTTTTTTATTATTCATTTTTAAAAAATATTACATTAAAAAAATATGAGGTCCCATTCAACTCCACCGCCCCTACCCCACCACTCCCCCCACAGCAACACTCTCTCCCATCATCATGACACATCCATTACATTTGGTAACTATATTTCTGGGCATCGCTGCACCTCATGGTCAATGGTCCACATCATAGCCCATACTCTCCCACGTTCCATCCAGTGGGCCCTGGGAGGATCTACAATGTCCGGTAGTTGTCCCTGAAGCACCACCCAGGACAACTCCACGTCCCAAAAACGCCTTCACATCTCATCTCTTCCTCCCATTCCCCGCACCCAGCAGCCACCATGGCCACTTCTCCCAAATCAATGCCACATTTTCTCTGTGGACCTTGGATTGGTTGTATCCATTGCATATCTATGTCAAGAGGAGGCTTAGATTCCACATGGATACTGGATGCAATCCTCCTTCTTTCAGTTGTAGGCACTCTAGGCTCCACGGTGTGGTGGTTGACATTCTTCAACTCCATGTTAGCTGAGTGGGGTAAGTCCAATAAATCAGAGTGTAGGAGTTGAAGTCTGTTGAGGCTCAGGGCCTGGTTATCATATTGTCAGTCCAGAGATTCCTATCCCCTAGATATATCTTAAACCCCAGCATCAACTACAATTCCAGTAAAGTAGCAGGAAAGTCTTGTGAAAAGAGATCCCATTTGTGTCCAGCTCCATCACGCAGAAACACCAGCTCCAAAGAAGGGCCATCTGACATGGCAGTGAACCCCATCTGCCATGACCATAGAGCCTGTGGGTCTCTTCAGCCCTCAAAAGAACCAATACCTGGGGTTGTATCTACTTTATCTGTCTCTGAGACTCTGCTCAGGTGTACATAAGGGCAATCCTTCTGACAACCTCCAGACTCTTTTTTAGAGACTCATAGCCATATAAACTAATTTCTCCTTTCCATTTCCCCCTTACATTAGGTCAAACAGCATTTTAAACTCCTGTTATTATATGTAGACAGGGATATTCTGCTGGTCCGCACTGAACCTTTAATTCAAGGTCATTTTCTAGGTGCATCATCAGGTGGTACTTGGTAGTGATCCCTCAGTGCCAGGGAGGCTCATCCCCGGGTGTCATGTCACATGCTGGGGGGAAGGCATTGCCTTTACATGCTGAGTTTGTCTTCAAGACTGGCCACATTTGAGTAACATGAAGGCTCTCAGGAGGAAACTCCTAGACACAGTGCTGCTCTAGGCCTTGTTCTTATTTCAGGTGTATAGGCTCACAAGCATAGTCACTAGTATCAGGGGCTTACTGTTGGACCCTCATTCCTTCCTGGTCCTTACCGTTGCACCTGGGGGACTGCTGCTGCTCCCCTAGGAACCATGACAGAGCACCACCAGCCAGGAACCCATTGCCCCCCCCAGCTGTTGTTTTTAATTGTTGCCACTATGCGTATATCCAAACATTACCATGCACCCTGGACATATGCCCTTTATAACTGCCTGTCAACCATATATCACCTGTCAATAACATCCTATACCAGTATTCCTCTGCTGCCATTGTTGAACCACTCTGTGATCCAAAACTTCCTGAAAAGTGAAGCCCAATATAATGTCAGGATCCCTTACTAGTAAAATGGAATATAGCGATGGGTTTAAAGGTTAGATATAGAATACGTATTGATTTGGAAAAATTCTACATCCTATCTTTTTCTTTTCTTTTTTCCTAATTATTGAGCTTCTCTTCACAAGATCCCTATATCACAGTAATTCATATATATAGTATACAGTACTACCACACATCCACCATAAAACCTTTTCCCTTCCACAGCGATATTCTTATAACTAATTCATATCATATTTACTTAAACTGATGTACAGACTCTGAGACAATAGCTTTCAAACAAGGTGACATCTGTGCTTACATTGTGGTCCATACTTTAGGCTATACAGTTTTCTAAATTTTTTAGTTATCCTGTGTTTTACATTATGGTTTACATTATTACTCTGTCGTCTCCTATATGTTTTGATGTAATATTACATGTTTTATATCCTTCCTTGTGTACTCTCTTGAAACACTTCTCTTGCCCCCACATTTACCTTGTTTCCATCCATTTAACATCCATTTCCCCCTCCCCTTCAGGCCCACAGCAACAACCAATCTCCATTTCCTAAGGAGCCACGTCCAGAGATACTTGCAACAGTGTTCAGGGCCTGACTTGCTCAACTGCCCTAGTGCCCTGGGAGCCACCCTTTCTCTTGAGAGATACAGTTCCCTCTATTTGATGGCATTGGTCCTCCCCAGGATGTTGGTCCACCCCCACTCTCACTACATGGATCTATACCCAATGGTACAACCCACCCTGGCAAAATGAGCATTCAGACATTCCCCAGGAGTCCGTCCCGTGTCTGACCATCTCCTCCGAGCATCCTAAACAGGTAACCCTCCTAATTGTCTTTTTATTTTAAAGATATAGGATTTCTTTATATATGCTGGATATAAGGCTCCTCTCAGATAAATGGTTACCAAATATTTTTTCCCATTGTGTAGGCTGTCTTTTGACTTCCTTGACAAAATCCTTTGAGGTGCAAAACATTTTAATTTTGAGCAAGTCCCATTTATCTATTTTTTCTTTCACTGCTCATGCTTTGGGTGTGAAGTTCATGAAACCATTTCCTATTACAAGTTCTCATAGATGCTTCCCTATATTATCTTCTGGTCTTTATGGACTTGGCTCTTATATTTAGATATTTTATCCATCTTGAGTTGATTTTTGTATAAGGTGTGAGATGATGTTCCTCCTTCAAACTTCTGGATATGGATATCCAGCTCTCCAAGCACCATTTGTTGAAGAGACCTTTCTCTCCCAGTTGAGTAGGCTTGGTGGCCTTGTTGAATATCAGAAGACTGTATCTGTGATGTTCTATATCAGAAGTCTCAATTCAGCTCCATTGGTCAGTATGTCTATCCTTGTCCCAATACCATGAATTTTTGACCACTGTTGCTTTGTAGTATGTTTTAAATTCAGGTTGTGTGATTCCTCTGATTTCATTTTTCTTTCTCGCTATGTCTTTGGCTATTCCATGCCTCTTGTACTTCCAAATAAATTTCATAGTTTTTCCAATTCAGTAAAAAATCCTGTGCTGAGTTTTATTAGGATTGCATTAAGTCTGTAGATTAATTTTGGTAGGATAGACATCTAATGATATTTAATCTTCCTACCCATGAAGCGAGAATATTCTTCCATTTATTTCAGTCTTCTTTGATTTCCTTTAACAATATTGTATAGTTTTCTGTATATAAGTCTTTTACATCTTTATTCAGATTTATTCCTAGGTATTTGGGTTTTTTAGTTACTATTGTAAATGGTATTTTTTTTATTTCCTCCTCAGATTGCTCATTATGGGTTCACAGAAATGCTACTGATTTTTACACATTGATCATATAACCTGCAACTTTACTGAAATTGTTTATACATTCTAGAATCTTTGTTGTAGACTTTTCAGGGCTTTCTATGTAGAGGATCATGTCATCTGCGAATAGTGAAAATTTCACTTGTTCTTTTCAAATTTAGATGCCTTTTATATTTTTTCTTGCCTCAGTGCTCAAGCAAGTACTTCTGACACAATGTTAAATAGAAATGGAGATAGTGGGCATCCTTGTCTTGTTCCTGATTATTAGAGGGGGATCTTTTATGATTTCACCATTGTATGTGATGTTAGCTGTTCATTTTTCATATATACCCTTTATCATGTTCAGAAAGTTCCCTTCTATTCTTTTGCACTATTTTTACCAGGAAAGGGTGCTGTATTTTGTCAAAATTTTCTTCTGTGTCTATAGAGATGATCGTGTAATTTTTTTCTTTACATCTGTTTATGTGGTGTATTACATTGATAGATTTTCTTATTTGAACCATTCTTGCATACCCGGGATGAAACCAACTTTGGTCATGGCATACAATTTATTTGGTGTGTTGTTGAAATGATTAGGAAGTATTTTGTTAAGGATTTTTAAATCTAGGTTCATTATAGAGATTGATCTGTAGTTTTCCAATTCTTGTGGCATCTTCATTTGGCTTTGGTATTAGGGGAATGTTGGCATCATATAATGAGTTAGGCAATGTTCCTTCTATTCTGTTTTTTGGAAGAGTTTAAGCAGCATTAGTGTTAATTCTTCCTGGAATGTTTAGTAGCATTTACCTGTGAGGTGTCTGGTCCTGGGCTCTTCTTAGTTGGTAGGTTTGTAATGACTGATTCTATCTCTTTACTTGTGACTGGTCTGTTGAGTTCATCAATTTCTGCTTTCATTAGTGTAGGCTGCTTGTATGTTTCTAGGAATTTGCCTATTTCTTCTAAATTGTCCTACTTGTTGGCATATAATTTTTTCAAAGTATCTCTTATGGTTCTCTTTATTTCTGTGCAGTCAGTGGTGATATAACCTTCCTCATTTCTTATCTTTCATATTTGCAGCTTCTCTCTCTTTTTGTTAGTCTAGCTAAGGGTTTGTCAATTTTATTGATCTTCTTGAAGAACCAGCATTCAGTTTTGTTTATTTTTTCTAGTGCTTTGTTATTTTCTATTTCATTTAATTCTAATCTTTATTTCCTTCCCTCTACTTGCTTTATGGTTAGTTTGTTGTTCTTTTTCTAATTCCTCCAGGTGTGCAATTAGGTCTTGAATTTTAGCTCTTTTTTCTTACCTGATATATGCATAATGGCTATGAATTTCCCTCTTGGTACAGCTTTTCCTGCATCCCATAGGTTTTGATATGTTGAGCTGTCATTTTCATTCATTTCAAGGTATTACTGATTTCTTTCAAAATTTCCTCCTTGTCCCACTCTTTGTCTAAGAGTGTGTTGTTTAACTTCCATATCATTGTGTCTAATCTGGTTCTCTGCCCCTTACTGATTTCCAGCTTCATTCAATTGTAGTCAGAGAAATTACTTTTCATAATTTCCATCTTTCTGAGTTCATTGAGAATTTTTGTGGCCTAGAATGTAGTCTATCTTGGAGAATGATCTACGAGCACTCAAGAAAAATTTATCCCACTGTATTTGTGTGTAGTGTTCTGTATGTGTCTATTAGGTCCATATCCTCTATTGTATCATTCAAAGTTTTTGTTTCTTTATTGATTGTCTGTCAAGAGGTTCTGTCTAATGGTGATAATGGTGTATTAAAGTCCTCCACTACAACTGTAGAGGCATCTATTTCTCCACCTCAGTTTTTCCAGTCTTTGCCTCATATATTTGAGGCACCCTGGTTAGGTGCATAAATATTTATAATTGTTGTTTCTTCTTGAAAGATTACCCCTTTTACTAATATTTACTGTCCATCTTTATATCTTACAATACTTTTGCATTTAAAGTCTATTTTGTCCAATATTAGTATAGCTACTCCCACCCTTTTTTGGTTATTGTTCGCTTGTAAGATTGATTTCCAGTCTTTCACTTTCAGCCTCCTTGAATCCCTAGGTCTCAGGTGGGTTTCTTTTAGACAGCATATTGGTGGGTCATATTTCCTTATCCTTTCTGCCAATCTGTTTCTCTTGACTGGTGAGTTTAGTCCATTAACATTCAGTGTTATTATTCTCAAGGAATTACTTACATTAGCCATATTTTCTTTGGGTTTAGTTTATGTATGTCATATGTTTTTATTTCTCATTTTGTCTTTGTAGTTGTTCTTACACTCTCCTCCAAACTCTCCTGTTTTTTCCTTTCAGCTTAGAGAACTCTCTTTAGTATTTCTTGAAGGGCAGATTTCCTGGCGACACCGTCTCTTAATTTCTGTTTATCTGTGACTATTTTGATTTCCATCATTTTTGAATTCCAGTTTTACTGGATAAAGAATTCTTGGCTAAATGTTTTTTCTTTTAGTATCTTAACTATGTCATACCATTGCCTTCTTGGTTTCAGATAAGATATCAGCACTGATCTTATTGAGTTTCCCTTTTATGTGATGGTTCTTTTTTCTCTTTCTGCCTTCATTATTTTCTCTTGGCCTTGAGCTTGAAGAGAGTTTCACACATATATGTCTTGGAGTAGGCATGTTGAGATTTATACTGTTTGTGGTGTGCTGCACTTCCTGGGCATGTACATCCATCTCCCTCAACAGGGTTGAGAAGTTTTCAGCCATTTTTTCCTACAACAATCTTTCTGTTCCCTTTCCCTTCTCTTCTCCCTCTGGGATACATAACCATACCTATGGACACAATGGTAGGAAAAAATGAGCAGTTATAGCAGAACAAGGTGCAATATAAAATTCATAAGATGTATTTCTAATAATGGGTTTGTTATCAGTGGCATAATCAAAATATTCTATTTCTAGCTTGACTGGTATAAAGAAGGTAAATTATGAAATTATATTTCACAATTTCACAAGTGTGTTTGAATTTAATAAACTATATTTTTTGTTAAGCAAATTAATTTTAGAATCACAAAGAAACACATCAACAATCATTCCTCCTCAACTTGTTAATAGTTGAGCAGAGGTCAAGAGACATGTAGCATGTGCTTTGGAGTTGGACAGACCTGATTCAAAACTCAGGTTGGCCTTTTATTTGCCATGTACTTTGACAAGTTACTTTATCTTGGTTAATCTCAGTGGCAGCAAATTGACTACTCAATATCCATTCTCCCTTTTATCCTTATACGCAAACCCCAATTAGTTTTGGCATCAATGTGCCAAGTTAATATTCAACTTTCCCTGGCTTGATGTTAGCCATTGAGATATATGAGGAAATCCTTGAGAGGGGCTTCTGAGAAAGATTCTTATCCAGGAGCAGAATCACCAGGCAATCAATTTTAGCCATTTCTCTTCTGCTTTCCCCTTTTTCTCTGGTGTAGACACAGTACCTGGACTAGAAGCAGCTATATTGTACATGAGGAAGCACACTTACAGTAAGATGGCAGAGGATTTCTTATACACCATGGAGCAAATGCACCATCCCTGGACACTAAACTTCTGAAATTTTGATATATGGAAAAACTTAAAATCGCATTTGCTTAAGCCCCTTTTTTGTAGGTTTTCTGTTGCTTGCCACAGAGCACATTCCAATAGTCTCCCATTCTGATATTATGGCATCATACTTAATGTTATTTGCTTAACAAAATATTTAGCACATGGCAAATGCTAGGAAATGTTAATTACTAATGTTATTAGCAGGGATTCTATCAAAAGCCTTAAGAGGCATACTTGAGATCCTTAAAATCTGAGGTAAGACATGAGTTGGGGAGGGACCTGAACCTAAATATAGAACTATCAATTTTTGTAACTATTTACTTTTATAAAATCTGTTTGGCTTCTAGTTGCACCTTCACTCTGCTAGGGAAGGTTTCTATATTACACACTTAACCTTGGAGCTACTGCTATTTCCCCATGGTTTCAAAGATGTAAATAATTAATAACTTTTCTGTAACTTTGGGCAGTTAATAGGAGCTACACAGCTTTTGTTATATCAATTTTCCAGTATCTGAGGAGCAAAAAATTGATTTCACAAACTTACTGGTGCTTATTGATCCAATACCTATCCCTAGGTCATTTCTATTTAATGCTTTTGTGCAGTCACTGAAAAAAGTCTCAGGACTGTCAAATGAAATCCAGTTCTGTGGACTTTTATCTATTACACCACTTTGCAAGTATTTTTAATATCAGTAAATATTTTCAAGCTTGGAGATCTAGATATTTTCTTTCCAAATGTTTTCATTTCTGGAAAATAAAAATAGGAACCAGCTAAAAATTATCTTTCATTAAAATCTGAAATCTCAGAAGACACTTAGCAAAGGAATTAGAAGCCTCTGTGTGTGTTTTAAATAAAAGAATAAGATTTGTGTTTTAACCCTCTCTCTTAGATTCCATTAATTGGCTTGAGATTATATAATACAACTATATCCAACACTTTATTTGTGAGGGATGCTCTCTTTCTTCATCTTCCCCAGGAGCCCTTAGTTAGACAAGGGTAACATTAAAAAAGAGGAGAAGAAAGGCATGATGAGACTTCTATAATAATAAGCCTTACAAGCAAACCTAAATATTTCTTTACTGAAATAGTTCCCTGTCAACCAATATGTATAAATTATCAGTTCTGTGTTGGGCACATTCTAGTTCTGGGGATAATGCAGTGAGAAAAATGGTCAAGACCTCTGTCCTCATAGAGCTTATATTCAAAAGAAATAGAAGTTGTTGGAGAAGGGAAAGGTAGAAAGAAAAACAACTGAATAAACAGTGTCATTTCGGATAGTGTTGATGCTGTGGGGAATATTCTAGTAATGGAATAGAGAGTAGCTTGGGTGGGAATTTGCTATCAAGATAGGATGGTCAGAAAGTTTTTTAATGGAGAGATGGCATTTAAGCTAAAATTTTAATGACAAGGAGGAAAAGGACCTGTACACAAACAAGGTGAAGAAGATTCCAGGAAGAAAGAAAAGCTTGTGCAAAAGCCCTAAGGCAAGAAAAAGCTTGGTTTGTTCAAGAAGCAGTCTTTCAGAAAGCTAGTGGCTGAGTGGCTGTAGAGAGGAAGGGGCAAATGGTGCAGGGTGAAGTGAGAACAGAGGCCAGATTGTGAAAAATTTTACTCTTATAGACCGTGGTAAAAACATTGGATCTTATATTCTGTGACTTGAGTAGCCACTGCAGGGTTTTAAGCATGGGAATGATTGGATCCAGTTCAATATTTTGTTTCTTCAATCTCACTGTCCCTAAATAGTTCTACATTTCATAGGAAGTAAAAGATTTTTTTTTAAATTACAAAGAATGTAAGTGTTTTCCCTCATACTTCAAAATTCAAAAGCTGCTGACTTGCTTTGTAAAGAATGGTTTTCAGCCAAGGATGAGTTTTGTCTTCCAGGGACACTTGACAATGTCTGGAGCCATGTATTATTTTAATGATGAGGGTATGACACTGGATCTAGTAGGCAGAACCCAGAGATGCTGCTAAATATCCTACAACGTGAAGCCTCATTCCCCCACAATGCTCTGTCTGCCCCAAAATATCAATATTGCCAGGGTTTAGAAACTGTTCTGTAAAAGGAACTTAAACAGTAGAATTGGAAGGACACTTATGACACTTGATCTAAAATATTAAGAAGTGACTTTTGCTTGACTTGATGCTGGCCTCTTTACTCAAAAGATCCAACAGCTCGCTAAAAAATGAATTCATAAATGCATTTTTATGAATAGACCAAAAACAAAGCAATCAGACCTTGGCTATGAGCTTTCCAACCAGTGATCAGTGTAGCTCGAGGGAAGAGTTCAAGAAAGAAACACTAACCTGTGTGACTGTGTTTCAAAGGCACCACAGCTTTCAACCCATTGCTTATCAAAACAATTATATTCACTTTGATAGACAGCTAGGAAATCGTTTTCCAAATTCTTCCCTTGGATAGAAAATCTACAGCTTCTTCAACACCCCTCAACGTAGATCTTATTCACAGCAATGTCCCCCTGAACACCGCTATCTCCTTGATGAGTAGGCAAATGCTCAAACACATGGCTTCAATAAAGTAGTGGTCATGCTATGTATATTTTCACTTTAGGACAACCAACTTTCTTAGTGTGGAATTTATTCTCCAGTTGAATTTTACTATCATTTCATCTGAGGGAAAATTGCCTGAAGATGTGATAGTATTATATTTCAGCCATTGTAGTTTTATTCTTTGTAATTAATAATACAATTGCTGTGTACTTCTCATTTTTGATGCAGTGCAAGAGAGACTTGGCAGTTGGAAGAATTTACGGAATGTGTTATCTTGTGTTGCTTTAATACCACATTAAGGAAACTTCCTTGCCTCTGAGGCAGTTCTATTTGCTACATTCCTATGAGACTGTAAGTTACTTTGACAGGGAAAACAGGAAAAAGAAGTCTATACTTATAAATATAAATAAGAACCCAGAAAAAAAGAAACAATTTTAAAGTATTCCATAACCTATATGTTGATTGAGGATACTGATCTGCAGAAGCATATAACTCAAACATAAGGCTATTTTATTTTCCTCTGATATCTTTATGAACATAATCAAGACTTTCCTACAGTCTTTGCTAGCCAATACTATAACCCTGCTAATGTTTATGAATATATATAACCCATTTCCATTTTAAGCATTTATATCTCCCTAAAAATGAATTCCCTGTAATTCTGTTCAAATTAAATATTGTTTAAAAGTCTACCAGAGCCTGTCTCCTCTGTAAGAATAATAAATGGGGTTGAATGGGACCTCACATATATATTTTTAATGTAATATTATTACAAAGTCAATAAAAAAAATAAAAATAAATCCCCTACATGCAAGCCAAAAAAAAAAAAAAAAAAGAAGGTTATTTCATAGATATGTAAGACTGACCTTGTGTAAAATAGTCATAAAATTGATGGTAAGATATTACGATGTTCTTCAACATACTCTCTAAGTATATAGGAAAGATTAGAAAGGAAAACGTTGCTCAAGATGGAGATTTGTTATTGAATTGAAATAACAGAAGATTAAGAAAAGATTTTTATTAAAGGGAAATATAACATTCCACTTTCTTGATGAATTGTTGCTGTGTTAAAGTTAATCAATTCTGCTTGGTGAGTGCTCCGATGCTAAACTCCTAGAATGAAATATTAACTAGTCATCCTAATACTTGAAAAAGAAGCTATGTTAATACTCTGGCCTCCTTTCTCAAAAAAAAAAAAAAAAAAAAAGAAAAAGAAAAAGAAAAAAGAAGAAAGAAAAAGAAAGCAAAGAAAAGAAACAGAAAAGGAAACCAAAATGGAAATGGAAAAGGAGAGGGGAAGAAAAGGGGTAGGGGAGTGGAGAAGATAAGGCGAGAAGAGGAAAATGTGTGGGCTAGGAGGAAGAACTTTAATTGAGTTTAGAATTCATCATTGAAATAAAAATAATATAAAAGGTAAGTTTCAGGATGCTCCAGGAGCAAGGAAAATATAAATTATGAAAATCATAAAGTCAGCTTCTAGTCAAACCACCCACTTCAGTAATGACCACTGCACCACACAGCTTGTCAAATTTCACACCCCCTTGGAAGCCATGATTACATTAACCATAACCAACTTCGTACCCTACTGGGCCAACCTGCTCAGGGAGCTGATAAACCAGATTTGGGCACTCACCTTCAAGTAGTTTAGAGAGCAAAACTAAGATCTGGCCTGCTTACTCATTGTAGCTTTTGAATATCATGCATTGCTGCACAAAATGTCACTCTTTAAAGTTAAAGAAGTCATATCTGCCAGTAATCAACTTTAATCAGTTATTTAGTTTCAAGTTGCCAGCACTTGGGGTGAGTATTCTTTTGTAAACATACCTGAATTTCATGCTGCTTTTGTTATGTGGGTACTTGCATAATTTATAGCCCCAACATTGGCTAAGGATTATAGGATATCTGTGCCCAGTGTGTACATTTTGTTCTTTCATAGACAAAGCATTTACTTTAAAAAGATAATATTAATAATTTCATCTCCTCATTTTTCCTTAATTTTTTTTGTTAAATGTATAATTAGTGCAAAATAAAATGGGCTTTACTCTTCTCTCTACTTTTTGTACCTTGCTCTTTTTGCCTAAGTCCCTAAAGCAGGCAGAAGGACAATTTTACTTATTCATCTTGAGTGTAGCTTTTCTCAACAAGTTTGATTTTTTTATCTCCATCATCACACAAGTCCCCTTAGCAAGAAATGGGGAATTATATTCCTCTTAATATTCTGTGGAAGGTCGAATTACATATCCCAGGGAAAAGAAAAAACAAACAATCAAACTTGTTCTTAATCATAATCCATTCCTGTGGGTGTTACTATTGTTGTTAAGATGTGGCCCAATTGAATGAGGTTGGGCCTTAATCCTATTCTTAGAGGCTTTATGGAGGAGAAGAAGCTGTAAGCCAACTGAGCCCAAAAAAGAAAGGAGAGGACATCGCCGTGTGATGGGAAAGCCAAGGAACCCAAAGGCTGATGGCCAGGCAGAACCTACAGATCCTGGGAGAAAGCATGCAAGTCTCTGAAACCATGAGCTAATACATTCCTGTTGTTAAGC
The DNA here is from genome assembly GCF_030445035.2 of Dasypus novemcinctus. Lineage (NCBI taxonomy): Eukaryota > Metazoa > Chordata > Mammalia > Cingulata > Dasypodidae > Dasypus > Dasypus novemcinctus. Next base: position 8,205,594 of record NC_080700.1, on the reverse strand, counting down.
CACACCATGTGAGTTATTGTCCTAGAGCTGGCAAAGTAAGATACATCCAATATATATTTCTTAAATAATCTATTCTCTTTTAAAAGTAAAAGAAAAAAGGGTGCATTACCAAACCATTAATCATTACATGAAGAGCCCCCAAAATCCATTCATAAAGTGGAGTATATTTACAGTAAATGCCAAAGCAACCTTTGAGTTCAGGGTTTGGAAAGAAGGTGAGGAAAAGTCTTCATCATCACCAATGTCCCACGCATCATTGGTATTCCGGGCAAACTCATGAAAACTGGAGGCCTTCTTATTCTTCAGAGGAACTGCATTGACTTTTGAGCGCTCTTTAATGAAGTTTTTGGTGAGCAGTGGGTCCAGAGGAGGGTGCTGTGCTCCATGCACAGGCTGGATGCTCCCCGGCAGCTTGGCGCTCCTCTTCCAAAATTGCGTGCTGTTCTCAGCAGCCATTGCTCTGGCCCGGGGTAGGCGTTGTAGGTGGGCCAGGGGGGGACCCAGCCAGACACCCCCAGGCCCCTCAACCCGAGGGCCAACCTAAGCCGCTTCCCTGGCCGTCACCCGCTCCCAGTTCCTGGGGGCGCCATCTTGGATGTGGGTGACCCTCCACCCAGAGCCACTGCCATTGGTGGGCTTCTCAGACTATGGACGGGTGCTCCAATGGGGAGCGCGATTCCTGCATGCCCCTGAAGCGGACCGGTAACATCAATGACGCCATTTTAATAACCGTTTGCTCCATCAGTGAACATGAGGTTGAATCAAGTTATCGACATGTACTTACATAATATAGATTCTTATTTTCTATACTGTTAATGAGACAGATAAATAAATTACTGTTATGTAGCTATTGATATATGAACACACGTGTTGCTAATATGAATTAATAAAATAAAATTGAGTCCATTGTTCCTGTAATCTTTGTTTGCCCCTAAGATATCAAACATGTTGTATTATCTTAGAGAGAAGGATAAAATGCAATAAAGGGCCAAATCTTTACACTCTTTCTCCAAATATCTGCCACCAAGTTACACTTATATGATGATAGAAACAAAAAATAAAAGCATTGGTGAAAGCATTCCTGAAAACCTGCAAAAGAGTTAAGAACTAAAATCTTTCTCATTATTCCCGTTCCCAGGGAATGGAAACACCACCACTGTGGCATGTTTCAGCAAGACTCAAGGTGAGGGGCAAAAACAATCCAAACCCACAACTCCATCTCAGAATGTCTTGATCATTTAGCATCCCTCTGAACAAATATCACTTATCTGATTTCTTTCCACTTTACCTGCAAGTCCCTTTGAAAAGCTGCATTTGACATTCTGTAACAAATCACATACTTTAAGGCTCTTAAGTCATTTACCACCTACTGATGTCTTGATGTTTAAGTCTTGTGCAAGACTATCACTCTCTTCCAAGCAAAAAAATGTGCTTTCTAGAAATCTGCACAACTTTCCCCAAACGTCAGGTCCCTGTGCAGTTGACCTTTTGAGGGAGGTCTTTAAAAATGATGCCAAAAAAAAAAAAAAAGCTGTTTTCCTGCATCACACAAAAGAACTCAGAATAAGGTATTACTAAAGTAACTTCACTGGAGTTTCCTGATAGTGAGAAAATGCACATTAACATATACTCTATACTAATTGTTTTTCCCTATAGAAAATGAATTTAAATTAATTAAAATGACAGATTCCTAACACTATTTCTAAACTTGATCTTAACCAAAAGGCCAAGAAGCAATAAACTAGTCTTATTTCTAGATATCAGTGTGAAATAAAAATCAAGGCAAATGCCCAATTCTAGAAAATAGAAATAAACTACATATCTCTTTCTGTATGTGTGGTGATGGACATCAAGGAAATTGCATAAATGTGTTTTCACTTCTTCCTCAAATTGCAATTGGGAATATATGAACAAAAGTCAGTGGTGTATAAATAAACCTCTAGTTTTTGTGTGTTTTGTTTTAAATAATGTTCTTCTTAGTCTGCCTACATTGTGGGCCAACTGATTTGGTGTCTAAACAATTTCACATCAAAATAACCAATCAGTCCAGCTATTCCAGAGAGCTTGTAGGATTTTGTGGGTTTAAAATATGAACACATTGAATATTACAGGTTCAAAGAGGCACCCACAGTGAAACAATCAAAGTCCTTAGATACATAATAGATAGGAGTTCTGCCAGGAAGAAAACACTTGTATGATGGAGACATCTCAGGTCTGCATCCACCTCACACTTACCACCTGGCTTGGTCATCTGTTACAACTTCCCGAAGCCAATTTCTTTCTTATTTGTATGTGGAATAGAGGCATTCCCTAAGGAAATACACAAGAATGAGGTGTTTCATGGGTGCAGTCAGGATGTAACAAAATGACTTAAAGCAACCATCTGAAATGTAGCCATTTTGCATTTTCTAAGTCCATTTACTACACTTCTGCTATACTGTGGAGACCTAACCAAGACCCTAAATGTTTCATTATGTCTGGAAGACTCTAAAAGATGAACTTTTTATAAAGTAATACGTTTCCCTGGGCATATCTGTTGCTTCCAGGAAACCATAACTATGATGGTTATTAAATATAGTGGGCTAGTAGAAATGCCCTGAATGTTTCAGCTGCAATTAAAATAAATAAAAGGATGCCAAGGGATACAGATGACCCACCTTAGTCTCAAGGGTAAACCACTGTCACGTTTGCCTGGTATGTTTTTTGTCATACCTCAATATTTAGCAAGAATTATATAGACTAGAGGCCATTTTTAAAAAGAACTGCTATTGCTCAAACAAAAAATTTCAAATATATTTAATAGTAGGCACACTTAACTACAGTTAAATAATGAAAGGTTAATGGAATAGTGTCCTAGCTCATTTCCTATCTCTGTGAAAACATCACTCTTTTATTATTAAATTAATTCTCCTAATGCTCAGGGCATATCAACCCTACTCAGAATCCTTTAATCCCTCCTTAGTAGGCACTGGGTGAAGTCCAATCTTCTCATCCTGGACCCCAAGATATGGTAAGCTGCCCTCTCCCGACATCTCTAAATTTAACTTCCCTACATGGGCTAAATCTTCTCAGTCAAATTCTTCAAGTCATTGTTGCAAGAACAAAATGTCAACATTCCCTTAAGATTTTGCTCACACCATTGTTTCTATCTGTTCACTCCTCTCTGCATGTACAAGTCACACTTTCCTTCAAGACTTCCACAGATGATGCCAGAGTGTGCTGATGGTAAAGTGTCACTTTCTCAATAATTATAGCTATTCTTCTTATTAGCTACCAGACACTGTGCTTGGAAAATCCTCACTATAGGAGAATTCCCAACTTTGGTATTAAGAAATCAAATTTGAAAAACCACTTCAAATTGTTACACATTTCATTCATGCAGTCCACATATATTTTTCAAGTGTCTATTCTGCCTAGAAATCTTGGCCAATAGTTTCAAACATGTTCTTTTAAAGCATTTTAAGTATGTTTTAAGAGATATATAATATAGACATTAGTGACACAATATTATTCTCTAATCCACAAATTTTATTCAAATTTTGCCAATGTCACAGTGATGATTTTTATAGCAACAGGAAATCCAAAAGAATGCTTGGCATTCAGGCCTCAGGTTACTTTAATCTTTAATTTGACTGAGTTTTGTGTTTCATGACCTTGACATTTTTAAAGCTGCAGTCCAGTTATCTTGGAGAATGTCTCTCAATTTGGATTTGCTTGATATTTCCTTATTATTAGATTCAGATTATGCATTTTTGGCAAGAGCATCTCAGATGTGATGAAATGATGCTGATTTATTCTCAATGCACCTATCAGGAGGTACATGGTATTGGCTATTCCTGTGATTCTCGTGTGGAAGCATATAGTGTGATTCTGGAAGTCATTCTACCTGAGTTTACATTCCAACTTAGTGTCTTTGCATGTGCATGTGAAACTTTATTTACAAAATCAAAGGGTGAGTTGGATTTTGCCCATGGACTTTTGGTTATGCTAGCAGAACACTCTGGGTTCTGGGCTTCTAGGTTCTTGACTTATGTCACATGAAAGAATTTAAAGCAGCCATAGGGTAGGAAAGGAAGTAAAGAGCTTATTAAGAAACAAGAAAAGAATGGATGTTCCTAGATATGGACTGCAGCGTGCTGCAGGGTGAGTGACGCAGGCAGAAGCCTCAGGTTAGGCCTTTTAAAACCTTGACTCCTCCCCCTTCTGAATGTTGGAAAAATCTCCAGCCTTTTGTTCTTCTGATTAGTTGCCTTATGATCCCCACCTCTTAGCTCTCAGAGGCCCAATGAGGAGGCCTATTTGGGGTTATCTGGGGGATCTCCTTGACCCCAGAAAGATTTCCAAGTAGAATCTTGTAGCTGGGTCTTGGGAAATCTTTCCAGCAACCTTACCCTCAGGAGGTTGCTGGGTGGAGTCTCACGGCCATGTTGTTTGTCTGCCATGTTGTCTGCCAGATCTTCAGCTGTGACCAAAGTCTTCCCTTTCCCTGTCCTAGCCTGCCTCAGTTATCCACTCCTAGTCCAGGCAATAGAGCACAAAAATGGTAAGTAGACAATCCCTCTTAACAAAGGATGCCACATTAGAAATATTTAGCAACTATCTTTTTAAAAATGCAGGTCCTTTCCTATTTTTTACAGTTTGAAAAATGTTTTTTCTTTATTAGAAAAGTTGTGGGTTTACAAAACAATATGGTACAGGATTCCCATATACCACCCCACCACCACACCACTTGCATTGGTGTGGAACACTTGTTACAATTAATGTAACATTTGTAACAATTCTGCTTCATACTAAATGTAAGCAGATTATACGGAATATAATTAACCTCCCTGTGCCTCAGGTTTCTCATTCATAAAATGTAAATATTAATACCTGTCTTCCAGGGTTGCTCTGAGGATTAAAACTGTGCCTGTCCCATAGTAAGCACTACATGTCATCATCATCAACTAGTCCCATGTTTTTAAATATCATCATAAAATACCTCTCTGGTTCCAACTTTCCCTACATTCCAAAAATATTTCCAGCAGTTGGACACAAAATGGTGACTAGTGTCTAATGAAAATCTCAAAATTAACATTAATGCCTATCTGAACACTTTATATAGGTCATGTCTACAGTTCCCCCCACTCATCCCATCTTCCTCATCTCAGATAACAGCCAGAAGGCTGTTTTTCTATTTCCAGGGTGCTTAAAGCAAATACCATGATATGGGTCAGGTTAAACAATGGGAATTTATTTGCATATGCTTATGTGTTTGGTTTGGTTTTTTTTTAATTAGAAAAATTGTGGGTTAACAGTAAAATCAGGTGTAAATATAGCACCCTACCACCAATATTTTTCATTGGTTTGGAATATTTGTTCCAATTGATGGTGGCACATTTTTATAATTATACTATTAATTAAAGTCTGTGGTTTAATTAGGGATGCTTGTTTGTGTAGTGTATTCCCCAGATTTTAAATTTGTATTCTGTTACCATATATACAATCTAATATTTCTCCTATTAAACTTATTCAGAAATATATTACAGTGCTGTTGTGTTCCCAATGTTGTTCTATCATTATCATCATCCCTTTCCAAAATATTTCTATCTTTCCAAATAGGAACCCAGTATATTTGAAGTAGTTCCCATTCCATAGCCCCACCCCAACCCCTGGTAACCTATATTGTAGGTTCTGACTCTATGAGATTGCTTATTCGAATTGTTTCAAATCAGTGAGATCACACAATATTTGTTATGTTTTTGTCTGGCTTATTTCACTGAACAAGATGTCTTCAGTGGCCATCCATGTTGCTGTATGTATCAGAATTTCTTTCCTTTTTAAGACTGAATAATATTCCACTGAATGTATATACTATATTTTATTTATCCATTCATAAGTTGATGGACACCTGGGTTGCTTCCATCTTTTGGAAATTGTGAATAATGCCACTATGAAGATCAGTGTGTAAATAGTTGTTTGAGTTCTTGTTTTCAATTCTTTTGGGGTATATATTTAGTAGTGGAATTGTCAGAACTGCCAAAATGTCTTCCATAGCAACTGTACCATTTTACATTGCCAGCAGCAATGAATGAGTGTTCCTATTTCTCTGCAACTTCTCTAACATTTGCTATTTTCCAGTTTTTTAATAACTGTTGTTCTAATGGGTATGAAATGGTATCTCATTGTGGGTTTTTTTTGTTTGTTTGCTTTTATTTATTTCTCTCCCCTTCCCCTCTCCCACCCACCCAATTGTCTGCTCTCTGTGTCCATTCGCTGTGTGTTCTTCTGTGATAACTTCTATCCTTATCAGCAGCACCGGGAAACTGTGTTTCCTTTTGTTGCATCATCTTGCTGTGTCAGGTCCTTATGTGTGTGGTGCCATTCTTGGGCAGGTTGCACTTTCTTTCATGCTGGGTGGCTCTATTTATGGGGCAAACTCCTTGGGTGTGGGTCTCCCTTATGCAGGGGACAACCCTGCATGGCATGGCACTCCTTGTGCACATCAGCACTGTGCATGGGCCAGCTCCAAACGGGTCAAGGAGGCCCGGGGTTTGAACCGCAGACTTCCCATGTGGTAGGCAGATGCCCTATCCATTGGGCCAAGTCTGCGTCCCCCATTTTGGTTTTGATTTGCATTTTCCTGATGGCTAAAGATGTTGAGAATCTTTTCATATGCTTTCTGCCCATTTGTATATCTTCTTTGGAGAGATGTCTGTTCAGGTCTTTTGCCCATTTTGTAATTGGGTTGTTTGTCTTTTTGTTGTTAGGTAGAAGCATTTCTTTATATATGCTGCATATTCATCCTCTATCAGATACGTGGTTTCTTAATATTTTCTACTATTTTATAGGTTGTCATTTTATTATCATGATAAATTCCTTTCAATAACAAAAGTCTTATCTTAAGGTTTCATCAGTAAAACTTAATAATCTGATATAGGCACTCATAACTTATCAGTTATGTATAAAACAGAGATTAGTGGGTATATGGCAGCTGTTCAGCAAATTGAATGAAAATTAAGCCATTTTAAACATTAAATTCTGAAATTTGAGAGAGAATATATTTACATCAGAAATAAAACCAAAAAAAAAAAAAATCACATTTCACCATTACTCCTCCTGCTCTTGTGGTAAACATCACAAATTAATTATGGACACTCCTTTAAAGAGTAATGCAAAAAATATAAAAGGAATGAGAGAAATATGATATGCTAGAAATATATACTTTGCAGCTCCAGAGTAATAATTGAGTCAGGCAAGGATTATTGTGATCACCCAAACATTACTGGGGAATACACTATTTATATCTTGCCACAGTATCATCCTACAGATTAATTTTTAGTTAGGAAAAAAATCATAAACCAAAAATGGGCTTCAATGAAGTGGTCACCGCTTTAACCAAATGATCATAGGTAGCATCATTTATATTGAGACAATACAGTGGTGACAGCATGAAATTCAACATCTCCTATGAAGTACTCTATTCAAAAATTGCAACCCCAATCTAGGCAAGCCTTTAGATTAATCTTTTAGTTTACTGAAAACACATGGCATAGATAAACAAGTTAATGACATGGCAGAACAATAAGACCAATACAAGAAGGGGAATTTCTGAAAGACAACTGGCCAGGTCTTCTCATAAGTCAATATTAGTTTCAAAAAAATAAAGGAAAAAAGTGGGGGACTAGTCTAGATTAAATGAAACTAAAGAAGAAATTTTAATTTGGCCACTATTTAGATAAGATTAGAGAATTAGAAGATTATTGTCAGCTTTATTAGGTGTGGGAAAATATTCTTATTTTAGAATATGCAAACTAAAGTATTTAAGGGTGAGGTGGTTTGATGTCTGCAACTTACTTGCAGATGGTTCACAGAGAGATGAACACATCAGTAGATAAAATAGATATGGCCAAATGGTAACAAGGATAAAGTTAGGAGGAGAGACTTTAGAGTCAAACCTGGATAGTGTCAAGGCCTAGATCCATCTCACTTTAGTTCTGTGGTCTTGAGAATTTTTAAAAAGCTCTCCATGTATTCCATTTCCTCTTTGTGCAATGAAATTCATACTGGTATCTTTTCATAGGATTGCTGTAAGAATGAAATGAGCAAGTGCATACTAAAGCACTCAACATCAGGCCTAGGAAAATAATGTTAGCTAAAATAATCATTAATAGTTAAAAAAACTCAATCTTTTATTACCCTATGCCCTACCCTATGTTCTACAGTATTAATGATTTGATTAATCAGTGTCAGCAACAGAACGCAAATCCAGTCTGTGGTAAAAGATAAATAAACTTGCATACCTTAAACTCTATTATCCAATATGACAATGGAGTTAGAACTCCCAATTTTAGTTGCAAGTTACCACAGTACTTTACTGAGATATTAATTCTCAAAGTTTTGTTAGAATATCATGCACTGATGATTCCAAAGGCACTCAGGATCTTGCCATATGAAGGTTATCACAAAAAATGTGTATTTATTGCTTCACATAAATGGTATAGATGGCATGGATTTCTAGGTGATAATAAAAGGTGGAGAGAGATAGAACTGGAGAGAAAAAGGAAGGGAGAAATACAGACCATGAAGATAAATTTATTTCTTCTATATGAAAAATGAGCAAAACTGGAGACTGCATCAAATTATACCTGGGAACAGTGCAGAGAAGCACATTAAGATTTTATAAGCAAAACAAAGGTCGACAGAGCTGAAAACTGGATAGGCAAGTACACAGCTAATACCAACTCAAAAAAGGAAAGAAAAATATATGATTTCTGGCAGTATTGTTCCACATGATAGCAAAATCTTAACTTATCTTGCACAAAAAGTGAGGAGAGTGTCAAAAAGCAAAATCTTTCAGTCTCTAATGCATGTTCATTTTTTAATATTTACTGTTCAGGACATTAATTGGAGGAAATTTTCTTCATTATTAACATAGGAATATTTTACATGCTTCAATTCATTAAAACATATTTTGAGAGAAGCCAATGTGACTCAAGTGATAGGGCTTCTCCCTACCATACGGGAGGCCCTAGCTTCAATCCCTGGGGCCTCCTGGTGAAAATGAAGAAGAGAAAGCATGCCTGCGAGGTGAGCCAGTGTCTGCACAGCAAGCCGAGTGCCCGCACAAGTTCCCATGCACGAGCCTGAACAGCGAGCTGAGTGCATGCATGGCAAGCCAAGTGCCTGCACGAGTATCTGTGTGGTGAGCCAGTGCCTGTGGGGCGAGTCAGTGCCCATGCACTGAGCTGAGTGTCCACACAATGAGCCAGTGCCCGTGCAAGTGAGTCATGTAGCAAGATGATGATGCAACAAAAGAGAGATGAAGGGGAGAGTCAAGGGGAAGCACAAGAGAGACAAGAAACTAAGGTGGTGCAGCTGAGAGGGAGACTCAGGGAAACTCCCTCCACATCAGAGGTCCCCAGGATTGAATCCTAGAGGAGAAGAAATGAGAAAAGAAGACCAAATAGATACAGAAGATCACACAGTGAATGGACACACAACAAAAATAGCAGGGTGCGGTGGGGAGGGGGAGGGGGAAGGGAGAGGGGAGAAATAAATCTTAAAAAAACATTTTAAATATTCAAGTAACGAATTTTAATTTTCGACCTCAAAGTTAATATTTTAGTGAGTTAGTATTGAGAGTTTATATTTTATCTTTCAATTGGTGCTCTGATTCGTGAAACAAAAAAATGCAGAGGAGAAGGCCATCGAATGACAATGGATGCCCTATGCAGGAAACGGTGGTCTGGCAAGGCCACTCAGATTAGGTGGCTTTTGAGTTGTCATGTAGAACTGAATATAAACACATAAATGGATAAAAAGTAATGAAAAATTGCTAAATTTTTTTAAAATTTTTTATTCATTTTTAAAAAATATTACATTCAAAAAATATGAGGTCCCATTCAAACCAACCGCCCCCACCCCACCACTTCCCCCACAGCAACACTCTCTCCCATCTTCATGACATATCCATTCCATTTGGTAAGTATATCTCTGGGCATTGCTGCACCTCATGGTCAATGGTCCACATCAAAGCCAATACTCTCCCACGTTCCATCCAGTGGGCCCTGGGAGGATCTACAATGTCCGGTAATTGTCCCTGAAGCACCACCCAGGACAGCTCCATGTCCCAAAAACGCCTCCACATCTCATCTCTTCCTCCCATTCCCCACACCCAGCAGCCACCATGGCCACTTTTCCCACACCAATGCCACATTTTCTCTGTGGACCTTGGATTGGTTGTGTCCATTGAACATCTATGTCAAGAGGGGGCTTAGATTCCACATGGATACTGGATGCAATCCTCCTGCTTTCAGTTGTAGGCACTCTAGCTCCATGGTGTGGTGGTTGACATTCTTCAATTCCATGTTAGCTGAGTGGGGTAAGTCCAATAAATAAGAGTGTAGGAGCTGAAGTCTGTTGAGGCTCTGGGCCTGGGTGTCTTATTATCAGTCCAGAGATGTTGCCGCCTTTCTCCGCCCCTCCGACCTTCCAGCCCCCGCCACCCTTCCCGCCAGTCCCGCCCATATTACCAACCTACAATCTGCCCTCTTCCCCAGTAACTGCTTACGGCGTATTACCAGAGGTCTGCCCCCCCAGTTTTAGCCAATCCGCAGCCACCCCTCCGCCCTGCTCTCCCCTTCGTACTCCACACCCTTCCCTGCCTATATAACCAAGTGTACTTCCGCAATAAAGCAGACCTGTTCTTGCGCTCAAGCGGTCTCCGTGGTTTTTCCCCAACCGCGCGTCCCCCACGCCTGGAGAACTGGTGCTCCCTCTTGGGGCACCCCCCGCCGGTGGTTCGGCAGGAGCAAGCCCCCCCGACTCTTGGGCCTGAGCGAGGACGAAACCCTCTCGCTCAGCTACAACTGGCGCCCAACGTGGCGGCTCCTCCCCCGGCCCCTCTCTGCTGCTGCTGCTGCTGTGAATCGGACGGCCCATCCTTGTTCTCCAGGTAGGGACCCCTCGCCGTCGTCCTGTCTCTATTTCAACATGGGCGCCTCTCTATCTACGCGTCAGGCGCCGCAAGTCAGGGCCCTCGCCGCCCTGCTCGACACCAATGGAGTCCGTGTTTCCCTGCGGCAACTCCAAAAATACTGGGACCTTCTGCTCCCCTTTAATCTGTGGCTCGCCACTTGCCAACTCTGGAGCCCAGACACATACTCTCGACTCATAGATCGAGTCGCCTCTGCAATGGAGCATGAAAAACGCTCCTTCCCGCGAGGCCTCTTACCCGTTCTAGTCGCCATCCGCGCCTGTCTCCTCGGTGCCCCATCCAAGACTATTCATGAGGCTTCTCTCAAGCAGCCTCTAGACTGTAATCCCAATGAGTCCGCCGACACTGACTCTCTGTCTGACCAACTTGCGGCCGCCCTCGAGCGTGAGCCCCCCCGTCAGAGCTCCCCGCGACACACAGAGACCGCTCCTGCGGCTCCCAAAAATGGCGAACTTCCACCTTCTTCCTCCACCTCTGCCCAAAATGGCGCACTTCCGGCTTCTTCTTCACCGGGACCGGAGCCCGCCGGCGGGAACAAAGGTGCTTCTTCCCGCCTTTACCCGCCTCTTCCTGCCCTGTCAGCATCCGGCTCCGCCCCGGAAACTGTACGGTCGCCATCTTCCGCTAAACCGGAAACTTCCCCCGCGCCATTTTGTTCACAACCGGATGCAGTTACTCCGCCATCTTGGCCGGCACCCGGAAGTGACGCAGTTACTCCGCCATCTTGGCCGGCACCCGGAAGTGACACAGTTACTCCGCCATCTCGGCCGGCACCCGGAAGTGACGCAGTTACTCCGCCATCTTGGCCGGCGCCCAGAAGTGATGCGGCCACCCCACCATCTTGGCCCGGAAGTGCCCCGTCGCCATTTTGTTGTCATCAAAATGCTGCCCGGCCGCCATTTTCTCACTTATTTTCTGCTTATCCCTCGCCACCACCGTATGGCAGTAGCCCTCCACCTACTCCTAGCGAGGCACCCTCTCATACCCCCCAGCTTTACCCACTAAATCTACAACCTACACCGCAACGACCTCAAACTTGGCTGCCCTTCACAGCGGAAGAAGTTAAAACCCTCCGCAAAGCTGTTAAAGAAGATGGAGTCGGCAGCCCTTATGTAACGCAGCTCCTTGAAGAGCTGGCAACTCAACTCGTTCTCCCAAACGACTGGATTTCCCTGGCCCGCACCATCTTAACACCAGGCCAGTTTCTTGAATGGCGAGCTCACTACCAAGCAGCCGTTGACCAGCAAGTAGTAGAAAATGCCCAAGCTGGTGTCTTAGATCCACCTGATGCGTATACGGGGATCAACAACTACGCGGACCCTCGTCCATATCTACACATTGACCCAGGATTTTGGCACCGGGTAAAATTCCTCGTCCACTGGTCCTTTTCTCTGGTCTCCACCAAGCAGCCCACCAAGCTCGCACAACTGCTTCAAGACTCCAATGAAACTTTCCCAACATTCGTCGCCCGTGTCCTGGAAGCTTGCCAGCGGAAAATTTCTAGTGAAGACGCTCAGTTCGCACTCGCCAAAGAGCTCATCATAGATGGATGCCTTGTGCCCTTCCGGGCTGTGGTCCTCCCCATACGTGATAAAGATATCCACGAATGGGTTCTCGCCTGTCGCGACGTTGACCCGCAAGTCAAAACGCTCACTGCTGCCTTTGCTTCTGCCATGGCCGTTTCATCTACTCCCACCTCCGTCTGCTTTCGGTGCGGTCAGTCCGGCCATTTCGTCCGCGAGTGCCCTCGGCCAGGCCCAGCACCCCGCTCTGCCCTACCACCGCGAAGACCAAGAGGCCCTTCTATGCCGTGTCCACGCTGTGGAAAAGGATATCACTGGGCTCGTGACTGCCGTGCCATCCAAAACTACCAGCAGCCTTTAAACTCCCAGTGGGGCAGGCCTCAGCCCCACCCGCAAGAGGTCCTCGAGAAGGCTCCCAAGCCATAATGTGGACAATGCCTATCTCGCGTCATCAAAAACCCTCATTAGAGCTTAAGATAAATGGGCAATGGCTCGATGGACTCTTAGATTCTGGCGCTGAAGTCTCCTGTATTCCCTTCGAAGTTGCTGCGTTCAATCACTGGCCCTCAAGACTGGCCCTCAAGTCATCGGCGCCACAGGAGCCGCTACCTCCTGGAAAACATCCCAACCTCTGCATTGGAGCGACCGAGAAGGCCACGAAGGCCAAATTCGCCCACTCGTCCTCTCTTCAGTCCAAACCATCCTGTGGGGGAGAGATGTCCTCAGCCAGCTAAATGCTCGAATCATCACAGAAGCCTTCTTAGCTGCGCTGCCCCCCCCCTTATAGGGGCCACTGCTCCCATCTCAAGACCTGACCCTATCCCTCTGGAATGGGACACAGAGGAGCCCATATGGGTCGAGGAGTGGCCCTTGCCAGCTCACAAGCTACAAGCTCTCTCTGCCCTCGTCGAAGAGCAATTACAAGCAGGGCATACTGAGCCGTCCACCAGTCCCTACAATTCGCCAATCTTCGTCATTAACAAGAAAAACACGGGCAAGTTCCGCCTTCTCCACGACCTCCGAGAAATCAACAAGCATATTAAGCCAATGGGATCACCTCAGCCAGGATGCCCGCATCCCACCGCAGTCCCCCAGCATTTTCACGTGGCGACCATCGACATCAAGGACTGCTTTTTCTCTATTCCTCTTCACCCGCGAGACGGTCCACGATTTGCGTTTACAGTCCCACGCACCAACAACCAGGGCACAGTGCTTCGATTCCAATGGCGAGTGCTACAGCAAGGTATGCGGAACAGCCCAACCATATGTCAGCTCTATGTCAACCATGCCATTGAGCCGCTGCGCTCAAAGTTTCATCCAGAGCAAACATACATTCTCCACTATATGGATGACCTTCTCTTAGCAGCGAGCTCCAGCGCGCTCCTCAATGACCTGCTCTCTGCAGTGATGACAAACCTTTCAAGCCTCGGACTTACCGTGCAATCAGACAAAATAAACCTCCAACCTCCTTTTCAATTTTTGGGCTTTCATTTTCATCACTTCATTCAGCCCACAAGCCCACAAATTCATGTCTCTCACAAGATGTCGCTGACTGAGCTCCAACAACTTTGCGGACAAATCAATTGGCTTCGCTCGGTGCTGCCCATCACAACAGCGCAGATGCAACCCTTCTTCGAGCTCTTGCAGACCAAAGACAGCCCACCAACTGCAGCCACCCGCAGCATCACCATCACTCCTGCTGCTCGAGAAGTCGTCCAGCAAGTTAGCGCCGCTCTGCAGCAGTGCCGCCTGGAGCGGTTCTCCCCTAACCTTCCAATTTTGGCTTTAGTTCTGCCAACGCCAATCACTCCCACAGGTCTCTTGTGGCAAGATGGCCCTCTCCTTTTTCTGCATACGTCAAAGAGCAAACTCCCGAAAATCTGCCCTTTTACAAGGGCCTGGATCGTGTTGGCCACTGACTTAGTACTTCTCTCCATACAAACGTATGGCATCCCGCCACACACCATTGTCTGGCCTTTAGATGCCAAGGAAGTTACCTCCCTCATCATGAACAATGCCCAAATGCAGAGCCTGGTAGAGCTCTTTTGCGGCTCCTTTGACAACCACTATCCTCATCACCGATTGCTGCAGGGAATGTCTCAATTGGCGTTTTCCAACCCGTTCCGTCCATTTCCCGCGCGGAACCCAATCCCTTCAGCCATCACTGCCTTCACAGATGCCTCAAAAACGGCATTTGCAGCCATTATATACACTCCTGGAAATCCTGAGCCACAGCAACTGCTGTTCGCAAATGACTTCTCTGTTCAAGTAGGTGAGCTTCTAGCCGTCGCTGCAGTCCTTAACCTCCACCCAAACCACTCTCTAAACATCTTCACTGACAGCCTATACACCCTTCAAGTGTGCCGCAGCCTCCCGCTTGCCACTTTCTTACCGAGTGACTCAAACATTGACCGAGCGCTCGCCTTCGTACAGCGACTGCTTGAGGCAAGGCAGCAGCCTTGGTTCATTGCTCATATCAGAAGCCACTCTGGCCTACCAGGACCACTGGCTCAAGGGAATGACCTCGCTGATGCTTCTGTGTCCAGCCGGGTAAACCCAGTCCTCCTCCATGAAAGCCCTGCCAACGGGCCGCGACTTGGAGACTTTGTTAATCAAGCCAAGCTCCTGCATTCCCAATTCCACTTCTCCGCGCAGTCCATCCGGAAGCTCTTCCCCGACTTACCCATTGAAACTTGCAAACACCTTGTGCGCGCATGCTGGACTTGCGCGCCATTGTTGCCACTTGGGCCTTTGCAGCCTCAGGGTGTTAACCCCCACGGCCTCCGCCCAAACTCAAGGTGGCAATTAGATGTCACTCATGTCAGTGCATTTGGCCGCCTCAAATATCTTCATGTGGCAATTGACACCTTTTCACATCTGTGCTATGCAGTCCCTCTTACGGGGGAAAGTGCTAAACACTGCGTCCAGGCGCTTCGCCAAGCTATTTTGTTCATGGGAATTCCATGAGATCTCAAGACAGACAACGGACCAGCATATCACAGTACCGCCTTCGCCAGCTTCATGCAGATGTATCACATCACGCATCATTTTGGCATTCCATACAATCCACAGGGGCAAGGAATCATCGAGTGCACTCACCAACAGCTCAAGCTACTCATTCAAAAAGAAAGGGCCTCCTCTCCCCACAAGGCCCCCACTGACATTGTGACTGCCTGCCTCATTCATCACAATCTCCTAACCTTCGATGACCATGGACTCTCCCCCACCCATAAACACTGGGGACCCATGTGGCAGCCCTCGCAAGTTCCCCTCGTCCATTGGAAAGACCCTGCCACAAATCGTTGGCAAGATCCAGCTCCCCTCCTAGCACAGGGGAGGGGCTTTGCTTGCGTCTTTCCAGATTCTGAGCTGCAGCCGCTCTGGGTTCCTGGGCATTGCATTCGGCCCGCCACTGACCCATTAGTTCCACCGAACGATCAGCACCCTATGCCTTCGGTGAGAGATAACATTGACAGTGGATACGGCCCAGAGGTCGCCCCGTTCACCCGGATCCAGCACCAGCCATCATCAAGGAATGCCCCTTCTTAAAACGTTTCAGACCCTTACCCTGCTCTCCTTACCCCCCTCATGCTGCCCGCTCGCCAAGTGTGCAGAGCGAGGAGTTTTCTCCACAGATGCCGCACCGTCAGATGATGCCTCTACACAGCCTCGCAGCCGTTCTCTTTGTCCTGGCTTCCCTCGCTCTCCCAGCCGCTGCCAACCCGAGTCACCAGCCCTTCAATTGGACCCTCTCCCTCTGGCAACAAAAAAGGCTCCTCGCCTCGAACGTAACCGCCTCTGCCCCCTCTTTCACTACTGATGTTGCCAACCTCACTGGACGCACGAACCTTCCGTCTTATGAGTGGGGGGGACACAACCCCGCTGCCACAGGTTTCTCCACCTACTCCAGACCGCACGCCTATAGCTTCTTGTCTTCCTCTCCTTACTTCTCCCCAACTACTCCTCCCCCTTGGGCGATGGGTACAGGGGCATCACAGGCCCGTTTCGCTGGCAAGGCTCAGCGCGCGCCAGGCGCCGGCGTGCGCCGACCCTAATGGCGGGCACATGCATCCTGGCCAGATGCTATGTTGTCCGCTCACGACTGGCCGGTCATCGTGGTCTCCCCCCACCCCTCGTCTTATCCCCGTGCCCATCCCTATAACCTCCTTTTCCTCCTACTCTTCCTCCTAATCCTTGTCTTTTGTTGCTGCGCACGCCGAGACATTCACACCCACCGTGCGCACCAAAACTTGTTGCTTCAATTTCTTTTTAAAACAAAAGGAACAATTGTTGCTGCCTTTCTCCGCCCCTCCAACCTTCCAGCACCCGCCACCCTTCCCGCCAGTCCCGCCCATATTACCAACCTACAATCTGCCCTCTTCCCCAGTAACTGCTTACGGCATATTACCAGAGGTCTGCCCCCCCAGTTTTAGCCAATCCGCAGCCACCCCTCCGCCCTGCTCTCCCCTTCATACTCCACACCCTTCCCTGCCTATATAACCAAGTGTACTTCTGCAATAAAGCAGACCTGTTCTTGCGCTCAAGCGGTCTCCGTGGTTTTTCCCCAACCGCGCGTCCCCCACGCCTGGAGAACCGGTGCTCCCTCTTGGGGCACCCCCCACCGGTGGTTCGGCAGGAGCAAGCCCCCCCGACTCTTGGGCCTGAGCGAGGATGAAACCCTCTCGCTCAGCTACACAGAGATTGAAGTCCCCTAAATATATCTTAAACCCCAGCACCAATTACAATTCCAATAAAGTAGCATGCAAGTCTTGTGAGAAGAGATCCCCTCTGAGTCCAATTCCATCATGCAGAAACATCAGCTCCAAAGAAGGGCCATCTGCCATGGCAGTGAACCCCATCTGCCATGACCATAGAACCCGTGGGTCTCTTTATCCCTCAAAAGAACCAATACCTGGGGTTGTTTCTACTTTATCTGTCTCTTAGACTCTGCTCAGTTGTGCATAAGGGCATTCCTTCTGACAACCTCCAGACTCTTTTTTAGAGACTCATAGCCTTATAATCTCATTTCTCCTTTCCATTTCCCCCTTACATTAGGTCAAACAGCATTTTGAAGTCATGTTATTATATGTAGTCAGGGATGTTCTGCTGATCCGTATTGAACCTTTAATTCAAGGTCCTTTTCTAGTTGCATCTTCAGCTGGTATGTGGTAGTGATCCCTTGGTGCCAGGGAGGCTCATCCCTGGGTGTCATGTCCCACACTGGGGGTAACTTCTTAATTTGCTTTTGTATCATCAAAACATCCATAGACAATATGCAAATGAATAAGCATGGACATGTTCTACACTGAAATTTAAATTGAATATAATTTGCATGTGCCATGGAATATTAATCTTCTTTTGATTTTTGTCAACCAGTATATACAATATAAAAATTATCTTTAGCTATCAGGCCACACAAAAATAGGTGGCAGGCTTTATTTGACATGTAAGCCATAGTTTTCTGACTACTAGTATAAACCAATAGACACGCAATATTCAGACAAGATCTGCAGATATACCTTGGACCACCAAGTGATTTTTTAAAAAAGAGAGAATGTTGACAATTAATAATAAGGAGAAGGGAAACAGATGTGGCTCAGGCGACTGGGTTCCCATCTGCCACATGGGAGGTCACTGGTTTGGATCCCAGTGCCTCCTAAAGAAGATAGCAAGCTGTCACAACAGGCAGGTGCAGCAAGCTGACACAGAAAGAGACACAAGAAAAAGTAAAAAAGCATTCTGAGAGGCACAACAAAAGCAAGGAGCAGAAGTTCCTTGTGTCTCCTAAAGAAGACAACTAGCTCATGTGACAGGCAGGTGTGGCAAGCTGGCACAATGAGATGATGCAACAAGAGATGTGGGGAGGAAAAACAGCATGAGAGACACCATAAAGCAGGGAGTGGAGGTGGTTCAAGTGATTAGTCACCTCCCTCCTACATCAGAGGTCCTGGGTTCAGTTCCCAGTGCCTCCTAAAGAAACAAGGAAGACAAACAGACACAGCAAGGGAGAGACAATAAGGGAGTGGGGAGAAATAAAATAAATCTTAAAAAAAAATAGACGACAGAGGTTTATTTTTTAAAAATTAAGGAGAAGTTCACATGAAAACCTTGCTTTCCACCTTCTCTTATAAAATCCGAAGATCCAGAAATACTGGGTCCACATGGCAACAATTTACCTCTTTTTTAAAGGACTGCCCATCTGGCCTACCTCAGTCTTTATGCCTTTGAGTTTGCAATCCAAGATTCTTACCCTTCTAGGTTTTCTCTTAAGGTTAAATGTCTTAAATTCTTCCAACAATTCCTTCTAGGCCATAATTTCTCAACTCTCTACTATCTAGAATGCTTTCCTTTGTACCAGTTCTTTTATTACCTAAAATATGACATCCAGAACATTTCCCATTTTCACACGTTAGCGTTTACAATTCACTGTTATTAATTACATTACCACTATTGGGCTGCCATCGTGAATATCCGTTACTCTTTTTCATCACTCCAAACAAATTCTGCCCTCATTAGGCAATAAGGCACCCCTCACCTCCCTGCCCCTAGCCACTGGTAACTTGTAATCTCATATCTTTCTCTCAGATAATTGTTTATTCCAGATATTTCATATAAGTGAGATCATTATAATATTTGTCATTTTGTTTCTTGCTTATTTCACTCAGCCCAAGGTCTTCAAGATTCATCTGTGTTGTAGCACATATCAAAACTTCATTTCTTTTATGGTTGACTCATATTTCATTTTATTTACCCATTCATTTATTGGTGGATACTTGGATTGCTTCCACCTTGCAGCTATTGTGAATAATACTGCTCTGAACATTGGTTTACAAAGATATGTTCCAGGCTCTGCTTTCAATTCTTTTCAGTATATACCAAGATGTGGGATTGGTGGGTCATATAGTAATTGATGCCTTTTTAAAATCACAAGTAGTCAAGGGTAGAGGTGAAATTGTGTGTTTCTTTATTTGCTCAGATTTCAGTAGTCTGTTGTCCTTAAAGGGTATGCTTTTTCAGAGTGCTAAGAGTATCATCGATGTAAATTTTGCCTTGTCTCACATCACACTTGCTTCTCCAAAATTTACCAGTCATATTTGATTTGCATTTTCTATTCTGTGACTACAGTTACATTATATACTAAGAGGTTATAAAAAACTTCCCACTTGAAGAAAAATACAGAGAGATATGTTTCTCTAGTCACTTTTGATTAGCTCTAATCTGGCTCTCCAGAGAGAAAGGACATGACATTGGACATTGAGCCTCTCTATTCAAAAAGCCAATTCTTAATAGCACTGAGGGAAAAGCAAAGATTCTTTTGATCTAGTATTTTAAACTTAAATTTTAATTTGCACCATAAAATTTTAGTACCGGCCTCTAGGTTTCATAGTGAATGGAATTAAGTATTTTGCTCATGCTGTACATTACACATGTGACTTCAGATTCCTTTGTATCTGCAAGAACTTTGAAGACTGCTTATTAAGTTAGTAATGACCACAAGTCAAAGACTGTCAGCCTTTCTATACTCACGAACCTTGCCCACACATCAAAAATAGATGCTGCAATCCTTTCAGTTCATGACCATAATGTAATCATATGACTATTATTAATAAATTCTGTGTTTCTCATGGGACTGTCAATAATCATATCTCTAGCTTCTTCCAGACTCTGCTCTTTAAATGCAAATGAATGAAGAGGCCAATTGATTGCTTATACTTTCCAAAAGGCTGATGATAATGAGAACACTTCTGATCAAAATGCTTTACCCCTATTACCCTAAATTGAAGCAAAGTTTGTGTTCCACAAATAGAAATGGATCAGTAACCCAAACCCATTTAAAAGTGATCATTTTTTCTGTTTAGTTTTTTGTTTGATGCAATGAGTAGATGGTTTTTAAAATTAAAGAATACATTTTGAAGAAATTATACCCTTTACCCTTTTACATGGGAAGGAACAGGAGTATCTATATTTACAAGTCAGTTAAGAAGAATCCAAAAGAAAAAGAAAAAGAAAAAAGAAACAAATGTGTAATACAATTGGCAGACATATTGCTATTTTTCAAGAAAGTGTATTTTTTCATTAGTTCAATCAGTGAAAATATGCTGAGAATGCACTATATGTTATGCACTATACAGGGAGATAAGGGGATAGAAAATTTCTAAAACAAGGAGTTTTGTTTAGTAATTTGATAGCTATTTATTATGTAAAATAAACATAACTGTAATCAATCACATGAAGCCATCAGAAGTGACAGAATGGAGGAAACATAGTAATTCAGAACAAAGCTGATTGGTGACTGCCTTGAGGGAGCAGGAAGCTTCAGTGAGAATATAAAGCTTAATTTAGTTCTTAAAATGTAAAGAAATAAGGAGGAGTTCACCAGTCAGATAAGTGGAGCAAGGACAATCCAGGAAGATCTCAGGTAAGTAAAAAGAAAGGATGTAGAATTTTCCCAAATCAACACGTATTCTGTATCTGACCTTTAAACCCATCGCCTTTTCCCATTTTGCTAGTAAGGGATCCTGACATTATATTGGGCTTCAATTTTTGGGAGGTTTTGGATCACAGAGTGGTTTGGCAGTGGTGGTGGAGGAATATTGGTATAGGACGCTATTGACAGGTGATATAGTACTGACAGGGAGGTATACAGGGCATATGTCCAGGGTGCATGGTAATGTTTGGATATACTCATAGTGGCAACAATTAAAAACTAAAGCTGGGGGGGTACTGGGTTCCTGGCCAGGGGTGCTCTGTCGTGGCCCCTAGGGGAGCAGCGGCAGTCCCCCAGGTACAACGGTAAGGACCAGGAAGGAATGAGGATCCAACAGTGAGAGTATGATACTAATGACTATGATTGTGAGCCTATATGCCTGAAATAAGAACAAGGCCTAGAGCAGCACTGTGCCTGGGAATTTCCTCCTGACAGCCTTCATGTTACTCAAATGTGGCCAGTCTTGAAGCCAAACTCAGTATGTAAATGCAATGCCTTCCCCCCAGAGTGGGACATGACACCCGGGGATGAGCCTCCCTAGCACCGAGGGATCACTACCAAGTACCAACTGATTATGCAACTGGAAAATGACCTTGAATTGAAGGTTCAATGCGGATCAGCAGAATATCCCTGTCTACATATAATAACATGACTTTAAAATGCTGTTTGACCTAATGTAAGGGAGAAATGGAAAGGAGAAATGAGTTTATATGGCTACAAGTCTCTAAATAGAGTCTGGAGGCTTTCAGAAGGATTGCCCTTAAGCACAACTGAGCAGAGTCTAAGAGACAGGTAAAGTAGATACAACCCCAAGTATTCATTCCTTTGAGGACTAAAGAGACCCACGGGTTCTATGGTCATGGCGGATGGGGATTACTGCCATATCAGATGGCCCTTCTTTGGAGCTGGTGTTTCTGCGTGATGGAGCTAGACTCAGATGGGATCTCTTTGCACAAGACTTTCATGCTACTTTACTGGAATTGTGGTTGGTGTTGGGGTTTAAGATATATTTAGGGGATTTGAATCTCTGGACTGACAATATGATAGCGAGGCACTGATCTCAACAGACTTGAGCTGCTACAATCTGATTTATTGGACTCACCTCACTCAGCTAAGATGGAGTTGAAGAAGGACAACCACCACACCATGGAGTCTAGAGGGCCTACAACTGAAAGCAAGAGGATTGCATCCAGTATCCATGTGGAATCTGAGCCT
This sequence comes from Dasypus novemcinctus, assembly GCF_030445035.2. NCBI lineage: Eukaryota > Metazoa > Chordata > Mammalia > Cingulata > Dasypodidae > Dasypus > Dasypus novemcinctus. Next base: position 8,183,390 of record NC_080700.1, on the reverse strand, counting down.
CCTCTTGACATAGAGGTGCAATGGGCACAACCAATCCAAGGTCCACAGAGAAAAGGTGGCATTGGAGTGGGAAAAGTGGACATGGTGACTGATGGGTATGGGGAATGGCAGGAAGAGATGAGAGGTGGAGGCGCCTTTGGGACTTGGAGTTGCCCTGGATGGTGCTTCAGGGGCATTCACCAGACATTGTAAATCCTCCCAGGGCCTACTGGATGGAATGTGGGAGAGTATGGGCCATGATGTGGACCACTGACCATGGGGTGCAGAGATGCCCAGAGATGTACATACCAAATGCAATGGATGTGTCATGATGATGGGAGTGAGGGTTGCTGGGGGGGGAGTGGTGGCGTGGGGGTGGTAGGGTTGAATGGGACCTCATATTTTTTTTAATGTAATATTTTTACAAAATCAATTAAAAAAAAAAAGAAATAGTGGCATGGAACGCAGAGCCCTTTAGGGAATTTTTGAGTTATTCATTATTGATAGAAGATTGGGGGGTGGAATAGGAGGTGATATTGAAGAGGAAGACAAGATTTCACTGTGTGTATGTATTTCTGTGTGTCCATGGCTACATGAGTATGGATAGAAGTTAAATAGTTGTTTCTAAGAATTAAAATGGTTACCCAAGCTATGTATGTATATATGCAATGTAACAATACAGGAGAAAATGTAAGTGAGTATCAGATTTGCTATTTTATTCTCCTAACCCCATTGTCTCAACACCTTGTCCCCAACACTCCAACCCAAACAGCATATACAAGCAAAAATATATTTGGCACAGAATAAGGTATTCAGTGAGTATGATCCATATATACTAATGACCTGGTAAGATACTAATTATAATAGACTCAAGTCTTTATTTATTATCATAATGAATGACTCTTATATAGATTCAACAAATTCCCTAAGTTGGTTTAATGTACTTTTTATTGAGCTATACTTTAAATGTAGTAAAATGACCCTTTTTAGTGTAAGATTCTATGGGTTTGACAAACACATACACTTATGAACATACCCAATTAAAATACAGTGCAGGAACAAAGATGGGGCTCAAGTGATTGAGCTCCCTCCTACCACACGGGAGGTCTGTGGTTTGGTTCCCAGTGTCTCCTAAAGAAGAAAGAGAGCTGGTGCAACAGACAGGCACAGCAGGCTGACTCAACAAGATGATGCAACAAGAGACACAAGAAGAAAGAACATAACGAGAGATACAACAAAACAGGGAATGGAGGTGGCTCAAGTGATTAGGTATCTCCTTCCACCATTGGAGGTCCAGGTTCAGTTCCCGTTACCTTCCTAAAGAAACAGCAAACAGACTCAGCAAGTGCAAACAATGAGGGGGTGGGGAGAAATAAATAAATAAAATAAATCTTTTTAAAAAATACAGTATGTTACTATCACTCAAATGTGTAATTACCAGAACAATAACAATATAGTATGGGTCCATCAGCCCCCAAAATTTCTTCATGCCATTTTGTGATTAACTCAAGCCAATGGCAGCAACTGAGCCACATTTTGTCCCTGTAGTTATGCCTTTCCCAGAGTGTAATGTAAATGGAATCACAGTTTGTAGTCTTTGAATCTGGCTACTTTGATTTGGCTTAATGCATGTGAGATTCATCCATATTATTAGATGCTTCAACAGTTCCTTCTGTTTTACTGCTGTTTTATCCCATTGTATGTATGCACAACAGTTTGTTTATTTATTCACCAGTTTAAAAGCATTGGGTTGTTTCCAGGTTTTGCCAATTATTTATGAAGCCACTATATAGATTATATAAAAGTTTGCTTGTGAACATCAGTTTTCTCTTTGGCAAATATTTTGGAATGAAATTGATGGGTGATATAGTAAGTATATTTTTAACTATATTTGTAACTGATAAACTGTTTTTCAGTTTGGCTTTAGAACTTAACAGTCCCTCCAGCAAAATATGCAAATTCCAATTGCTCTTCATTCCAACCAGCAGTGGACTTTTCCAGATTTCATTGTTAGTGCTAGGTATGGAGTATCACAGTGTAATTTTAATTTTAATTTCCTAAATGACACATGATGTTGAACATATTCTCATGTCCTTTGTGCCATCCATATATCTTCTTTGGTGAAGTATCCACTCAACACCTTTTCCCATATTTTTAGATGGAGAATTTCTTAAATTTGTGCTTTGAAAGTATTTTTTATATTTGAATAGTCATGTTCTGCAAAAATCTTCCCTCAACCAATAATTTTCATTGTCCTAATGCTATCTTTCAAAGAGCAGAAATTTTAAATTTTGACAAAGGCCAAAGTTTTGGGTTTTTTCTTTTATGGATTGTACTTTTGATGTCATAAATAAGAAATATTTGCTTAATCTAAGGTGACAAAAAATATGTTTTCTACTCCTAGAACTCTTGGCCTCTAAGGTCATTGCAATAGGGAAAGAGATGGTTGGAGGACTGGATTTTGCACCATATTTTAAGTGCCATGGTTGAAAGTGACTTACATCAGTGCTTCTCCTACTTTAACATGCATCACCTGGAATCTTGTTAATGAGGATTCTGATTGAGGAGGTTGGAGATTGAGCTAGGGATATGCATTTCTAGCAAGTCCTAAGGTAATAGTGGTGCTGCTGTCTCATAGCCCACACCTGGAGAAGCAGAGACTCAACTTCCTTCTGAATACATCCCTTTGGCCTGAATCCTTCATTTGCTCTAACCTAATTGCAGAGAGGTCAAGAAACATGTTTTTCCTATGTGCCCAGGAAAAGACATTATTTCTGTCCCATGAGACTACAACAAGCAACCTTACAGAATCAAGATGGAAGTTACCTCTGAAGCTGCAGGGTCACTGTGGTTTGGCTGAATTATATCTCTAATGATATCCATGGCTAGTGCCTGGAACCTGCCATGTTACCATATGTGGCAAAAGGGACTTTGCAGATGTGATTAAATATAGGATTTTAAGATCAGATGATTAGTCTGAATCATGCTGGTGGGCCCAATGTAATCACAAGGGCCTTGTAAGAAGAAGGAGGGTCAGTGTCAGAGAGGGTGACATGATGATGGAAGCAGAGAAAGAGAAGCAGTTGCAATGATGGAAGCAGAGGTCAAAGTGACATCAGTTGTGGAAGGGACCCACAAACCAACAAATGCAAGTAGCATCCAGAAGCTGGAAAAGGTAAGGAATGGGTTCTCCTCTGGAGCATCCAAAGAAATACAACCCTGTCATACCTTGATTTTAATCCAGTGAGACTTATTTTGGACTTCTGAACTCCAGAACACTTTCAGGGAACCCAGGAATTGGTTAAACACTCAGAGAAGCAACTGTTTTTAAAGACCTGGGACTGACATTCTGAAGGTGGCTGAGAAACTCCAGGCCTTGGACAAGGTTATGAGAAGGACACATGAGCCAGAACTGAGGGTGGGACTTTGAACAGTTAGCTATGATTCCATGAGTGTGGAGCTTCCTGATATTTGAATACTTTTCTCCCTCTCAAGAGATAGCATAGACAGTTTTATGTTGAAGGGAGCAGCAAGGTCTTAGGTTCAGGACATCCTGTCAGCTTGGGTCTGAGAGAACTGCTGAAGAAGGAAGCAAAGAACTAAATTTGTCAGAGCTGGAGTTTTTTTTTTTTTAAGGGTAAATGGTAATTAGGCCTATGGATGCCAGTTTATTTAATTAATATAAAATTTAACCAGACATATGAATAATTTTCATATTGAAAGTAGAGAAATAAAAGTAAGGAACTTGAAAAAGGCCTATTACAATTTCAAATATTACAGAAAACAAGCATATACAAATGATGAGACTGTAGACATACTGATTTCACCTTTCCAAGGACATATACAAAATGAAGTCAATTTTGAAATTTTCCGTGGAGAAGTTTACTTTCAATGAATACATATGATTTACCAAAAAACCACTGACACAGCTCTTAAGTAAACATAATTTAAGTCCTGAAGGAATTACAACTTAAGTACTTTTCAGCAGTATGCAAGGCAGCTACTGAAAATTACATTCATGTTTTGAACGTCAAAATCTGATATTTGTTGATGCATAAATTTTACTTCGTGCAAACTTATCTCAACCCGAAGGGGAAATATCTTGTCAAATTCATATAACAAACAACTAACCAATTTAAATTGTACAATTCAAGGACATTCAGTACATTCTCACGTTGTGCGAGTACCACATCCATGTTTCGGTATCTTTTTTAAACAAAACGGTCACAATGAAACAAAAGACAAGTCAGCAAGTTAAACTTAAAAGGAACAGAAGATTTTCACTTTTCTCCCAGGAGAAACTGTACAACAGAGCTGAAGATTTTTGATACAATCTATTTTAGTAGTGTAATTTCCTGGTAAGCTGGCCTCTCCTCCTTGCTCAACATCCTTGAACAAATACTAAATCAATTATGACATCTCTGTTTGCCTTTGCCCACTGAATACCAACACTTCCTCAGAATCATTTTTGGCCAGCACCCCACACAATAACCATCGTGGCAGGCATGGATGTGCCTGCTCAGAACTCCCTTCAGGAAAGCACTTGCTGCCCAGCTGCCAAGAGTATGGCATTCTTCTGCTCTTAGCTCCTTCAGGGTCTATCTCAGCTTTTGGGAGGAAATTGTATTCTTTTCTGGGCAACCCCTGGCCAATGCCTGAGCAGGGCCATAATGTAAGGGCCCAGTTGTTAATAACTCCAGTTATTATGCCATAATAAAAATTCTCCATTCCAAAAAAATATGTATCAATTGGCCGGATATTTCAAACTCTTCGATAAACTTTTAAAAATGAAGCAAATAAAATGATGGACCTAACTGATACTGCAGTCCTATGAAGCAAGCTACCTAAGATGGAAATGAGCAGTCTAAAAAGATAATCAAGGAGATGGGAGAGAAAGGCTTGACAGAATACAGAAGGCTCTAAAAACATGAGATGCCCTAAACAACAACAGATAGCCATACTTAAAAAACAAAACTAAACAAAACACTGCTATATGCAAGTGTCCACATTGTGAAATTTTCTGACCTATATTTTTACTAAAATGAAATAATTGGAAAAACTATTACAGAGCAACATAGCCAATAAATCAGGAGTAATATTAGTAAGGAAAATAGTAGAGAAAAAATAAGAAAAAAGCAGGATTACAGATTATTATAGGGTTAAAAAACAAAAAGAAATGAGAGAGACAAAACTCACACACTCAGTTGGGAAGTTTCAAGGATCTACACATTTCAGAAAGATGGGGTTTCCTTGTTTTCCTCCCAGGGACATGGCCAGAAGTGGAGAAGACAGGCTTAAAGAATTTGAACTCATTACTTTTGGAGTGTCTCATCAGACACACCTTATCCTGGAACAGGGTCCCAGTGCCATTAACACCCACCCAGTAGCCTGGAAAGGGGCCCTCTGGCTCTGAGCAATAACACCCCGAGGCAGCCTGTTCCTCCTGCACAGCCGCACCATACCATGATGAACAGCAGCACCAAGATCAGGAAGAGCAAGGAGAAAAAGGCCAAGGCCATTACCACATAATCTTTTATTTATTTATTTTTTATGCCTAGGTGTGCATTTGTTTTTTGAAATATATTTTTTATTTATTTTTAAGAGATACTTAGATTATGTAAAAATGTTACATAAGTAAATAAATGGGATTCCCATATGCACCACTCCCCACACCTCCCACTTTTCCCACATTAACAATATCTTTTATTAGTGTGGTAGGTTCACTGCAGTTGATGAACACATTTTGGAGCACTGCCATAAGCATGGATTATAGTTTACGTGGTAGTTTTTACTTTCTCCCACTCCATTCTGTAGGTTATGGCAGAATATGTAATGGACTGTATCTATCTTTGCAATGTCATTCATGATGATTCCAAGTCCTGAAAATTCCCCCATATTACATCTCTTTTTCCCTCTCTCTGACTTAAGCACCTCCAGTGGCCACTGTCTCCACATCAATGATATAACTTTTTCCATTGCTAAAATCACAATAAGTCTATAGTAGAATACCAGTAAGTCTATTCTATTCCATATTTTATTCCCCAATCCTGAGGATTCTGGGATGGTGATGCCCACTCCATCTCTAATTGAGAGGGGACTTTGATCCCATATGGCTGATGGATAGGACTCTCTTGCTTGCAGTTGTAGACACTCTTGGTTCCTTGGTGTGGTGTTTGCCCATCCTCACCTCCTTGTTAGTTGCCTGGGTGAGTCCAATGAACTGGAGAGTAGGTGTTGCAACTCCACTGAGGCTCAGGGCCCAGCTGGCACATGGACAGCCCAGAGATTCAAGTCTCTTGGACATACACATACCAACTCCACCATCAACTATAGGTTGCAACAGCAGAGGCATGTGTATAGAAGACACATCTGAGGGCAACTCTATCACATTTGGGAACCAAAAAACAAAGTAGGGCCCACTGGGAAGGCATCAAACTCTGGAGCTATCTGCCATGACAAAATAGGACCTGGGTGTCTTCAGAGCCCTCAGGAGCACCACTATTTTGGATAGTATTTAGTTTGGCTGTCTGTGAGATCCTGCTGATATGTGCATGAGCATTACCTCTCTGATGACCTCCTGACTCACTTTGAAGTCTCTTAACCATATCAACTCATTTGTCTTTACCTTTTCCCCCTTTTATTCAAGTCCTTTTTCCAGTTGCATCACTAGCTGGTTATTGGTAGTAATCCCTTGGTGCCAGAGACGCTTATCTCTGGGAGTCACGTCCCACACTGGGGGGGAAGGTAATGCATTTATATGCTGAGTTTGGCTAAGAGAGAGGCCACATTTGAGCAACATGGAGGCTCCCAGGTGGTAACTCTTAAGCACCCTACAACGCTAGCCTAAGCTGCAATTTCAAGAGCAAAAGGCTTATTAGCATTCTCATCAATATATAGGGTCTATTAATGGATCAGCCTTCTGCACTAGTCATTGCTCCTGAACTTGGGGGATTGTTGCTGTTCCATTAGAGAATGTGACAGCACTCCCCCAGATGAAATTCAGTATTCTTTCGGTTGCTGTGCAGAACTCTACCCACTGTGGCAATGCCCTATGAACATTTGAAGGCATTTATATACCTTATACATGTGCACAGGTGAACTTTCTCCCATGTGTCCTCCATCACTGGCACCTCAAATCAATGACGCTCCTCTGCCATAATTGTAACCCTTCTGTGATCCAAAACTTCTTAAAAAATGAAGCTAAGAATATTGCCAAATTCAATTAAGAAAAAAAGGAAATAGTAATGATAGGTTTAAAAATAAGAAATAAAATACATAATAATTTCGAAAAACTAAAAGTAAAAAATATTGGGGCATTAAAAATGAAAAATAATTTAAAAAAATTTTTTTACATTTTACCTTTCATCACTGTAATAACTATTGTCCTGTACAGTGACATTTTCTTCCATTTCTCCCCAGGGTCTTACTTTTTTTCATTTCATCTTCAAAGAAATTTTTTTTTAAAAGATTTATTTATTTATTTCTCTCCCCTTCCTCCCCGCCAGTTGTCTGCTCTCTGTGTCCATTCTTTGTGTGTTCTCCTGTGACCACTTCTATCCTTATCAGCAGCACCAGGAATCTGTGTTTCTTTTTGTTGTGTCATTTTGCTGTGTTAGCTCTCTGTGTGTGCAGTGCCATTCTTGGGCAGGCTGCACTTTCTTTCATGCTGGTTGGCTCTCCTTACAGGATGCACTCCTTGTGCATGGGGCTCCCCTACTCAGGGGACATCCCTGTGTAGCAGGGCACTCCTTGTGCACATCAGCACTGCCCATGGGCCAGCTCCACATGGGTCAAGGAGGCCCAGGGTTTGAATGGCAGACCTCCCATTTGGTAAGTGGACACCCTATCCATTGGGCCACGTCCGCTTCCCCAAAGAAATTTTAGGTCACAGTAAAGTCCATACAGAATATAGGGGACTCCCATGTATGTAACATCCTCCTCCTTTCCCCCTTCCCTATTAATAACATTTTTACATGTGGATGGTACATTTGTTACAACTGATGTTCAAATATTGAAATCATGGTCAGTGGTTTACATTATGGTTTACATTTTAGAACATACACTTTTATAAATTTTTTATGAAATTTAACATGGCCTGTAGCCATCATTGCAAGATCATGCAGAACACTTCCATTGTCCCCTAACTACTACTCTTCTATCTATTCTATTCCTCCCTCCCACTCCCCTCAGGGCCCTCAGTGACCACCAGGTTCACTGCTTGAAGGGCAAGATTCATAGATACTTGCAATAATGCTGAGGGCTTGACACACTAATGTGTCCTGCTCTATTAGGAAGCGCCCATGCTCTTGAGAGACACCTACCCTCTGTTTAAGAACATATTGAGCCTCCCCAATTTGGGAGTCCAACTACTTCCCACTCATTATGTTGCTCTCCCCCCACTGATACAACATACTTTGACCAAATGATCACTCACACATTCTCTGGAAGATTGCCCCAGGTGTCCATTGTGCCGAATACCCCTCCCCCATCCAACAGCCTGAACCAGTAACCCTTCCTTGTCATATTGCCAAAAGAGTTTTCTTAATATAGTAGTTTCAACCACATACCCGCCAATCCCCATGTTCACCTGCTCCCTGCCCCAACCCTCCCCCCAGTTCCATGGACCTTCCAATCCATCCTCCTCATCCTAGCCCCCTGTCAAGCTTGCAGCACCCAACCCAATAATATCCCTACACCACTGTCATATCCCTTCATTGCACAACTACTCACTTCCACTTTATCATAGATTTCGCTGGTGTGGGTGTTGGCTCACAACCTTCTTCTCACTTTCTATTTCCTGTAAACATATCTTCCAGACTCTAACTCTCTGAGTCAGCTCAATTTCCTTAATTCATATCAGAAAGGTTGTGTAATATTTGTCCTTCAATGCCTAGCTTACTTCACTCAACATAAGATCCTCTAGATTCATCCATGTTATCCCATGTGTTAGTACTGTATTCTTTCTTACAGCTGAGTAATATTCCATTGTATGTACATACCACATTTTGTTTATGCATTCATCTGCTAATGGGTGTTTTGGTTGATTACAAATTTTGGCAAAAGTGAAGAATGCCACTATGAATATTGGTGTGCATACATCTGTTCATGTCCTTTTTTTCAGTTCTCCTGGGTATATACCCAGCAGTGGAATTTCTGGGTCATATGGCAGATCTATAGTTAGTTTTTTGAGGAACCACCAAACTGTCCACCACAGTGGTGGACCATTCTAAATACGTACCAGCAGTGCATGTGTTCCCTTTCCTCCACATCCTCTTGAACATTTGTAGTCCTCTGTTTTTTCAATGGCCACCAGTCTAATGGGTGTAAGATGGTATCTCATTGTAGTTTTAATTGGCATTTCCATAATAGCTAGTCATGTTGAGTATCTTTTCATGTGCTCTTTAGCCATTTGTATTTCATCTTTGGAGAAGTGTTTGTTCAAATCACTTTCCCATTTTTTAAATGGGTTGTCTTTTTATTTTTAAGATATAGGATTTCTTTATGTATGCTGGATATAAGGCTCCTATCAGATAAATGGTTACCTAATATTTTTCCCATTGTGTAGGCTGTCTTTTGACTTCCTTGACAAAATCCTTTGAGATGCAAAACATTTTAATTTTGAGCAAGTTCCATTTATTTATTTTTTCTTTCACTGCTCATGCTTTGGGTGTGAAATTCATGAAACCATTTCCTATTACAAGTCCCCATAGATGCTTCACTATATTATCTTCCAGTGTTTATGGGCTTGGCTCTTATATTTAGATATTTTATCCATCTTGAGTTGATTTTTGTATAAGGTGTGAGATGATGTTCCTCTTTCATTCTTCTGGATGTGGATATCCAGCTCTCTAAGCACCATTTGTTGAAGAGACCTTTCTCTCCCAGTTGAGTAGGCTTGGTGGTCTTGTTGAATATCAGAAGACTATATATGTGAGGTTCTATATCAGAAGTCTCAATTCAGCTCCATTGGTCAGTATGTCTATCCTTATGCCAATACCATGAAGTTTTGACCACTGTTGCTTTGTAGTATGTTTTAAAATCAGGTAGTGTTATTCCTCTGATTTCATTTTTCTTTCTTGCTATGTCTTTGGCTATTCAGCACCTCTTGTACTTTGAAATAAATTTCATAGTTAGTTTTTCCAATTCAGTAAAAAATGCTGTGCTGATTTTTATTGGGATTGCATTAAGTCTGTAGATTAGTTTTGGTAGGATAGACATCTAATGGTATTTACTCTTCTTACCCATGAAGAGGGAATATTCTTCCATTTATTTCAGTCTTCTTTGATTTCCTTTTACAGTATTGTATAGTTTTCTGCATGTAAGTCTTTTACATCTTTAGTTAGATTTCTTCCCAGGTATTTGATTTCTTTGGTTACTAGTGTAAATGGTATCTTTTCTTGAGTCCCTCCTCAGGTTGCTCATTATGGGTGCACAGAAATGCTACTGATTTTTACACATTGATCATATAACCTGCAACATTACTAAACTTGTTTATAAGTTCTAGAAGCTTTATTTTAGATTTCTCAGGGCTTTCTATGTAGAGGATCATGTTATCTGCAAATAGTGAAATTTTCACTTCTTCTTTCCAATTTGGATGCCTTTTATATCTTTTTCTTGCCTCAGTGCTCAAGCAAGTACTTCTAACACAATGTTAAATAGGAATGGAGATAGTGTTCATCCTTGTCTTGTTCCTAATTATTAGAGGGGGAACTTTTAGGATTTCACCATTGTATGTGATGTTAGCTGTTGGTTTTTCATATATACCCTTTATCATGTTCAGAAAGTTCCCTTCTATTCCTTCTTTTGCAGTGTTTTTATCAGGAAAGTGTGCTGTATTTTGACAAATGTTTTTTTCTGTGTCTATAGAGATGATTGTGTGATTTTTTGCTTTAGCTCTGATTATGTGGTGTAATACATTGAGGGATTTTCTTATGTGAACCATTCTTGCATACCTGGGATGAAACCAAATTGGTCATGGCATATAATTTTTTTGATGTGTTGTTCAAATAATTAGCAAGTATCTTGTTAAGGATTTTAAAACCTAGGTTCATTATAGAGATTGATCTGTAGTTTTCCAATTCTTGTGGCATCTTCATTTGGCTTTGGTATTAGGGGAATGCTGGCATCATATAATGAGTTAGGCAATGTTCCTTCTACTTCTGTTTTTTGGAAGAGTTTAAGCAGCATTGGTGTTAGTTCTTCCTGGAATGTTCAGTAAAACTCACCTGTGAGGCTGTCTGGTCCTGGGCTTTTTTTAGTTGGTAGGTTTTTAATGACTGATTCTATCTCTTTACTTGTGATTGGTCTGTTGAGTTCATCAATTTCTTCTTTCATTGGTGTAGGCTGCTTGTGTGTTTCTCGGAATTTGCCTATTTCTTTTATATTGTCCTACTTGTTGGCATATAATTTTTTCAAAGTATCCTCTTATGGTTCTCTTTATTTCTGTGCAGTCAGTGGTGATATAAACTTCCTCATTTCTTATCTTTTATATTTGCAGCTTCTCTCTCTTTTTCTTTGTTAGTCTAGCTAAGGGTTTGTCAATTTTATTGATTTTCTTGAAGAACCAGCATTCAGTTTTGTTTATTTTTTTCTAGTGCTTGGTTATTTTCTATTTCATTTAATTTAATCTTTGTTATTTCCTTCCCTCTACTTTCTTTAGGGTTACTTTGTTGTTCTTTTTGTAATTCCTCCAGGTGTGCAATTAGGTCTTGAGTTTTAGCTCCTTTTTCTTGTCTGATATATGCATTATGGCTATGAATTTCCCTTGGTACAGCTTTAGCTGCTTCCCATGTCATTTTCATTAATTTCAAGGTATTACTGATTTCTTTAAAAATTTCCTCCTCAATCCACTGTTTGTCTAAGAGTGTGTTGTTTAATTTCCATATCTAATTTCTTTATCTAATCTGGTTTTCTGCCCCTTACTAATTTCCTCCTTCATTCCACTGTGGTCAGAGAAATTACTTTGTATACTTTCAATCTTTCTGAGTTCATTGAGAATTTTTCTGCGGCCTAGAATGTGGTCTATCTTGGAGAATGGTCAATGCACACTCAAGAAAAATTTATCCCACTATATTTGGGTGTAGTGTTCTGTATGTGTCTATTAGGTCCAGATCCTCTAATGTATCATTCAAAGTTTCTTTATTGATTCTCTGTCAAGAGTTTCTGTCTAATGGTGATAATGGTGTATTAAAGTCCCCCACTATAACTGTAGAGGCATCTATTTCTCCACCTTAGTTTTTCTAGTCTTTGCCTCATATATTTTGAGGCACCCTGGTTAGGTGCATAAATGTTTATAATTGTTCTTTCATCTTGAAAGATGACCCCTTTTACTAATATTTACTGTCCATCTTTATATCTTACAATACTTTTGCATTTAAAGTCTATTTTACCCAGTATTAATATAGCTACTCCCACCCTTTTTTTGGTTATTGTTTGCTTGTAAGATTGTTTTCCAGTCTTTCACTTTCAGCCTCCTTGAATCCCTGGGTCTCAGGTGGGTTTCTTTTAGACAGCATATAGGTGGGTTATATTTCCTTATCCATTCTGCTAATCTGTGTCTCTTTACTGGTGAATTTAATCCATTAACATTCAGTGTTATTATTCTCAAGGAATTACTTACATTAGCCATATTTTCTTTGGGTTTAGTTCATGTATGTCACATGTTGTTTTATTTTTTATTTTATTTTTTTAATGATTTATGTATTTATTTAACTCCCCCCCCCCCCCCCCGCCGGTTGTCTGTTCTCTGTGTCTGTTTGCTGTGCATTGTTTCTTTGTCCGCTTCTGTTGTCGTCAGCGGCATGGGAAGTGTGGGCGGCACCATTCCTAGGCAGGCTGCACTTTCTTTCACACTGGGTGGCTCTCCTTATGGGGTGCACTCCTTGTGCATGGGACTCCCCTATGCGGGGGACACCCCTGCATGGCACGGCACTCCTTGCGCTCATCAGCACTGCGCATGGACCAGCTCCACACGGGTCAAGGAGGTCCAGGATTTGAACTGCAGACCTCCCATGTCACATGTTGTTTTATTTCTCTTTTTGTCTTTGTAGTTGTTCTTACACTTCCCCCAAACTTTCTCTCCTGTTTTTTCCTTTCAGCCTAGAGAACTCTCTGTAGTATATCTTGAAGGGCAGGTTTCTTAGTGACATACTCTCTTAATTTCTGTTTATCTGTGACTATTTTGATTTCCATCATTTTTGAATTCCAGTTTTACTGGATAAAGAATTCTTGGCTGAATGTTTTTTCTTTTGGTATCTTAACTATGTCATACCATTGCTTTCTTGCCTCCATGGTTTCAGATGAGAAATCAGCACTGATCTTATTGAGTTTCCCTTTTATGTGATGGTTCTTTTTGCCCTTGCTGCCTTCATTATTTTCTCTTTGTCTTGAGCTTGAAGAGTTTCACACATGTATGTCTTGGAGTAGGCCTGTTGCAATGTATACTGTTTGTGGTGTGCTGCACTTCCTGGGCATGTACATCTATCTCCCTCAACAGGGTTGAGAAGTTTTCAGCCATTTTTTCCTCCAACAATCTTTCTGTTCCATTTCCCTTCTCTTCTCCCTCTGGGATGCCTATAATGCATATATTTGTGCACTTTGTGTTGTCATTCAAATCCCTAATTCTCTGCTGGACTTTTTTCTATCTTTCATCTATCTGTTCTACTATCTGCTTGATTTCAGATATACTGCCTTCCACATAGCTAATTCTTTCCTCTCCCTGTTCAAATCTGCTCTTGTGTACTTTCAGTGTATTTTTCATTTCTTGGATTGTGCCACTCATCAACATCATATCAGTTATCTTTTTCTGTTTACAATTTCCTCAGTGTGTTCTCCTGGTGTCTTAATATCCTTAATCTCTTCATTCACTTCATTAAGTTGGACCATGAGATTTGTTTGAAAAGCTTTGATTCATTGTTCCAAGTTTTGAATCTCTCCCTGGTTTTTAGTTTGTTCATTGGACTGGGTCATGTCTTCCTGTTTCTTGATATGGTTTGTAATTTTTTGTTGCTGTCTGGCCATCTTTTTATCTTGATGGTTTTAGTCAGTTGATTACTTTCTCTCTCTCCTTTATGATTTTATTTAGCTGCTGCTTTGTGTGTGTGTTTATGTTTTCTCTTTGACACTTCGTTTTTGTCCTATTTCCTTGCTGTTTTCTATGTTCCCTTGTGGGAAAAAGATTAGGGCCTGAGAAAGCAAAAGATATTAGAAAAGAAAAGGGATAATGGTTATAATAATAGTCAAAGTTAGAAGAGGAATCACGTAAGGCTAGGGAAATGAATATGTAACTTACATAAGCAGGATAGAGTAATAGGAATAAAAACATGGAGTACCTACAATGAAATGGGAAACTGGATAGAGAAAAATATATATAATTAATTAAAAGGCCAGAATGATGAGGAGAGAGGGAAAGAGAAAATAGAGGACAAAAAGGAAAAAGTTGATAAAAGAAAGATAACAGAATAGATGAAATAGAAACAAAAACCAGAAAAAAATGAGGGCTAAACAAAGAGGTGGAATGTAGGAACAACACAGAGAGTCAAAGATAGTAATATGAAGGAAGGAAAAGAGATAGCATTGGTAGACAAAATCAGTATACAGAGAAAAGGGGGAATCAAAGAAGAGGAAAAAAGAAACAAGTCAGCAGCATCTAATTGAAAAGAAAAAGAAAAAATGGGGGGAGAGAGGGGAACAAAGAGGGAAGAAAAACAAGGAAACAATACAAACAAACAAAAAAACACATGCAAGCAGTCAAACAAAAGCTAAGGAAGAACTGTCTTCTCACTTAGGCCCCTGTGGAGCTTCTCAGGCTGCCAGTGTTCATCAGTCCATTACCCTGCAGCCTTCCCTCTGCAGATTTTGAAGCATATTTTAGTGAGTAAACTAAGTTAAATTTTTAAACAAATGTAACCTTTTCTTAGGAAAAATAAGAGACCCAAGAGAAGTTAATATAAAAATAATATCTATGTTTTCTCTGACCTAAAATATCAGCTGGACATTTGATATCCCAGGGGATCACTACTCTAAGAGGAGACAGGGTTCAAACTAGGGACCTTGTATATTCAAGGTGGAATCTCCTCCACTGAGCTAAACTTTCTCATTGGGTCAGTTAGCTCTTCAGAAAGCTATCAAGCCACTTTCCCTTGGGCATATTTGACTCTTTGTAGTTGGATGAATTCCTGCTGATTGGGAGTCTGTGCCTGCCTCCTCTTTATTCTTACTGCTTTCTCTCCCAGGGCAGCTAGATGCAATAGCCTGTGTGAGCATATCTCCCATCACCTCTCCAGGTCAGGTTGAGTTCCCTTTTAAAATTCAAATGGGACCTTGGTGACTTAACTCACTGCAGAAAGAAATGACTGCCAACTCTCTTCCAGACTACCCCCTCCTCCCAGGGGACCCTAACTAGACTATTGGAAACTTATTAAGCACTTCCTACTGCCCGCCTCCCTTAGGGGAGTTGAAATTTTTAGTTTTCAGCACAGGACTAGTCAATTGTCTGACTACCTTTTCACAGGCCAAGTTTCCCTATCCCAGGGCAGTTAGGTGCCTCAGCAGCTTTGCCTCTCTCCTCCTCCTGGTGCCACCTCAAGCCAGCTGGTATGCTCCTCAAAGCCTGAAGGGGGTCCATGCAACCAAATCCACAGAAACAAATCCTCCGCCCTCCACCAGAACCCTCCCACTTTCAGAGAACTCTTCCTCCAGCTGGGTAGGGACTCTCCCTGGCTTTTTGCCTTGAGGTAGGGCTTCGCTGTCCTGCAGTTTCCAACCTCAAGAGCAAGAAACTCATGCTTTTTCCTTGAACAGTTTATCTCTTTGTCCAGCTCTCTCCAGACCAATGCCCTGAAGCCTCCTGTTTTGTGGGTTCCCAAAACAGTTCACTCAGGCAGGATCTTGTCCCAACTCCAACATATTCTTATTAGACATATCAGGGTGGATTATTTTTCCATGGATTCACTGATTTCAACTGAAGCTGACACATCACCCAGGAAAACTGGCTAGGAAGATTTAACCTTTAGTGGACAGTTAATTAGGAGCCAGCACACACCTGAGTACCACAGAATGCATGAGGACCAGCTTTTCATAGCTCTGTGTACAGATATTACAAGATTTTTTCTTTCTTCTGATTGATCTTATATGTCCCTATGGCAGGGTCGCTCAAAAAGCCCTTGGCTGAAAGGAAGTTTCTGAGATTCAAAGCCTCTGTTCTTAGTCAACGGTTTTTGATACTGTAACTGCCCAAATCCAAATCCTCAGCTCATTTCTATCTGCAAGCCATTTTCCTTTGTGTGATTCAGGACATAATTTATATAAAAGTCATCTCTCTATCACGGGCTGTAATTCTTCTTTAATTAGATTGTAATTAAAACCAAATAGAGAAACATACTGATGAATAACTTCAAAAATTTTTACTCCCAGAAAACAATTACTTTTTTCTTTGTTAATCAGCCTAAAATATATTCAGAGAACAGTTTTCTGCATCTTGATAGTAAACCACTGAGCATGTCTATGTGTCTTTTCCCCTGAAAGGCTCTCACACAGAGCATTTTAATTTACCATAGTATTGGTATGTTGACCTCTGAGACCTTGTAAAGTAAAGTATTTATGATCCTGGGCTTTTTTATTATATTGTTTCAATATTTTGTAACATTTGTATTTCTTGCTGATGTTTTTGGCATTAAAATTCACTCAAGCTGTGCTAAAATATTATGGTATTCAGTGAACCAGACCATGGAAGGAAAATTCAGTTCAGTGAGGTTATTCCAGCTCATCATGTACAAAAAGGATTGAAAGAAATTGTAGAAGAGTCTCAGCTTCCTACACGGGCAGTATTGAGACTTGCTCCCACACCCAATAACTTGACATAGAAAAACCTTCACTTGAACATAGAAATTTCTAGTTTTAAGTGTTTAGAAAGGACTGGAAATGAAAGGAATAATACAATGGCCCAAGATATAAGAAAGCAAAGTACTGTTACTGGTAAACAGTTTCTCTGGATCACCAATATCCTTTACCTGTGGCACAGACAAAAATTGAGCTTCTACAAAGAGTCAGCGCTCATTCCCAATTTCAACATATCTCTAGAGAAGTCCAACAAATGTTGTCATCTCAAACTTAATTAGCTTAGTAGAATATGCTATTACAGATAGAAACCAGGGATGACTTAATGTCCACATATTTAAGTTGTCTGTAACTATGGATATACCCACACAAGGCCTAAGGTTGAATGCTATACTTATGCCATTTTCTACTTATTTTGGTATTTCTATCCCAAGAGTAGACAAATACAGAGCCTCTTTCTTATCACACTCAGACTGACATATAGATTATAAGAGTATCTGGTATGTTTTGCTCTTTTGTATATTTTCTGTTTTGATTGATTAACCATTTATGTTTGACATTAATAATATCATAAAAAGTCCTAAAAGCTGACTGGTCAAAACACCAATATTTACATGCTTAAAGGATATGTGTGCAGGGTCTATGGGAGCCTCTTATATTTTTTAATGTACCATTTTGTGTGATCTATGTATCTTTAAAAAAAGGAAAAAAATGATTAAAAAAATAAAGGATGTATGTATGTATATATGTTTAAATTGTACAGGTCAAACATGTTTTGAATTACAAATGATTGAGACCTTAAATTTGGTGTACCCATTCAATAGAAGTCATAAATTCCTTCTGAAGTTGAAAAACAGACCTTTCAAATTTTATTTCTTGTAGATAAGAGAAGTAAATACTGTGGCAATATACAAATGCAGTACAGTGCTAAGCACATGGGCTCTGGAATCAGCTAGGTCCTGGGTTCAAATGCAGCCAGTGCTACTTACCTGCTGGATGGCTTTGGGCAAGTTACTTTGTCTTTTCTATGGCTCAAATTTATCATTTGTAAAACTGGTATATGGTTCAACTGCTATAGCAAAAACAATAAAATGATACTGAATTAAATAAGATAGAAGTTCATTTTTCTCTCAGATAATAACTCTGCTCATAAGCAGTCTAGGGTTGAAATAGCACCTCTAGGGTACCAGGGACAGGGCTCGTTCTATCATGTTGCTTTGCCATTTTAAATATATAACTTCCATATTTTGATCCAAAGAATGCTGCCTAATCTCTAGTTTCATGTTTACATATTTGCCAGTGGGAAAATGAATAAATGAAAAGGAAGTGAGGTAGACCACAAAAATGGTCACTGTTCTCCACCCTTCCCTGTATCTATGTCCCTTTACAACATGACTTGCAGCAATTCCTAGAAAGTAGTCAATTTTCCCACCCCTTGAGCATGTGCGGTTTTGTGATTTGCTTTAACTAATAAAATGCAGCAAAAATGACATTGTGAGTTCTGAATCACAGTCTCATGAGGTCTTGAACTCTTCTGCTTGCTCACCTGGAACCTGCTAGCCACCGCATAAACAAGCAGAGACTAGTCCACCGGATGAAAAAAGATGTGGAGCCCCACTGCTCCTATGGCTCCAGCTCACAGTCAGCCCCCCAAGTAGCTGCCAGATTACCACAACTGTAAAAGTTCAGTGACTGCCAGAAGAATCAAACAACTGATCCTGGCCCAAATTGTCAGCTGCAGAACTGAGTAAAAATAAATGGTTGTTGTTTTACTCCACTAAGTTTTTAGGGGGTTTGTTAGTCAGCAAGAGAAAAAAGGAAAGACATTACTTTCTTTTGATAAATAAAACCTAGGAAGCCCATCGTGGAGGCACCCATGCTAAGCCCCACATCAGCAAGACCAGAAACCTAAGCAAATCTCTATTTCCTATAAATGCCTGACTCACCCAGAAAACCAAATTTACATACAGCCAATTAGTTATCACCAACTAACTTCATCCATTCCAAGCAACAGTTGCACAAACCATTTTAGTAAACATAGTCTGAGCAAACCAATAAAATGTATCTCCCAATGTACTTGTTTATTCTACCTGTAAAAATTAATTTCTCTCTTTGTTTACCTATTTCATGAATCGATTCACTAAAACTCTGAGATCCAACCAAAATTTGCTCAAGCTTTTATTTGAACATCTTCTAAGCTATGGCCTGGAATCCTCACGTATCACTTCCACCCATTTGCCAAAGATAATTTAACCTTCTGGCCACCCTAGCTGCAAGGGAATCTAGGAAATGTAGTTTTTAGGTAGCTGGACACCCTGTGTTCCACTACACCTAAGTTCCTACTATTTTTAAAGGATAAAGGGGAGAATCTATAGCGAGGATTAAGTAGTAGTTTATGCCATCTCTCATTCTTCAGTTTGTTATGAAGATTACATGAGAACACAATTGCAAACTCCTTGGCCCCAGTGACATGGAACTTCAAAAGGGCCCAAAAAATATTTGCTGTTACTTACAGTCAGAATCAGAAATAGACAATATTTGTTTAAATAGTCACAAAGAATAATCTGCCATCTCAAATTCTCCAAACACATTTCTGGTTTGGGAGGAGGCAACCTCTATCTCCTCCCAAACTCAAGTCAGGGACCACATTGGAAGAAGATCCATGGAGAGAACATAAAGAATGACATTGAAACACTGTGTCTTCTGGTGTGATGTAGACAAAGCCTGGGTGTCTGCTAGAAAAGATTAGATAGAGTCGATGGCATAAAGGCAGAGGACAGGACTAAAGGAAGTCCGTTCAATTCTATTATCTGTCCCTGTGTAATAAATAGAGAAAGTCACCGGGCAACTTAGAAATCAGAGAAGAAAGGATTTTTTTCCTCCTATTTCTTTTTTTCTTTTTTTTCCCAGAAAAAAAGAAAAAAAAAAGGTGATGTATTAGTAAACAATTTTGGTCTTTAGCAGAGAAAAAAATCGGTAACTTTCCTGTGGTCAATTTATGTCTCTTCCCTATTTTAAAGTAAAATAAATGAAAATAAGCAGAATGGGAGATGGACTGTGTAGGAAACTGACAGAGATGAAACCTAAATGTAAATCTTTTGAAAACAGCACAAGGGACGCATATAATCCTCCATAAAATATGATTGTCATTTATTGGTAAGTTCAATTATCACCTAATGATAGCTGTAAAACAAATAAGCAACTAATAAATAGGCTTTAATCATGAACACAAGTTTATCTCTATTTTCCATACACCACAATAATTTGACTGAGCCTGTGGTTTCTTTAGATATCTGATGTTCTGAATTTTCCTCCAGACTACTGGGTGGCATTACACTTGGTAAATAGTTATCATTGTTGAAATCTGTGTGAATAGTTCCTCTCTAAGTCCAGAGCTGCTGCCACTTAAGAATTTGCTCTTAATCAAATCCTGAAACAATATGAAAAAATATAAGTAAGAGACCCAGGATGAAGAACGATTAAATAATCAATAAGTATAGTGGCACTTGCACAAAAGAAGGAGACAGCAGTGAGATGGAGGGCAGGCATGGGCTATCTTGTGTGTGGCAGTATTTATACAATATGTCCAATTGAAATGCAAGGAAGGGCTCAAGGTCAACAACTAGAAAATCAGAAATCCTTAAGAAAGAAGGCTTTGTGAGGAGCCATATATGGGTAAGAACTAGGATCTGAGAGCAGGGTGAGCCAGAGAATACAAAGGATATTCCAAATGGGTGGAGAGAAGGAGCATAAACCACTATAATGGCATTGAAGAGAAAAAGAAAATGGAAGGCCGTAAAGCAGGGCTTTTAGGAATATTTATTTTATTCAGAATGATTAAGAAGCAAATACCCCTGTCACCCATACAAACTGATATTCTAAAATATGAAAAATTGTGAGGCTAATTCTATCAAATGACTAGAAAATAATAATAGAATACAGGAAAAATCAAAACAAAGATTAAAGTGTGATGCCCAAGAGATATAAATCAGCAATTTCTAAGGATATTCAAAGGAGTACTAGTTTCCCCTGAGGTTAATAGACATCACATGAACAGCAAAAACTATGAGAGTGTCAGGCAACATGTGGCTGAATAGATTACTTTACTGGAGAGAATATTCAGAACTATTGTGCACTGTGGCACTGTAAAGGGAGAGAGTAGTGTGTTGTAGATTCCTGTTGCTTATTCTTCCCAGGGTTCTTTCTCCCCCTTTTGGTAAAGCTGCCCGCTTTTCCTCTGGGGAACAAGATGGAAGCTTGATTTGGGACTTTCCATCAGAGTGCTCAAATTTTTTCTCCTCTCCCAAACTGTTGGACCTATGACCCAGCCTAAGCCAATCAGGCTCCTCCTGAGAAATTGCCACTTTAGGAGCTGGACACAAAGACAAATTCAGTGCCATGAAGTGTCACTCCATTTCCCCGCCTCTTCCCAAGTTCTGGTGGTTCAGTTTACCCTGAATGTTCTGAAGTACTCCACATGCTTCCCTGGAATTCTATTCAGGCTTAGTAACCAAATTATTTGTGACACTTCACAACACATTTGCCTATAGATGTTCTCTCTCCCTCTCTTTCTCCTTATTTCTTTCAGAAAAATAACCTGATAACACAAGCTATCTTCAGAAGACACACAGCTCTAGATATTAATGGAGGAGTCTGAGAACATATTAAGGCGACATAAACTGGACTCGGTGCTGATATTTACAAATTGGGAGTAATTAAGTAAAGAACAATAATGCATCCCTCTCTGTTTTCATGTCACAGAGGGATAAATGTTCTTGCTAGTGATGGTGAAGCCACCACACAAAGATATTGTATTGGTACCATGGCTATCAATGGCCACATGCCTCCTTCTCTGGAAGAAATGTGAGATCCACAGCAAGGAATAGTATTTACCAGGGTGTCATCTTCAGAAATGACTATAAAAGGGAACCTTGCACTTATTACAATCTTCCAGGAGAACAATAATATTTAGTTAAGTGAATGGTCTCCCTCAGTCAGGAAGGATGTGGAGAGAGGAGGAGGAGAGCATTCCTTGGAAGACCCCTCCCAAAGCCTAGTCATGGTTGGTATGTATATTTTTGAGGAGCCCAATAGCTCTTTAAGTATATTCAGTTAAGAATGAAGAATTAAGTAAAACTGTCCTAAGATAGAGGCACAGCACCACTAGCTATGCCTTTGGAAAAAGCCCTCGACCAAAAGGGGGAAATGATAAATACAAATGAGTTTTTATGAGTAAGAGATTTCAAACTGAGTCAGGAGGTCATTCCAGAGGGGATGCTTGTGCTTGTCTCAGCAGGATCTCATTGACTGCCACAGTAAACAGTGCCTCAAAGAACCAGGCTCCTGAGGGATCCAGAGATACCTAGACACTATAGGCAGAGCAGAAAAGCTCAGGACAGACACAGGTCATTATACATTTTGTCAAAACCTAAAATGTAAATTATAATGTAAACTATAGAACATGGTGAGCAGCAATGCTTCAATACATGTTCATCAATTGTAACAAATGTACCACACTAACATAAGATGTTATTAAGAGGGGAAAATGTGAGGGGGAGTGGGGTATATGAGAAACCTCCATCTTTTTGATGTAACATTTATGTAAGCTAATGCTTCTTTAAAAATAAAAAAGATTAAATTTTAAAAAATAGAGGTACAGCATATAAATATTCCTTAATATGAAAATGGCAGGAAGGGGAGAGTACAAGTGGAAAGAAAGAATAGAAGGGTGCTAATAGTACACGTGCAAATAATTTTAATTCTATATATGTGTTTCTACAATGATAAGACCAAAAACAACAATGATAATATTCATATTAATAATAGCAAACACGAAAATATCACTTGGGTTCTATTCAATGCACATTACAAATTATTATCCCCATTTTACAGATGAGAATACTGAAGTAGGAAGATCAGCTAAGTTTAACATCCCCTCAGCTAATGTTTTTATCCTAACCTTTCTTCCTCTTCACCCCACAGAAAATGCAAATGTGATAAAATTTGTGATGATAGTTTTGTTGTAAGAACTTTGTACATAAGTAAGTATATATGTCTACACATATATACATACACAGTATTCAAAAATTCAAAAGGGCTGTAATGAAAAGGAATGAATAATATTAATAGATGAATTGAGGCCCTGAAGGAGATAGGAAGAAGAGAGGAAGAACAGCCTTTAAGAACATTCGGGACTCATCTTCCTATAAGCCTGGTAGACAATAAGCATGGGCTAAAAGGAAAGTGTTTTATCAGGAACTCTGGGGGATTTCATGCCCGAAAGTACTTCTTGGAGAGGTATGACAGAGCATTCTGGAAAAGAACATTTGTTTTATCTGTTTATTGAGGCTTTTGGTGAGGATTAGCTTCCCCTTTTCTAAAACTCTATACTTTATCCATGGAAGATATGAATATTTGTCTATGATGGAAGTTAAATGAACCTTTATGGAGCAACTTAGTTACGTGTGGTTGCACTTTGTTTACACAAATTCTAACTAATAGCTCTTTTCAGCTCTCACAGAACTACTTTGGCCAATTTTACAATTTTATTACAAACTTTCAATTTGTTCAAGTTTGTGTCAAGAGCACCAATGTCTTTAATTTTTATGCTGGGCTCATGAAGAGTGTTTCAAAAATGGAAGTCACCTGGCCCCAAACTTACATGACCACTGAAGCTAGGCAAGTACCATAAGTAAATGAATCAATTTTGGAATGGGAAACATTGTACGGCTCTTTCAGTCTGCTTCTCATTTTCCCAGTTTTCACAATGGCATGAATGCAGAAAATAATCTCTCTACTTTGAGAAAAGTGTGGGACATGACACCCGGGGATGAGCCTCCCTGGCACTGAGGGATCACTACCACATACCAGCTGAAGATGCAACTAGAAAAGGACCTTGAATTAAAGGTTCAACACGGATCAGCAGAACATCCCTGTCTACATATAATAACATGACTTCAAAATGCTGTTTGACCTAATGTAAGGGGGAAATGGAAAGGAGAAATGAAAATATAAGGCTATGAGTCTCTAAAAAAGAGTCTGGAGGTTGTCAGAAGAAATCCCCTTATGCACAACTGAGCAGAGTCTGAGAGACAGATAAAGTAGATACAACCCCAGGTATTGGTTCTTTTGAGGAATAAAGAGACCCACGGGTTCTATGGTCATGGCAGATGGGGTTTGCTGCCATGGCAGATGGCCCTTCTTTGGAGCTGGTGTTTCTGTGTGATGGAATTGGACTCAGAGGGGATCTCTTTTCACAAGACTTGCATGCTACTTTAATGGAATTGTAGTTGGTGCTGGGGTTTTAGATATATTTAGGGGATTTGAATCTCTGGACTGATAATATGACACCCAGGCCCAGAGCCTCAACAGACTTCAGCTCCTACACTTTGATTTATTGGACTTACCCCACTCAGCTAACATGGAGTTGAAGAAGGTCAACCACCACACCATGGAGCCTAGAGTGTCTACAACTGAAAGCAGGAGGAGTGCATCCAGTATTGTTGTGGAATCTAAGCCCCCACTTGACATAGATGTGCAATGGACACAACTAATCCAATGTCCACAGAGAAAATGTGGAATGGGTGTGGGAAGGGTAGCCATGGTGGCTGCTGGGTTTGGGGAATGGGAGGAAGAGATGAGATGGGGAGGCGTTTTCGGGATGAGGAGATGTCCTGGGTGGTGCTTCATGGACAATTACGGGACATTGTAGATCCCCCCAGGGCCCACTGGATGGAACGTGGGAGAGTGTGGGCTATGATGTGGACCATTGACTATGGGGTGCAGTGATGCTCAGAGATGTGCTTACCGGGTGCAATGGATGTGTCATGATGATGGGAGAGAGTGTTGCTGTGGGGGGAGTGGGGGTGGGAGCGGTGGGGGTGAATGGGACCTCATATTTTTTGAATGTAATTTTAAAAAATAAATAATTTTTTAAAAAGTGCTATGATAATGGTAAATCAACATGGGGCTTAGTCTCAGAAAGATAATAAGAGTGAGTAGGCTCTGTCAGCAAACTAGCAAAAGCATGATCATCTAAAGCTGTCAGCTGGTACTCAGCCTTATCTATTCGTCCCATGCCTGCAATACAGTTCCCTGTGTTGTCAGAAGTTCTCAATTTTTAAGCAAAGTGTGGCAGATGAGAAAAATGACCCAATTCTCCCCCACCCCTCCCTGTATCCATGCTGTTTACCAAGTAACTATACGGTGCCTTCAAACTCTGACTATAGGCTTGCCCATGTCATTTGTGCCAACAGAACGAAGCACAAATGACATATCTGTTCTAAGCCTAGAGCTCAAGAGGTCTTCCATGTTTCTGTTGGTTCTCTTTTACTTTTACCATCAACACAAGAATGCCTGGTTGAGGATGTGGATCAATTGTGATAGCCTGATGAGTAGGATGGACCAGATATGGAGAAAAGACAAATACCCCTGGGGATGACCAACCAAGATCAGTGAAGCCAGGTGGCTAACCACTAAATGATCCCAAATGTGAGAGCAATAAACTTTCTGCTGTATGCCCCTTAGGTTTTGTGGTTGTTTGCTATGCAGCATTATCATGGTAATAGGTCTCTGATACATAAACCCAGGAAACCAAATTCTTAGTGAAGTATTCTGATTTTTTAAAGTTAGCTATTATTCAAGTTTTTAAAATAACATCAGTTTAAACACAAACTTTCCATGAGTCAGTTCTAGACCACAGAGCACTATCTCATGTTCTGTTCTATCTGAGCCCTTTATTTTAAAATTAGAAAATGACTGAGAGATAAAATCTCTTTCCCAGAGCCAAATAACTGGACCTCAGAAGCAGGAATTCACCTACTCGGGTCACTTGTTGTAAAGCATCATACTGCTCTCATTGGAAGGCACGTATATTTTCAGATTCTCCATCTTTCCTGTCACTTCATTTTTGTCCAAATGCTACACCCACATGAAGAAATCCCTTCATTCATCTCCACCAGGCTCAACTGAGCCCTGTTAGCTACCATCTTTTGAGAAGGGGATGTAAATTTTACGTTTCCCAGAAAAGGAAGTACTTCTAGAAATGTGCTTGTGGACACAAACTTAGCATATTATTTCAGCATTAAACTCACACCACTGGCCTCCACAAAACAAGTGAATCAATTCTATGTCTACTTTAACAGGAAATAATTATTATACGATGCTAAGGCAAAACCTAAATGATGTTGAACTTGGCCAAGCGAAAACAATATATGAGACGAGTTGAAAGGCAAATTCTAATAGGGCATTTGTCCTTTCATTTAGAAAAGCAGAGTTTCTCTCTTATGGAGTTACTAAAGGAGAACCCATATTGAAAGTTGTCATTATTGTTTTAGCTGGGATTCATAAAGTGACTGAACAGCTGCACACTTTAGTAGATCTAATCTAAATACCTGCTCCTTGTATTTTTGAGTTAGGAGATATTTATGTTATCAATTCAACTTTCTACAAACCATCAGGAGGAATATTCCCTGTAGCTCTGTTGACTCAAAATAATGACTTGTAAGAGAGCTCTAATGACAGAACAAGGGGCAATTATAGACACAGCATGAGGCTTGGAATAACTGTGTGATGTATTTGTGCAGTTGATTGACCTCATGTACAAGGTCGTTTGTGCCGCACTATTGTAGCTGTGGCCTATGCCTCAGGGTACATGTTTTATTAATTTCAATATAAACAGAACAGAT
Organism: Dasypus novemcinctus; assembly: GCF_030445035.2. Classification (NCBI taxonomy): domain Eukaryota; kingdom Metazoa; phylum Chordata; class Mammalia; order Cingulata; family Dasypodidae; genus Dasypus; species Dasypus novemcinctus. Next base: position 8,156,889 of record NC_080700.1, on the reverse strand, counting down.
TAGATCAGATTGCTCAAAGAAAACACAAAGCTGCACCAGGGCTTGATGGATAAGTGATGGTACAATGGAGTCTATGAGAAGGAACCATCAAAACCTTTCGAGGCCCTGTGAGGATTTACAATGTCCGGTGATTATCATGATGGAATAGAGGAGAGTATGGGCCATGATGTGAACCAATGTATATGAGGTGCAGAGGTGCCCAAAGATGTACTTACCAAATCCAATGGATGTGTCATGATGATGGGAACGAGTGTTGTTGGGGGGGGGGGGGGGGAGAGGGGGGGTGGGGGGGTGGGGTTGAATGGGACCTCACATATATATTTTTAATGTAATATTATTACAAAGTCAATAAAAAATAAAAAAATTAAAAAAAAAAAAAAAAAAAAACCTTTCGAGGATGAATGAGAAGTTAGAGTAATCAATATGCAGTGTTACTGCATTTCTATTTCTGGGATAGCTAAGAAAATGTACATCCTCTTGCATTTTTACATAATTGTAATGGCTGTTGGGAAGACTTAGCATTCATTGTAAAAGGAGAAAGGGATAGGAAAACAAAGACAGAACAAGAATTCAATATAGAATAAGGTTGCTCTGAGATGTCCATAGATTGTATTACTTTAAAGCAAAACCATTTGGCATCCTCTCTTCTGCACATGTCACTTTGAAAAACACTCCTATTGGGAAAGGGGAAAAAAAGTCTTTTCTGATGAGTTGTCTATAATTCCAATTCCAAAAATCCTTACATAAATTGTGAGAGAGGGATAAAAGATGTGGAATATAGAGAAAAAAATTGTTTGTTATCAATGTTAATGTCTATCAAAAAAGGAACAAATTATTTTGTTTATATTGTGTACAAAACTATAAAAATAGTTCAAGTACATAATAAAATTGCAGACTGACTTAAGAAACAACATGTTGAAACAGCAACAATCCTCCAAGTGCAATAACTAAGACCAATAAGGAAGGATGGTCCAATAATGAGCCCTTGATGCTAATGACTATGCTTGTGGGCCTGTGGGCCTGACATAAGAACTAGGTCTAGAGCTGCAGGGTGCCTAAGAGTTACCTCCTAAGAACCTCCATGTTGCTCAAATGTAGCCAGTCTGGAAGCCAAACTCAGCATGTAAATGCATTGCCTTCCCCACCAGAGTGGGACATGACTCCTGGGGATGAGCCTCCCTGGCAACAAGGGATTACTACCAAGTACCACCTGATGATGTGGCTGGAGAATGACCTTGAATAAAAGGGTCAACTCAGACCAGGAGAATAGCTCAGCCTACATGTAATATCAGGAGTTAAAAATGCTTTTTGACCCTGAATAAAAGGGAGAAATAGAAAGGACAAATGAGTTTATATGGCTGAGTCTCCAAAAAAGAGCCAGGAGGTCATCAGAGGGGTCTCCATTATGCACACCTCAGCAGATTCCCAGAGACAGATGAAGCAGATACAACCCCAGGTATTGATTCTTGTGAGGGCTACAGAGACCCACAGGTTCTATGGTAATGGCAGATGGACTTCAGGGCCATGTCAGTTGCACCTACTTTGGAGTTTGTGGTCCTGAGTGTGATGGAGTTGGACCGAGGTGTGATCTTTGTTCACAAGCCTCTCCTTTCACTTTTACCAGAGCTGTTGTTGGCGCTGGGGTTTAGTGTATACTCAGGGGACCTGAATCTCTGGACTTTCCATGTCATAGCCAGGCCCTGAACCTCAACAGACTTGCAACTCACACCCTCTGGTTTATTGGACTTACCCCAGCCAGCTAACAGGGAGGTGAAGAAGGTCAACCACCACACTAGGGAGCCAAGAGTGCCTACAACTGCCAACAGGAGAATTGCATCCATCATCCAAGTGGAATTGAAGCATCCTCTCGATACAGAGGTGGAGTGGACATAACCATCCCAGGGTCCACAGAATAGAGGAATAGAATATAGATTAGAGTGGACTTACTGATACTCTATTCTGGAACTAATGTGATTAGTAATGGAAGTAAATGCAGCACTTTAGATGGAGAAATTGGCCATGGTACGTGCTGAGGGTGGGATTGGGAAGAAGAGATGTGACGTGGGGGCATTTTCAGGACTTGGAGGTGTCCTGGGTGGTACCGCAGGGACAGTTACTGGACATTGTATTTCCTCCCATGATCCACTGGGTGGACTGGGGGAGAGTGTAAACTGTAATGTGGACCATTGACCATATGGTGCAGCAGTGCTCAGACATGTATTCACCAAGTGCAATGAATGTCCCATGATGATGGAGGAGGTTGTAGTTATGGGAGGAGTGGGGTGAGGGGGGCAAGGGGGTATATGGGGACCTCATATTTTTTAATGTAACATTAAAAATAAATTAATTTTAAAAAAAGAAACAACATGGAATAACTAGCACGTATGCAATTTCTCAGATTACAATTTCTCAGATACATCTTTGATTCTAAACTGCTGAAAAGAGGCGTTCCAAAATAGTAATTTCATCAGCCTTGGTTGTTTGCTAATAGTACCATATAGTCAACTTTCCTCACATTTCCAAAATGGTTGTTATTAAACCCTATGGAAGCCTTGATAAAAAACTTGAAATCAGTGCTCTCTAAATGGTATTAGGAACCACACATCTCTGGTCTTCTATTATTGCAGCATATAATGTTTGAGAAAGTACAACTAGTATCTAACATCAAATGAGGAAGCTTCTTCCTCAAGGTACTCAAATAAAGGGTCTCCCTAACATAATATATGCAAACACTGATTAAAAATAGGAATAGGGGAATCTATTCCAAATTTCATCTTGTTTGAGAATTTTTGACTGAAAATAGTTCATAAGTGAAACTACAGTTAATATAAAAGTTCTTATAGGCAGGGACAAGCTGCTGATGGTTTCCACACCTATTTTGTACCCGATATTAGAGAAAGAGTAGGAAATGTATGATCAAACATACAGCACTTTTTAAAAATTGATTTTCAATAGGCCATGTTTTAAAAAACAAATAATAATTTCTCTTCAAGACACCAGTCAAATAAAATATACTGGTTTTAAACAGTATATAGAAGAATAATCATACATGGATTTTCAGAGAGAAAACTGATTTCTGACTGAAAGCTCTTGCTTGAGGTATGATGATTCCTCTCCACTGAAACAATACATTTTACTAACTTAGGAGTAATAAATAAGATGCAGGCAATCCCAATAAAACAAGGATAGCACATCTGATTGATTATCAATCTTAAATCACTTATATTCAATTTAATGTTTTAACAGCTCTACTACCTCTTTTTCCTCAAATTAAGCAAAAGAGAGAATTTTCAAAAATAAAATAGATAATGGTATTATTCTATTAGTATATGTTTAAAGAAGTATAAATTAACTTATTTTAATGCTCATAAGTTAGAAAAATAAAGTCATTTTCATGATATCAAGCATTAGAACTTGGATGATGCAGATACAAGTTTTGTCTTATAATATTTTAAGAATCAATCTGTTTCAGCTTTATGTTTGTTTTAGTTGAAAAATATTGGGTAAAAAGCTTGCAATTTGGACATTTTTTTTGCTTGAAAGTATCTAGTCATCCTTCATCCAGTAACTGTAAGATGTGCCTCCTCTGGCCACTACTTACCGAATTTTCAGTTCTGCATTTGGGGATGTTAGTGACTCCACCTCTGACATGTTATTCAGATTTGGACAATCACAGCTCCTTACTTTTCCTGGCTATAGTACTCCTTTCAAAACAGAGTATCTGACTCAGTTAAGATCCTTTAGAGTCAAACCCTGCACATTTTCTGCTCTAGAGGGTAACCGATCATGGGAAGAGATAAATCAAGTGGAGAATAATTGAGGTACCCTATGTGAGAGCCTGCACTAAGGCCGTAGACATGTAACTGAAGCTCTATTGGTCCTCCAAGCCTAGCCCATTCACCTAGCCAAGCTCACATAGAGCAGAGCCAAACTACCTGAATTTCTGACAAACAGAATCATGAGTAATAAAATGGTTGTCAGCTCCAAAGAAGGGCCCTTCTTTGGAGGTGGTGTTTCTGCGTGATGAAACTGGACCCAGAGGGGATCTCTTTTCATAAGACTATCATGCTACTTTACTGGAATTGTAGTTGGTATTGGGGTTTAAGATATATTTAGGGGATTGAATCTTTTTACTGACAATATGATAGCCAGGCCCTGAGCCTCAACAGACTCCAGCTCCTACAATCTGATTTATTGGACTCACCTCACTCAGCTAAGATGGAGTTGAAGAAGGACAACCACCACACCATGGAGCCTAGAGTGCCTACAACTGAAAGCAGGAGGATTGCATCCAGTAACCATGTGGAATCTGAGCCTCCTCTTGACATAGAGGTGCAACGGACATAACCAATCCAAAGTCCACAGAGAAAAGGTGGCATTGGAGTGGGAAAAGTGGACATGGTGGCTGATGGGTATGGGGAATGGCAGGAAGAGATGAGATGTGGAGGCGCCTTTGGGACTTGGAGTTGCCCTGGATGGTGCTTCAGGGGCAATCACCGGACATTGTTAATCCTCCCAGGGCTCACTGGATGGAATGGGGGAGAGTGTGGGCCATGATGTGGACCAATGACCATGAGGTGCAGAGATACCCAGAGATGTACTTAACCAAATACAATGGATGTGTCATGATGATGGGAATGAGTGTTGCTGGGGGGGGGGGGGGGAGTGGTGGGGTGGGGGTGGTGGGTTGAATGGGACCTCATATTTTTTTAATGTAATATTTTTACAAAATCAATAAAAAATTTTTTTAAAAAAATGGTTGTCAGATGCCACCAACCTTTTAGGTCGTTTGTTATCCAGCAATAGATCAAAGATACATTGTCTATTTGCTAGAGAAGCCAAAGTAGTCTCACTGATGAAGTGACATCTGGGCAGAAACCTTAATAATATGGAGAAGCAAACCATGCTAAGACTAAGCATTCCAGGCAGACAGCTATAAAGCTTAAATGACAATGTATTCCAGAAACGCCCAAAAATTTACTAAAGCTGGAGGGATTTAGATGAGGACTAGAAGGAGTCGAAGTCAGTGAATAAGAACCAGAATTTAGTCCAGAGAAGGGAACTTGGATTTTGTTTTAAGTATGAGTCTGGGTCAAGCACACTACTCCATAACTTTCATGTTTCATGAACCCATACATTCTTTTTCAGTCTCTCTAGGTTTGTTGAATTTAAAGCTGAAAGAGTCCTAATTAATACCATCAATTTACCCTGATGATGTGTTGCAGTGTTTTCATTTGCCAAAAGGCTGCCAACACAAAGTACCAGAAACATGTTGTCTTTTATAAAGGGTATTTTTTTGGGGGATAAAACCATAGTTTCAAGGCTGTGAAAAATCCAACTCAGGCCACCATATGAGGTGTTTTCTCGCTCACGTCAGCTGCTGTGTGTTGAAGCAAGATGGCAGGTGATCTCTGCCTAGTCTCTGCCTTCCCCTCTGGGCTTCCAGAGCTCAGCTAAGGGCAACCAGGCATAGGGCTTATCTCTTACTGGGACTCCCTCTCAGGCTTGGCTCCCCAGCTTTCTTCCCAATTTGAGATGCAAGTTATCAGCAAATGACTTATCTCTCTGGGGGCCTCAGATGCTTGAGCCTCCCCTTACTGTCACATAGCAGGATTGAAAATGGCAGCTGTCTCTTTTCCTGAAAGTCTCCATTTTTCAACAGACCCAGCAAGAGGGTGGAGACTCAACATGAGTCTCACCTCACTGAGGTAGTCCAATTTTAAAAAGGTCTCACACCTTTTTACAGGTGTGGACCAGTTCACAAACATAATCTTTTCTCTTTTGAGGATTCATAAATTAATTTCAAACTGCAACAAAAAACAAAAAAGAAAAAATCTCTTTTGGGAATTTATAAATTAATTTCAAACTGCAACAACAAATGAAAGTATTTTTATACCTTCCCTTGAATTCTTAGGATAGTATTCCATTAAATATAAAAGACCAGACAAACTTTATCCTAATATATAAGTTCTGCACAAAAAATGGGTTCCCCCACCAAGAATAGCATACTGAAGGGTCTCTAGCATGTTCAAATTTGGTTGATTAACATATATAGGTATTTTAGAACTTATTTAAATTACAGTTCTAAAACATATTTTTAGAACATTTATTCAAGGAGAAAAGTAAATTATGGAATGCCTGAAGCACCATTCCATGAAACCATGATTGAAAATCACGATTTTAATTTCAAAGGCAGATGTTACTCCATTTTCTTTTTAATGTTTCAATGTCACAGAATGATGAAAAATTGAGTTGAAGAAAGACCAACAGGTGGAAGAAATCAACTTTTTTTTTTTTTTTTAAAGATTTATTTATTTATTTAATTTCCCCCCCTCCCCTGGTTGTCTGTTCTTGGTGTCTATTTGCTGCATCTTGTTTCTTTGTCCGCTTCTGTTGTCGTCAGCAGCACAGGAAGTGTGGGCGGCGCCATTCCTGGGCAGGCTGTTCTTTCTTTTCACGCTGGGCGGCTTTCCTCACGGGCGCACTCCTTGCGCGTGGGGCTCCCCCACGCGGGGACACCCTTGCGTGGCACGGCACTCCTTGCGCGCATCAGCGCTGCGCATGGCCAGCTCCACACGGGTCAAGGAGGCCCGGGGTTTGAACCGCGGACCTCCCATATGGTAGACGGACGCCCTAACCACTGGGCCAAAGTCCGTTTCCCTCAACTTATATTTTATATATTGCATACCCAAAGTACCAGTCTACTTAAAACATTTGAGACTATTGGAAAAATCATTTTGAGAGTCCCAAATACTTCAGATGCCAACCTCCATCTCCACACATAAGAAATTCTAATTTTCATCTTGCTTTCACTGGAACCAGCCTAATTCCATTTTCAATGTGAATTGCAATTTAAATTGCTGCCCTACATGCCTGAAGGTGACTTAGAAGGGAATAAAAGAGGGAATAATCGTAATATCGATAAGCTTGGTAACATCTGTCAAACAAACAAAAAGAAAATCCTGCAAATGTGATGGACTCCTTTTTGTGATACATCCAGTTGAAAAGCTGAATCAAAAATAATTGTGATGACACAGAGATTTAACATAACACTGAAAAGCATTGTGATACGATTTTGCCTATTTAAAAGTACATGAAATTGCAATTTCCATTTCTGACTACAAATGCAAATAATAGGTCTATATTCTTGGTATATGGAATGTTTACTCATTATTTACTTTTGTACGTTTCTAATTCTCATATATCCAAGAATTTTGTGTTGGTAAGAATGCCTTCTGTTATGTACTTACTGGGTGCAATGGATGTCTCACGATGATGGGAGAGAGTGTTGCTGTGGGGGGAGTGGGGGGTGGGGGCGGTGGGTTTGATTGGGACCTCGTATTTTTTTAATGTAATTTGTAAAAATAAATAATTTTAATAAAAAAATAATTAAAATAAAATTATCTCAAAATGAAAAAAAAAAGAAAAGCAAATCAAATTTGATTTAGCAAAATTAAAAGAATTACTTGTTAAAGTATTTAACTAAAGATTCTAAGATTTCATTCATGAATGGAGCTGGGTCCTTAAATGTGTCTCTCTCCATCTCAGATCTACTTTCCTATGCACTGGCTTCATTCTTAAAAAGATTCTCTTCATGACGTAACCCTTCCAGTTCATGAGTTATATTCTTTCCAGTTTGAATCCAGTAAAAAAGTAAATGTCTTTCTAACCCTCCAGCAAAATTCCTAGGATTACTTTGGATGGGTCCTCTGCTTGATCCTTAAGTAATCACTGCAACTAGGAGGATACAATGCACTGATTTGTCAGGTCTAATACACTACTGAGCCCTTTAGCCTTGAGTAAACTCAACTCCCGCAATGGTGGAAATTTAGATTATTTGTTTTATATTCATTACAGACATAGATGCAAGGAATATTCTCACTTATGTCTTTGCATTATTTACTGATTAGTTTAATAGAATAAATTCTGATATTCCTATGTCAAAGCTTATACATATTTTAAGCTTTTAAAAAATGTACAAAATTGCATTCCAGAAAAGTGGTACTAATTCATACTTCAATGAGTAGTGAATGAATTTTCCTTTATATAGTCTCATCAGATCTAGCTATTATTATCATATTTTGCTGATCTTTGCCATTTTGAAAAACAAACTATTTCATGTTTATATATCTTTGATTACCAATGAAGCTAAACATAATTTTATGTTCCTTCACCATTTGCATCTGCCTTCTTAATTGCTTATTTTTATATTTCCCATTATATACTGGATTATTGGTTACTTTTATAACTTATTTATAAGAACCTAATGTATGTATTCACTTAGTTGTTTAAAATATATAATTGAGCTTTATGATAGGAATAATGGCATAGGAATTCAGAATACAAAAGCTAACAAGCACGTGAAAATCCTAGTCTAATATATATTTTTGCAACAATATAAATATTTTGAAATGTCCATCCCAAAGCAAGTTGAAAGAATTGTATAACACCACCAGCATAATGTTCACCTAGTTTCATAAATTGTTATACTTTGCCATTCTCTCTCTTTACATACACATGCACACACACATGAAGGCATATAAGAATGTACAGACATTTTTGTTGAACCATTTGAAAGCAAGGTGCAGATATTGATACTTTCCCCCTAAATACTTCAACAAATATCACTAACAAAACTGCAGCACAATAGTCATATCAAGAAATTTAACTTGGATGATATTATCTAGAAAGAGTCTATATTCAAACTTTTCCAGTTGTCCTCAAATTATTCTTTATCGTTTTTTAAAAAATCAAAGATTCAATTAGAGTCATGAATTACATTTAGTTGTACAAATGTAATTTAATTGTCATGACTCTTTTTTCTCCTTTAGATTAGAATTTTTCTTTTTCTTTCATGAAATAGATATGTTTGTAGCAGTGGGGCCAATTTTCTTGTAGAATGTTTCACAATAGGGGCTGGTGTGATTCCAGATTAATGTGTTCTTCATGCATAGATTACGATTAAACATTTTAGGTAAAAATACCATATAGGTGATGTTGTGTAGTTGCCATTATATCATTTCAAGTGGCATATGATGTTCATTTGTTCCATTATTGGTGATGCCCAGTTTGATCTTTTAGTTCAGGTGGTGCACAACAGATCTCTCTATGATTAAAGTGCCTTTTTAAGATTAAAAGTCTTTAAAAGTAATCTGGGAGAATTCAACCAATACTGGTTGAATATTTTTTCCCCAGCAACTTTGTACTCTATGGTTTGAGAATCTATCTATACTACCTACCTACTATCAATGATTATATGGACAGTTTAAAAAGGTTGATTTTCTAATTTTATCATTACTTTTACACTTAGTAGCTAGAATTCTTCTATAAAGAAAAATTTCCCATCCCTCTCATTTGAGTATTAGTATGCTTCCAAAGATTCATTTTTATCCATTGTATCATAGTCCATATTAACTATTATTATGGTGATGCTCAATGCCAATGGTAGTGCCAGAAAAGCCAGCTACTATGTCTTTCAAAATGTCCTGTTTGTCTTTGAAAACTTTCTTGATTTCCTCAACAAGATGTCCCAGGTTCAACTTATACTTTCCATATCCTTGTCCTAAAACCATCAATTTCTCCAAGAAGCCTTGGTTACTTTTAGTAAAGAATAATGTTCAGAAACCAAGAACTTGGTGCTCAGTAATGTCATTCATTCTACTTCCTTTTAGCAGCCAAAGAAGAAAATATATTTCAATAATCAATTTATCCTACAAAAAACCCTAATATCACAGGCTTCAAGATTATACCCAATTCCATATTTTCCTCCTTTCTCCCCCAGTGAGAACTATAGTTCCTATCATAAATGTATATACTTAAATGTTCTATAACATTCCAAAAAATCAGACTTAATGTACAAACATTATACCATACACAAAAAAACGTGCTCTGTAAATTTTTTTAGTTTTTCAATTCTTATTACTCTTACAATATATTCACTGTGGGTGAAGAGCCTGAAAGCTGCTTAACTAAATTACTTTTTTTCTGGGTAGTTATTTTAAATGCATTTAGGTTCTTTTATCTATTTGTACTCAATTGAGTGACTTTTCACCCTTTCTAATTCAATCATATTTTGAATATGTAAAACATTGACACAGTACAAAATCAAAGCTTTGTAAGAAGTATTTTCAGAGAAGTCTTACCTACATCCATATCCTTTCCACTTATTCCTATACACCTTCTATAAATAACAGGAGTATTCTCCCAATTCCTCCCTTCCATCCTTTGGGCCACTGTTGTCATACATTTTACATTTATGTATGCTGTAGATACAAAATACTAGTTTGTTTTTGCTACTGTTACTATTCTGTTTTGCTATAGGGAGTTTATTATCTTTCAGAGCAATTAAAAATAAGAAAAATAAATTCTCTATTTATCATATTTTATTCTTTTATATTGATAATTTTTTTTACAATAGCTTCTAGCATCTAAAGAGGTCTCTATCCATACATCACCAAGACAACAGATTAATAGAAAATCTAGACGAACAATTGGATCATGTAATATACATATACTCAAGTGAATAATACTTGTAACTGGGATTGTGCAATAGTATTATGGATGTTAAAGGCAGTCCTTGGCTTGCTACCTCCTGCAGAGCAGATGTGCCTTTGCACATGGCAAAACTTTCTTTTCCCTTCAATAATGTCTGCTTGTTCAGGCTCAGGATTTACTGGTATCCTGGAAAGTTATTTGCCCTTCTGTGATGAGAATTCAGTCTCTTCCCCACAGTGAAACTAAGAATTTCCATCCCCTTATTTGCCTTCTTCATATTGGTGAATCATATTGGATCTCAGCTACATGTGACAGAAAGTTCAATTCACATGACTTTATGCCAAGAGGGAATTTATGGGCTTTTGTTAATGGGAAGATCAGAATGGTAAGAGCTCACTGGGTATAGCTTAATGTTATAAAGAATTATCTCCACCTAGTTATTCTCTTTTCTGCTTGCTAGCTTTGTTCTTACACAGCTCTTCTCCTTGTGTTTCTTTGATGACTGCATTATAGTGCTGCTTTCCTGGAATTTCCAATGGGGTCTTGTTGCATCAGTGATCCTGAATAAGTCATGGGCCCACCTCTGATCCAATCACTGTTGCCTGCACTATGCAAGATGATGTTTGACCCCTCTTGAGGAAGGAATGGAGTCAACTCCACTGGAAACACTTTGAACTAGGTTGTATTGGGTAGCTAAGAGGAGAATTGGGATACAATTAATAGAAGATAGAAGAATGGATACCAAGCATCCAAATCAATGTACATCATCTACCCTGGAAAACTAGAACAAATTGTGGCCATTTGCCTCAGCAGATTTTGGATGAACAACTTAAAAATAAATTTTAATAGTTTGTAATAATTTAATTCTTTTCTTTTTTTTTCCTCCAGATCATATTAAATGATTATTTTGTCAGAATTTTGGTATTTATTCAGTACTTAATTTAGTTTGGAATTATATTTACCACCTTTAGTCATGATTTCTACTCATGATATCACAATTAATTAAGATACCAAAGAGATTTTCATACTACATACAAACTGAAGAGTATAATTACAGGTGAAATGTGTAGAATAGGAACCAAGAAGGGGGTGGGGGGAGAATTCTGATCTCATGTAAATGATCCCTGAATATGACTGAAATTAAAAAATAAATTTTAAAAGTGATTTGTGATTTATTGTTCCCATTGTTTTTAATTAAATATGCATATACATGTACACACAAATACATATACATTCCTGCATTTTACCCTTTAAGTATGCACTTGAGCATTATGTAAAGATAATTTCTAAATATTGAATTGCTACAACCTTCCTTTATACTCTTAGTATTTTGAATCCAAAGTAATAACTAAATATGTATCACTCTACATTTATGTAATTGTATTAGAAAAATGATAGGATTGGTAAATTTAAAAATACATTTGACAGGCCATGAAATCCATAAGAAATAAATATGATATAAATGCTGTATGTGCAGCCAAAGACTAAGGATATAGTACAAAAATCAATTAGAATTCTGCTGGAAGTCATGAGGAAAAATAAACTAAATAAAAAGTCTTCTTATATTTAACATCACTGGCCTGGTTGTAAGTTACAGAAGTGATAGAGCACAATATAATGTAGCTGAAGAAAGCACATCTGAAAAAGGAAGTCTTTAGTAGGGATCATTAGTGTTAAATAAATATTCAACATTCACTTTCCACTTATATTGAAATGCTGACAGGCTGAATCCCAAAGGCCCAGAGACCAAACTCACAGAAGTGTGATACTGAATTAACAAAATATGTAGAGCTCAGTAAAGAGCTTCAGTTCTCAGATCCTGGGGTCAGATGAAAAGAGAGAAATATGCTTAGAGGTCTTCAAGTATTGTTTCTTTTCCTATCCCATCTCCAAGAGAAAAAAGTGAAAATCACTTTGCATCCTCAGTAAGCCAATTGGCTACTGAACTTGCTGAGCTCCTTACGGAAATGCACTGCCAGTTCCAAATGTGTTTTAATGTTAGAGGTCACACAGTATACTCTTATCTCCACCAAGATCTCAGGATCTCCCCAGTTCTCTGGATAATTCTCATTAAGGAGACATCTAGTTGACCAAAAGGAGAGAAAAGGAAAAGATAGTGTTAACTCTTGCGGGAAGTCTCCTCTAAATAACAAGAACTCCTTCCCAGTATGGAGGGGTCAAGTGGCAAGAGTGTGAAATTTGGACTCAGAACCTTTACACCCACCAATTGCTGACTGTAGACTTTGTCAACTTGCTGAACTTCTTTGAGCTTGAGTGTGATCACCCGTAAATGGAGTAATTATTACAATTTCACAGGTTTGCTTGGAGCAAACAATCTAAACTTTGGGGAGAATTCTTGTTTGACCTGAAACTGGGTGGACAAAAAATCTACACTTGTATTTTTTTGGGTGGGTAGAAACACCATTCACTATTCTTTTAGTACACCATTGTCAGTGCAGAAAGCTAGCATGTTAAGTGTTGTTTATCTTTCATTTTGAACATTTTAAGGTGCATTTTATGTATATATACAGTGATTCACCATCCACTCCTCTATATCCAGTGCAGAAAAAGACCATCCTCTTACTTTCACTATGCTTTAAAAAAACTTGATGTACCTTCATGTTTCTGAGTATCAGTTAAGGATGTGGAGCAGAGGATTGCCAGGAAGCAACTTATTTTACCTCAGCACCCAAGAGATTATTTTCACTATGTCAAAATTATCTTATACAGTAAGTAGAAGAGGGAAAGAAACTTTTCCATTTAATTGCTTCTTTGATTTGTATCAGCTGCTTTCCTTTTGCAGATGCCAAGCACAGTTAGAAGAGTTGGAAGGTGAAAGATAGTGGAACATTAAGTTCTGTGTGGCTTACAGATGCAAAGCAAAGCATCTTTATTGATATTCTTTTTAAAGAGTTTGCTGAGGTGCAATTCACAGTTGTGAACGGAAAGTAGAAAGCCCTTTGAAAATGAGAGATAAAATTCAAGGTCAGTCTCCCACAAACCAGTATTTCCTCTACTCCCATCTTTTTGGAAATCGTAAGTCATTTATCTGGATTTGTTCACTGTGTGCTGAAGATATCTCACCTTATCACTGTCTAAAAGAACACTTCAAAAGCATATTTTAAAACAACAATTTATCTTCTGTTGTCCTGAAAGTTAATTTGAGCCCCCAAGAATCTATTGGAAAAAAAAATGTGTAAGTCGCAATTAAAAAAAAAAAAAAGCTAAACTGTTTTATAGCTGGCATTTGAAGTTGTTATAGTGGATAAATTTTCTCTTAGGCTGACCCACTCTGCCTTCTCTGATTTACAATTTAGAAAACATTCAGAGCATTAGAACAAGAGTCTTAGCAGTCGTAAGCTATATTTCAGTCACATGTCCCATTTCGAAATGAGGCTTGCTCCTCTAAATGCTCTTCATACAATGGTTGTCCTTGAACTATGTCACAAGAATTGTTGAAGAACTACAGAAAAGTTTCCTTATCTATTGTGAAGTTTGCTTTAGGGAAATAAAGAAATGCAGATATATGCATACTTTAGGATTAGGACATTCGGCCCAGTCCTTTTAATGCCTGTCAACAAAAAATGTCCCTAAAATCAAATTAAGTCCAGGCAGATTTCTCCTGATTCCTAGTCACAGCTGGGAGGCTTTAGACAGTCATTCTGACAATCGAAAAAGTGTCTTTCTGTGAGGGTGATAAATGTAGGATCAAGTAATATGTTCAGACATCAAAGCATTTGGTCCATATTTTGGTAACTCCTGGAAAGAAAGCTCTCCAGAAGATTTTCAATGAAGATGTTTAGGAAGAAATTCTGAAACTTTATCTAAAGCATGTATCTCAGAAACATCAGCAACACTTAAAAACTCAGAGACCAGTAAATCCATTGTCACCACCTCATATCAACTGAAGTTATGATGACCCCCAAATAATACCCAGGAGTGTGTGTGTATACAATTACTCGGGCAGGCATCTGTTGGCCTGTGAAGAGAATGTAACAGGACTCTGAAGAAGACACAGGTCCCATTCCATGTATAATAAACAACAGGTGACTTGGTAGCTGCCAGCTCTCACTGGTGTAGCTGATTTGAAGACTCTAGATGTAAATGACTCTTCTCTCCAACTCTTAATCTTCACTCTTGTACCAAACAGACAAACTCCTTTACACATTTCCTTGCTTATGAATGATGTTGAGAAGCCACTGGAAAGCATGCCTTGAGCCACAGCCTTTTAGCACTGGCTTTCAATATTCTGTCACTTCTGACTACCACTCATACTTTCCCTTCACCTCTGCCTGAAATAGCCAGCTGGAGGCCTTTTCTATTCCTCTCACATACCCCTCCATCAGTTTGATGGCTTTCCTTTCAGCATCCTAACTCCTCTTGCTCTGACAAATAGACTAGTAAAAGACAGGAGCTCATGGCTTTTAGGAAGTCCTTCCACTTAGGCAGCATAGAAGAGTGTAGTCCAGTCCATTTTTTCCCCCAAAACATTTGATAGGTGCTGAGAACATTTCTGTTATTTCTTCCATTTCACACCCATCTCTCATGCAAACAGTTAACTTTTACAGTATGTTCCATTCTGATGTCAACCACCAGCATGTGATAGTTGGGTCAAAGCTTATTAATAAGAATGATTTGATCTGGATAGGAGAAAATTGATTGGTAATAAAATTCTGGGTGATTTGCTTATTTCTAGCCTAAGGAGATAGACCCATTTATTTTATAGCATAGCAATGATTTTAAGGGTGCCTTCTAACATTAAGAACTTTTTCTTTTATTTGAAGGTTTCTTTGGTTTTGTTATTATTTTTGTTTTTGCCCTAGCACACACCAATAAAGTTTGTGATTACCTTGCAGAAGACTAGCAGAACTCACCAGAATTGCTTCATGACATATTTTTAAAGTTTCCCTAGCACAATTTGCCATTTAACACTTCTGAGCATTCCCAGGGTGAAAAGCAGTCTCGGTAAATAAAGAAAAATGACATATACTTTGCAAAAATCATTGTAATAACACCTACTAGATATTTAGGTGTAAGGCAATATTCCTTTTTTTTTTTTAAGATGTATTTATTTCTTCCCACTCCCTCCATTGTCTGCTCTCTGTGTCCATTTGCTGTGTGTTCTTCTGTGTCTGCTTGTATTCTCTTTAGGTGGTTCTGGGAACCAATTCTGAGACCTTCTAGAGTAGGAGATAGGCAATCATTCTCTTGTGCCACCTCAGCTCCCTGGCCTGTTGCATCTCTTATTGTCTCTCCTCTGTGTCTCTTTTTGTTGCATCATCTTACTGTGTCAGATCTCCACAGGGGCCAGCACTCCTGCATGGGGCAGCACTCCTTGCATGGGGTAGCACTCTGCATGGGCCAGCTCACCACGTGGGCTACTGATGTGGCTGAACCAAAGTCCTATTCTTAACACAATTTAATCAGACATCTCAGCTGAATCTAATACAATCGAAGGATTATCATGACCAGAGGAACAGACCAGTTTACAAGCATAATCAATAACTCTTTTTGGAATTCATAAATGATATAAAACTGATAAAATATCTGTCACATTTTACTTGACTACAGACTAGCATATGAAAGTCTGTATTAATGGTTTTTACTCTCTATTTCACAAATGAATCATGCCAGAAATAAAAACTTTTTATTTTATTGAACTATATCATTCATACATGAACACATATAAACAATAAGTGTATAGTAAAGATTGTAAACTTACAAAATAAACATACATAACATCACACAGGGGTCTCACACATAACCCCTCCATGAACTCTTTGCATTAGTGTGACATATTTGTTACAAACTATCCAAGAGCATCATCAAAATATTATTGCCAACTATAGTCCATATCTTACATTGGATGTATTTTTCCCCCAACCCATACTATTTTTTTAAAATATATTTTTGTTACAGATATTGTGAACTTGCAAAACAATGATACAGATGTGTAGATTTCCCATACAGCACCACACCCTGGTGGAATACTTGTTACAGATTATGAGATAATATCATCAGACTATTACTACCAATTATGGTTCACAGCACACATTTGGCACACTTTTTCTATACACCTCCATTATCAACACAGTACAGATTGGCATTGATGCAAGAATATTATAGTATTGCTGTTAACCACAGTCTATAGGTCACACCAATTGTAGTTTCCCCATGTTTCTCCTTATTTCCATCACCGTGCAATAGTGACTTAACATCTGCTCTAGCTCACAGAAGAACTCTTTTGCATTTGTACCCTTAACCACAATTCTCAACCGCCTCTGGGTTCACTGTGTTATTCAGTCCCTAGATTATTCTTTAGCTTTCTTTCTATTGACATTTACTTTCCCAGATTACCTTTTCCATTCACAATCCCATTTATAAACTAGTTGCTACTCACTATAATGTGTTACTATCAACTCTATCCATCTCCACACTTTTACAGTCAAGTTAATTAAAACTTCTACGTACATTAAGCATCCATAGTTCTTCTCAACCCTCCTCTTATCTCGTTATAACCTATACTCTAGGCTTTAATTCCATGTGTTTATTATTTGTATTTAGTTCATACTAATGAGACCATGCAATACTTATACTTTTGGGTCTGGCTTACTTCATTAGTACTCATCAGGTTTATAGTTTACATTATGGTTTACACTTTGCACTGTACAGTTTTATACATTATATATATTATGTATTATATATTATAATATCACTGTACATACAGGACAACCAATCTTACAGTGACAAAATGTATAATGGCCTGCATCTGTCATTGCAGTTTTTAGCAGAACAATTCCAATACCCTAAAAATGTCCTATGTTCCATTTAGTTTTAAATAACATTGGGATTTTCAAAGTGGGATGCTATTCCCCTTTGGGAGTCAACTCTTGTGGACAGGTGAATCTAATGCTCAGATCACCAAGGATATAACATTCAAACTTTGACTTTTCCACCGTCTGTTGCTTTTTAAGTAAACTTTATTTCAAATTCAAAAAAATAAAATAACAGACAAAAGGTAGCTTCACCAGTTATGCAAGCATTACTCCAAAAAATTTTGCCCAGGTACTTTTTTTTTTTTCTAGGAGACACCAGGGAATGAACCTAGGACCTGGTATATGGGAAGCAGGCACCCAACCATTTAAGCTCCATCCACTCCACATGTCCAGGCACTTTTATCTCATCTAATCCTAAAAACAAATTCAATTGTTTCTCCAGTGTTCAGGAAGATACACAGATGAGCACAGGTTGGTTAAATGATATGAACAAGGTTTTGTTAATGAAGAACATAAGGAAGAAAACAAATTCTTATTCATATTCCTATCTCATAAAACTGAGCCCTACATATTCTTTTTTTACCTTTAGCATTGATAGAGCACTTTCTTTGATTTTGCTTCAAAAAATGTACAGTATTATTAACTACAGTCTAGAAGTTACATTAGTTACATTTCCCTCATTTATCACCATATTCTTAACACCACATAGTCAAAGAACATTCCTGTATTTATATTATAATCACAATCCTCATCTACCACCAGAATCACTGTTATACATTCCCAATATTATCCAACTAACATTAGCCTCCCTAGACTACCTATTCAGCCACAATCACATCCACAAATCAGCAGTGTTTGTTATACTCATTATAATGTCACTGTACATACAGGACAAAAGATCTTGTAGTGATGAAAGGCAAAATATCAAAAAAAATTATAATTTTTTTATTATCCCAAAAATATTTATTTTTAATTTTTTTTCTATTTTATGTCTTATTTTTAAAACTATCATTATTTCATTTTCTTATTAATTGTATTTGGCTATTGTATTGGCTTCATTTTTTAAGAGGTTTTGGATCACAAAAGGGTTACAACTGTGGCAGGGGAGGATCATTTGTGTGGGGTGTCAGTGATGGGGGATACAAGGGAAGAGGTTCACCTGGACATACATATAAGGCATATAAATGTGTTCAGATGTTCATGGGGTATTGTCATGGTGGGTAGAGATTCATACAATAACCAAAAGAATATTGAATTCCCATCCTGGGGAGTTCTGCCACATTCTCCAATGGAACAGCAAGAATCCCCCAAGTCCTAGGCAATGGCTAGTGAAGGAGGATGGTCCATTGACAGGCGCTCGATACTGATGACCTTGCTTATGAACCTTTACTTGTGAAATTGAAACTTAGCCTCATATTATAAGGTGCCTAAGGATTACCTCCTGTGAGCCTCCTTGGTGCTCAAATGTGGCCTCTCTCTAAGCCAAACACAGCATATAAATGTAATAACTTCCCCTCAGCATAGGACATGACTCCCAGTTGTTTTTGAAAGAACTATTTATACTGTACATGTTTTAGAGATCCATTTTCCCTCCATTCACCTCCTACCAAGAAGAAGTTTGATTAAATTTCAGTAGCTGGTCATTACCAAAGCCAATATTCAGAGGTAATATTACTCTTAATTCATTACAGCTGTTCCATCCTGAGATTCAATGAGATCCAATTTTTTCCCAGTTGGGCTGTTCACCATATGTAATATTAATTCCATTGGGTTTTCTGGAATTAATATTTATAGATGAAGGAAGAAACAAAGAAAGAAAAGAAGATAGGTGTTCATAAATATTTATTATAGGCTCATTGTAGGGTGAAAGAGTAGTTGAACCATTTATGTACATGTGTGTATCTGTGGTCCATTCAAAAAAGTCATACAAAACATGTGGAAATGAACATCTATAAAAATAATCTTTTATATGGTCAAAATATTATGCATTATAATCTTTACATGGTCCTTGTGCTAAATTTATAAAAATGGCTTTGATTTTATAAGTGCTCCTTTACTCTCTCTTTTATGAGGACACATAAAACAAGACATAATCCCTGATCTGGAGTTGATTACACTAAATATATACATAGAAACCAAATGAAGAACAATAAAATCAAGTTCAAATTTTTCTGGTATTGAATTCAGAAGTGTACTTAATTTTCTTTCATAAGGAACCTTCCCTTTGTCAAAGTCATCATAGAGAAGGATTTGATTTGGCAGAGGGCAGTCCAAGTAAGTGATGTAAAGGCACAGAGCAGGGGGAGGCATGGTGTGCATATTTAACATATGATTGCACATAGCAACAGAAGGCTTTGTGAAGAAATAGTAAGAGAATGTTCAGAAAGAAGGTAATTTGACAGAAATAGCTATATATTAAACATATTAAAACAAAAATAATCAGTTGAAATATTTTCATAAATTTCTACCCAATTCAGAAGTATTGTATGAATTGGCCAAATGTAGATCTTTCTGATATTTTTCTTCGGAACTCAGTACTTCCAATTGTGATTTTTCCCTATGTATTCATTTAAATCTAGGATAGGTGTTAACAAAATAAAAAAGTGTTCCTTGTTTTGTTTAAATGCCAGGTAAAGAATGCCCTCATTTTTAAGAATATGAAAGAGTACAATTGTCCGTTCTTGTTTGGGTTCCACAAGCAAAATCAGCTGGAGTTATACAAGGCCCAGACAGTCAGACCCAATTGAAGCAGGTTATTTTCCTTTTCCACTTCTGACTGTAAAAGACCTGCTGCCAGATTATCATTTCCAGAAAAACATCTATGCCAGCAAAACCTGCAGATACAGACTTTTTTTTCTTTTCTGAATTGTTATTTGGTCTCCCAGCACATTTTCAATGTAAACTTTTTAATCCCTGAATTTGCAATTAGAGATTAAAATTCCATTCCCAGAGTCATTTGGCAGATGGCATAGCATGAACAAACTGGAAGCACTTTAAAATTGTATTTATACAGAACACCAGATGAATTTGCCAGGCTGTTTCTTCCTTAGCTTATATGTTCACTTGTGAAAATTGATTGTTTAAGATGTAGATTTCATTTGCTAGGATTTAGCATTTTTATAGGATTTTAAAGCACAAATTAACCCATCTCCTCTGTTCAGCAGAGTTGCTTTGAATATGAAAGTAATACCTATATAAAGATACTGCTTCTAAAAAGATTAAATCTCCTGTGTAAGGGTCACCAAGGTAGATTCAGGGAGGCTACCTGATAATGGAATGGGCAGGTCACTTGACCAACACATCTATTAAGTGGAAACTTCAACACATCTTAAGCAATTTAGGCAGTTAGATTCTTAATTAAGATTTTTCCTTAAGCTTCCTCCATGAGCTTATAAAACATTTCTTGTAGTTTTAAAACTTTTATTGACATATAACAAATTCAGAAAAATGCACAAATCATAAATGAACAGCTAGTGGAATTTTTAAGAAGTGAGCATATGCATGTAACTGGTTCCCAAATCAAGAAATAAAAAAATAATTCATATTCCAGAAACCTCCCTCATACTCATTTCCAAATTATTTCATTTCTCAAAATAACCACTATTGTGATCACCAACACCAAAGATTAGTTTATCTTATTGAAATTTATATAAACAGACTTATACCCTATTTCCTATTTTGTGTCTAGTTTCATTCACACATTATGTTTGAGATTCACCCATGCTGTTGCATTAGGAATATGTTTTGGTATCATAATCATGTTACTTTCAAAAAATGAGGTGAGAAGGCATTTTAGTTTGCTAAAAGCTGCTGGGAGCAATACACCAGAAAAGGGTTGGCTTTTACAATGGGATTTGTTTAGTTAAAAGCTTACAGTTCTGAGGTCAAGAAAAATGTCCAAATCAAGGCATTGGTGGAAGCTCTCTTCCTGAAGGTCAGCTACTGTTGATCCTGGATTCCTGCCATGTGAAAGGCACAATGGCAGCTCTGCCATCTCCTCCAGGCTCACTTTCTCCCTAAGCTCAGCTCTGGGCTATCAGGCACATGACAGAGCACAACCGCAGCAGTTGCTCATCTCTCCCCTCTGCTCTGAGCCCCAGTGCTTGTTCTGCTCCAAGCTGCTCCCTCTGTGGCTTATCTCTCCAGGTTTGTTGATTTCAACTTCTGGAGGGTTCTTTCTATCACTGCAGCTTTTATCCTATGTCTGCAGCTTTTATTCATCCATTTATTCAGGACACCAGTAGAGTATTAAGATCCATCATGGGTCACACTCTACTGGAGCAATCTAATCAAAATGGTCTTCAGTGATCTAATCTAACCAAAAGTTCACAATAGGTTCAATTTAAGTACATAATTTTCTGGGATCCACAAAAGACTAAAGCCAACACAGAAGGGTACTCGCTCTTTCTATTCTATGCTGGAATTTGTTTGATATTTCTTCCTTAAATTCTAGGAATAATTTATTGCCGAAACTACCTGTAACTAAAATTTTCTTTCATAAAATTTTTTATTTATTTCTTCTTATGGATTTAATTTTTTCCTGTGGTATAACACAATTCAGAATTTCTATTAATTTTTCTATCTCTGACAATTTGTGTTTTAAGGGTTTTATTAATTTTAACTAAATTATCTAATGTATTAGTAAATCATTTATATAAAGCTTTTAAATATTTCTAATGCCTGCAAGGGGGTGGTTGTTCATTTCTTAATTACTGATACTGGTAATTGATGTTTTCTCTCCTTTTATAATCAGGAATACTTCAGTTATAGTAGTCTTTTTTCAAGCAACCAACTTTTGGTTTTATTTTTCTGTATTATAAATTTGTTTAATATTCTGTTATTTTCTATCTTACCTATTTTCTTTTACTTCTTTTAATTTTCTATTTTTATAACTTTTTAAATTTAATAATTAAATGATCATTTTTAATCTTATTTCCTTTTATAAAATATACATTTAATCCTATACATTTTACTATGAGTATGTGCGATAACCACATGTTTTAGCTTCTGTAAATTGATGCTTTAACATCTATAGTTGATACTAGGTGGCCACATGCCACCTATACTTCTGTTCCTCCTAGATAATTCTGACCCCAGTTGTGGGGACAACACTTTCAAATACAGCCAGCCAATCCCTCTCTGGTGTGCTCCTGCCCCAGCTTGCATGCGTCCCACAGAAATCACAATAAAGACACTTTCTCAGTTCCACTTGCTCTCTCTGCCTTGAGACTAATCCTGTTGTTTTCCCCATTTGGCCCTGCAGGGCATGATGCCCTCTCCCTGATACCCTTTCTCCAGGAAACTATGGGAGTAAGAAATCTTTCAAATTCTTCTGATCTTTCTCTCTTGATCTGTGTCTGGTCTTACCATACCTCACACAAGGTAATATGAACAAAACACTGTAGCTCTAGCTGCATCTCATAGCTTTTAAACCATAGTGTTTCATCATCCAATTTTAAATATTTTCTAAATTTCTTTTTCATTTCTTCTTTGACCCATAGATTGTTTAGAAGTGTACAGCTATGTTTTCAAATATATCTGCTTGTTACTGATCTCTGGCTTAATTCCAATATGGTTGTAGAACACTCTGCAAGACTGCAAACTTCTGAAACTTGTGAAAAAGTGCTTGATGAACTAGCATATAGCTTATTTCATGTGCATTTGAAATGAATGAATTCTGCAGTTGCTAGTACTGTGTTCCACAATTGTCAACTAGTTCATGTTGTGTAGTGTTAAAACTTTCTATTATCTCTACTGAGTTTCTGCAGTTTTTTTTTAGCTAAAAGTAAGTTAAAATTTTCAACATTCACTGTGAATTTCACTTCTTAAAATTTTGGTTTTATTTGTTTTGCTTTACATTATTGTGCATGCAAAAGTAACTCGTGTATTTTCCTCATAGATTGACTCTTCATCATCGTGAATTGTCTCGGTATATCTAGCAATGGTTTTTGTCTTAAGGCTTATTTTGTCTGATGATAGTATAACTATGCCAGCATTCTTTCAGTTAGTACTTGCCTCTTCTATCTTTATTCATCCTTTCACTTTCAACATTTCCCAGTCCGTATATTTATGGTATGTCCTGTATATGAATATACTTGGGGTAACCTTCTTTTATTCAGACTGATAATATTTTTCAATTGGGATATTTTTTCAACATATATTTAAAGTGATTATTGATATATTTGGGTGTATCTACTACCTTACTTTTTATTTTTAATGGACCATCTGTACTTTCTTCCTTTAACTCGTATTTTTCAGTAACCAAATACATGTTATTCCCTTTTCATTCAACCATTAAATTGTTAGTTATACCTAATTTTATTATTTTTATGTATATTTATTATTGTTACCCTAAAGATTACTCCACTGTTTACTGCCTATTTAATTCTCCCATAATTGTCTTTTTTTTTAAAAATAAAAATATCCCCATAGCATTTATTTTGATCTGGTAATAATATAAGGGTAATCAAAAATAATATGAACAATTGTTTTAGAACGATACTTACAAGAAAGGCCACCTTAAAAAAATTTACTGACTTCTCAACTTGTCACTTCATTTCTAGTTGGAAACTTTGTAGCAGAGTAATATTATATCTTTTTAGCAATATCTGACCCAGCTGTTTCCTTGACTTTCTTTTAGAATGCCTCTCTTCTGCATCATCTAGACAGGGTCCATGTACTCATCAACACCAGTAACACACCCCTCTATCCGTATATTTACTTGCTCATGGACCCACACCTGAATCCGGGACTGCTATTTTCAGTTTTCTGAAAGCGAGGCCGGTACCTCCGCGAGGACGAGGACCCAATCGGCGGTCAATAGGGGCTCCCCAAGATCCTGGAAGAATCCTTTCGGACTCCCTTATTCTCCAGGGGTTTCCTTTGCCTGACCTCTTCCTCCTCCCCCAAACTAGAACTCCGACTCTTACTCATTACCTAATAAGCCATCTGCTCTCCAGCCACCGCTCACACTCCTGCCCTGCCCACCTCCAGCTGGCGGGGTCTTCACCTCAGGCGCTTCCACCGTCTCAGCAGCCCCCGGGGCTGAAGGGAGGTGGAGTCACTCTGCTCCCTCTGAACCCAGCTCTGCTGACTCCTGCTTCCCGGCTTCTGGTCTGAACCTTCTGGTCCCGACACTCTGCTTAGGATACGAGGAGCTGCACCATCACCGACTGTACTTTTTGGCCCTGCCCACGGTAAGCCATGGTGGAAGTTCGTAAAGACCAGATAAATCCACGCAACACCTGCGAAAGCAACTTCCGGAATTAAAAACCGGAAGTGGAAGTGTCACATTTTGAAACTACTTATATTTGTTTCATAAATAATATCATTTAGATTTATGCACATAAATACTTTTCAATCCTCTTTATTACTTACTGCATTTTCATGCTTTCATTTGAGATCATTTTCTTTCTACCTGTAGAATTCCCCTAAATTTTTCTTTTAGTTTGGACAATTTATTTTCTTTCTGATGGCATTTTCTTCACTTTAGACGTTGAAGACTGGAAAGTGTTTCCTTTGAGCATAAAGTTTTAATGCCTTTTGGCTTCCATCATTTGTGCTGAAAAGTTCTGAGGCAGTGTTCTCCATCCATATCACTTATTACTTAGTGAATACCTTGTTTTGGTAACGGATGGTGGTGATGGTAGCACAGCATGGTGAATGTATTTAACACCACTGAATTTGGAAGGGGTTAAAATGGAAACTTTTAGTTTGTATATATGCTACCAGAATATAAATTTTTAAAAAACATAGACCTGTGCAACACAGTAAACCCTAATGAAAAATATGGATTACAGTTAATAGTATCATTATAATAAGATAGTTTTATTAATTGTAGCAATGATAGCACATTAATACAAAGTGCTATTATGGAAAAACTGTGGATGGAATATATGAGATCATTGTACTTTCTGCATGATTTTTCTGGAAACCTCAACTTTTCTAATTAATAATAATAATAATAATAAAGGAGTAGGGAGATGGATGTGGCTCAAGCAGTTGGGCTCCCATCTACGGCTTCCTGGGGAAGGCGAGCTGGCCCACACAGAGTTCCGGCCCATGAAGGAGGGCCACCCCGCCTGGGAGTGCCACCCTGTGCAGGGTGCCGGCCAACATGGAGAGCTGATGAAGCAAGATGATGCAACAAAAAAAGACAGAGGAGAGAGAATAAGAGATGTAGCAGAACAGGGAGCTGAGGTGGTACAAGAGAATGAGTGCCTCTCTCCCACTCTGGAACATCTCAGGATTGGTTCCCAGAGCTGTCTAATGAGAGTACAAGATGACACAGAAAAACACACAGTGAATGGACACAGAGAGCAGACTGGGGGGTAGGGGGGAGTGAAAGGAAGAAGGGAGAAGTAAATAAATAAATCTTTAAAAAATTAAAGGAACAAAAGAAAAAAGTGGAGGAGAATGTTGAATTCACTACACCCTTTT
Organism: Dasypus novemcinctus; assembly: GCF_030445035.2. Classification (NCBI taxonomy): domain Eukaryota; kingdom Metazoa; phylum Chordata; class Mammalia; order Cingulata; family Dasypodidae; genus Dasypus; species Dasypus novemcinctus. Next base: position 8,131,180 of record NC_080700.1, on the reverse strand, counting down.
GTACACAATATTTAATCCTCAAGTCTTGGCTTCTTTGAATTATTTTCACTATGTCTTATATTTATACTCAGTTTGATGGTTATTCTCCATGGAAGGATTGATCTGATATAAACTATTCTATCATAGCCAGAAGCAAAAATATATTAAGTCTTTGTAAAACTTCAATGGCACTTATCAAAGTTTGAAGCAATATTATATACTGGGACAAAAATTAGTGTATCTTTGGTCACTTCTCATAATAATATAGATTCAAATAAATTGGAAGTTGGAAGATCTCTAAACCAAAATTGATAATCAATTTATTTATTATGAATATGGGAGGAGAAATTATAGGATTTGGAATAAAAGAAGTTACTTTTACATCCCTGTGATAAGAGTCACAAGCTCTGGGAACAAGGCCAATCCCAGACACAAACTTTTTGAGTGTTAGTTTTTAACTCAAAAGGGCAATAATAATAAATGAGATTGATTCCTTTACATTAAAATACTTTGTAAATTGAAATGCAAGAAATAAATAGGGGATAGAACCTCTTGTCATGTCAAATAAATACAAAAAGTTTAAAAGTTGGTCTATGCAAGAAGAAATAGAAAATCTGAAACAAGAGATTGAGTTAGTAATAAAAATTTTCCCTCCAAGTAAATCCTAGACCCAGATGGCTTTACTGGTAAATTTTACAAAAATTTAAAGAAGAATTAGAAACAACTCTTCAGAAACTCTTCCAAATAAAATACAAGAGAAGGGAACACTTCTCCACTCATTCTTTAAGGTATTTCTTACTCTGATGACAAAACCAGTCAAAGATACCACAAAAAAGAAAACTCGAGAACTCCTGCCACTTATGAAGATAGACATCAATATCCTCAACAAAACAGTGCACTAAGCCAGACACAAAAGGACAAATACTGTTTGATTGTGCTATTGTGATCTAAATATACTCTGTAAACTCATGGAGTTAATAATTTGAATATAGGTCACCAGAAAATAGAAGAGGGTAGAGAATGGAGAGCTGAGGATTAATCTGTGCAGAACTGGTAAAAAGGTTATTTGTCAATCTTTGGAAATGAATAGATATGGTGAAAGCATATCATGGTGTTTGTAACTAGCAGTGCATTGTATGGGTATGACAGTGGTTGAAAAGGAAAATGTAAGGTCATGTATATTACTAGATGGAAAGCTAAAAACTGTAACATAGGACACTATAAGATAGTAAAACCTCATGGAAAACACCAATATGGGTGATATTGAATATGTAAGACTGTTTTACAAAATATAAATACAAATATATTAGAAAGAAAAAGGACAGCAGTTATGTAGTAAGGCAGGCAAGGCATAGAGAGATTGAGAGGTGATGAGTTTTATTTGTTAATTTGTTTATTATTATTATTGGAACAGTGAAAGTGGTCTGGGAGTGATTGGGGTGATGAATGCACAAACATGTGATTACACCGAGTACCATTGATTGTACTCCTTGGATGGATTTTTGCTTTGTTACATGTATCAAGAAAATTGGGGAAAAAATGACAACACTGCACTAAGAAGCTGAGTGCAGCACCATATAAAAATGATTTCACACCATGACCAAGTAGGATTTATAACAGGGATGCAAAGTTGGTTTAAGACTCAAAAATCAAGTCATGTAATATACCATTATCAATAGGGTAAAAAAATAACATGATCATCTCAATAGATGTAGAAAAAGCATTTCACAAAACTCAACACCCTTTCATAATAAAAGACACTCAACAAACTAGGAATTGAAGGGAAATTCCTCAGCCTATTAAAGAGCGTCTATAAAACCCCACAGCTAATATCATACTTAATGGTGAAAGACTGGATGCTTTCCTTCTAAGATAAGGAAAAAGACAATGATGTTCACTCTCACTACTTTTCTTCAGGATTGTGCTGAAGGTTCTAGCCATGGTCATTATTCAAGAAAAAGAAAGAAAAGGCACAAATTGTAAATGAGACATATAGCTAGCTCAGTTTGCAGATTACATGATATTGCATATAGAAAGTCCTAAGGAACCCACTAAAAACCATTTGACTGAATAAACAACTTCAGCAAGTTTTCATGATAAAGGCTCAATATATAAACCTTAATTGTAGTTCTATATATTGCAATGATCAATCTGAAAAAGAAATTAAGGAAACAAATTCATTTACAAGAGCATGAAAAAACCACAGGTTAAATTTAACAAAATAGGTGCAAAATGTGTATTCTGAAAACCACAAAAGACTTTGAAAGAGAATTTAAAAGCTCTAAATAAATAAAAGTATATCTTATGTTCATGGATTGAACAATTTAATATTATTATGATGGTAACACTTCCCAAACTGATCTAAAGTTTCAACACAATCCCTATCAGAATGTCATCTTACTTATTTCTAAAAATTGACAAGTTGATTCTAATATGTATATGGTATTGGAAGGGACCCAGAATACTAGAATATCCAAAACAATCTTGAAAGAGAAAGCAGAACAGGAAAACCCACAACTTCCTGATTTAAAAACTTCCCAGAAAGCAACAATAATCATGATCATGTGGTACTGGTATAACAATAGACAACTGAGAGTTGTGGTGGTTTGAAGCTGTGTTTGCCTCCCAAAAAATATATTCCAAAATTTAATCCATTCCTGTGGGTGTGAATGCATTTTGAGTAGGGCCATTTGATGAGGCTACTTCAGGTAAGGTGTAACCTACCTCAATCGGGATGAGTCTTAATCCTATACTGGAGTCTTTTTTAAGAGAATGAAATTGAGACTGATGGAGATAAAGCCACAGGAAGCAAGAAGCTGCAACGGAACCTGAAAGAGACCAGGAGACCCTGTCATGTGCCTAGCAGTGTGACAGAGGAATCAAGGGTCCCTAGCAGCCAGCCCCAGAATGCCACAGTCTTCAGGGATAAAGTACTGTATTGATGATAGCTTGATTAGTACTTTTTCCAGTCTCAAAACTATGAGTGAATAAATTCCCATTGTTTAACCTGACCCATTTCATGGTATTTGCTTAAACAGCCTAGGAAACTCAAGCAAGAGTCAAGAAATAAACCCTCACACTTATGGCCAACTATTTTTGACAAGGGTACCAAAAGCATTTAGTGGAGAAATAATAGGATTTTCTACATATTATGCTGGGACACCTGGATAACCACATGCAAAAGAATGAAATTGCACCCCTACCTTATATGGATACAAATATTAACCCCAAATTGATCAAAGACCTAAATATAATAGTTAAAACTATAAAATGTGTCCTCTTAGAAGAAAACATAGGTATAAATCTTTGTCATCTTGGAGTAGGCAAGGTTTCTTAGATAACACACCCAATGCAAATGTCATGAAGAAAAAAAAAGATAACTGGATATTGTAAAAACAAATTTTTTAACTGTGTATCAAAGGACACCATCAAGAAAGTAAAAAGACAATCCACAAAGTAGGATATAATATACAAAAACATATCTGATAAGGGAATTATATGTAGAATATATAAGTAGCTCTTAAAGATCAATAATAAAAAGACAAATGACCAATTAAAAGAATGTTCAAAGGATATGAATTAACATTTCACCAAAGAACACATACAAATGGCCAGGAAGCACATGCAAATTGCTCAACACTGTTAGTTATCAAGGAAATGGAAATCAAAACCATAATAAGATACCACCTCATACTTACTAAGATGGGTATAAACAAATATTGAGATAATTACAAATGTTAACAAGGATGTAGGGAAATGAGAACACTCACATACTGCTGGTAGGAATGTAAAATGGTGCAGCCACTTTGGAAAAAGTCTAGTAGTTCCTCAAAAGGTTAAACAGAATTACCATTTGACCCAGGAATTCTTCTCCTAGATAAATACCCAAGAGAAATGGAATCATGTCCACAAAAACACTTGTATCAGTATTTTCATAGCAACATTATTCATAATAGAGAGTAGAAACAATGCAAATGTTATCAACTGATGAATAAACAGAATGTGTTATATATAGCCATATAATAGAATATTATGCAGCAATGAAAAGTACTGATACATGATATAACATAGACAAACCTTAAAAATATTAAGGGAACAAAGCAAGTTACAAAAGACCATATATTAAATGATTCCATTTATATGAAATGTCTGGTATAGGCAAATCTATAAAGACAAAATGTAGATTAGTGATTTCCTAAGGCTAAGGGATAGAGATCAATGATTTGTAGAGTGATACCTAAAAGGTACAGGGTCTCTTTTTGGGGTGATAAAACTCTAAAATTGATTGTATTGATGGTCATGCAACTCTCAGGATATACTGAAAACAACTGAATTGTACATTTTAAATGAATGACATTTATGGCATGTGGATTATATCTCCATAAAGCATTGCAAAAACAAAACACACTCATATGGTACATGTGCTTAGCACCGGGGCTAAGTGCTATGAGCATTTAAAATACATTAGTTCCTTGTTTTTGAGATGTATTGTAAAAGCTATAGAAGGAATACACACACTTATGTATACATATTTTAAATACTAGCAAACATATTTCCCACATTACTTAGACCTGAATTTCAGGTTTTATTTTATCTTAACATGTCTAAAATGTCTAAAATTAGGATAGATCTTATAATCAACATATTATTTAATGTAGATTATCACTTCTTATAAGAATTTATGAGTCGTCCTTGAAATTTTAGAAACAAAATAAAGCTGAGGACTGTAATAGAAAATAATTTGTATTAGGTAGGTCTAATCTTATTGCAAATTCACACATGAAGTTCTGAAATGGTCAAAGAAGACTTCGTGGGGTTTATTTTCAAATAAGTGTTTGAAGAATGGACAGTGTACAGATTGGGGAAAAAAACAAGAAAGCCATTTCAGGCACTTTTTAAAGAATTTCTACTCATTCCTTATACTTTCATTACCTTTGTTTCTACTTATGTGCTCTTATTTTTAGCCATACTTGAAACATATATCTCCTCCATAAAAGCATACAATTAAAGAATGAGTTCCATGTTTTTTCTTTCATAACTCACACATATTTCCAATACAAATATCTGCACATCATTCAAGATAAAGATGATGAAAATATAGCAGTTTTTTTAGCTAAAGGGTGAGGATTCACAAGGACTGTGATAGTTTAATTTTTCCTATGTAAGCAATAATTGTATTTATAGGAAATCCAAATGCATAAAATGATTTTACATTTTACACAATTTTATATCCCTAGCTACAAAGATGAACATGCCACAAAACAATATAGGATAAGCCCAGGCATTATTTCCTTTAAAGCTAGACAGAATCGTGTAATTGTTGAGAGCTGAGGCTCATTTCAAAACCCAAACTCTTGTCAATTACAATATGTTTAGACTTTGTGCAGGTTTAGTAATCTCTTTGAGTCTCAATTTTCTCATCTTAAAGTAAGGATAATAATAATAATATCTAGCTGTGGAAAAATGGATTTGTTTTCATGGTCACCTTATGAACTCAGTATTAAAACTACCCTGATAAAAGACTATTAGACGAAAGCATAGGAAGACTTCAGGAAAATGGATTTTATGGAGAAAAGAAAACTGGAGGAAATAATAAATCTACTTTCTGGCTTCAGATAATAATATGGACTTGATTCTCCTATGTTTGATTCAGGAATCAGGAGAGACCCATCACTGTGTACATTTCTTTAAGAGAATGCACATATTATTTGTGTAACTTTCTGAATGACCCAGAAGACCAGAGTGTTAAAGGACTGTGCTGCATCAAAGATTCTCAGGTCTGACAGGATACTCCCTTGTTAATAAAGGCTGGGTGACTCCAGTTAGGGGCTCTGGGACACATGAGAACTATGCTGAGATATGCTGGCATGTGGTTCTGCTCTCCCTCAGCATCCATCTCACTTTCCCAAAGATTCTGCATCCTTGACTAATTCAGGATCACAATCTAACCTACAAGGAAGCTTGTGTTAATACTGATTTCTTCATAAGACCTCTAACTTCATAGCTGGTTGTCTGCACACAATGGTATAGTGCATTTAAAGTACCTGATTTAGAGTATAGCCCTAAATAAATACTAAATAAGACTATGATGAAGGTAAGGATGCTGATTATGTAATGAACAGACTCATAAATGATGACAGCATTCTATTTTGGTGGATAATCAATAAGACATGATTTGGATGATGTCCCCCTTATCCCTTAAAAAGATATCACTGGCATGAAAGAAAAGGGATTTTAACCAGTCGTGGAGCATCTTGATTTCCTAATTTCATGATGATTTTGAACTAAGATAGATAAAGTTAATTTGGTAGTCCAGAAATTACCCAAGAAACAGTTTTCCCCTTCTCTTTAACATAAAAATTGAGTTCTGGATATTAAAATAAGTTGGTGTTCTTTAACACTTGACAAGAAATCTGGTCATTTTTGTAATTAAGAGAGATTCTGTGTCAGCAACAATTTTTAAATACACAAGAAGTTCACTTATTAGTAGACAACCTCACAAGATCATGTATGGCATATCATTAGAGGACAGCTAAAAGCCCAAAGAGTGAAAGAATCATGTAGGGATGAATTCACTCACCTTCTGCCTCTGTCTCCTCTTGCGTTGCCATTACCAGCATTGTGGTCATGGGCAAATTACCTATCCTGCTTGTAAAATTGGTAATGTAAAAGTTAATTCATAAATTTCACAGGAATTATCATTTTCACTATTATAATTGTTATTTAAATATCTTCATTAAAAAGAAAGAAGAAAAGGAAGACTAGATTTAGGAAGCCATGGCCTGCTACTCATCTTCCTTTCTAGCTTCTTCTAAAATCGCCCTCAACTCCTTCTACATTACAGATGCATCAAAATTTGAATTGCTCCCTAATTATATCCAAACTAATTCACTTACAAATATTTTCTTAAGCATCAACTAGCTTCCAGGATACCAAAGTAAAACAATGATACAACTTGGACCCTGTCCTTATAGAGTTTACAATCTGGGAAAGAACAATATTATACCATTGTTTACATTGCCCCTTTAATCTGAACATAATTATCTACTACCTTCTCCTCTCACGAAACATTTTCCAACACATCCAAGTAGTCTGAATCTACATGCCCTACTTTTCTGGTCATTTTTACTTTCATCATAGCCCTTAGACCTTGGGATATACAAAAAGTCATATATGTATTAAATTCCATTATGGAAAACATGGTGTCTTTATCTTTGGATCTTATTTATTTATTTCTTTAATTTAGCTAATTTTTATGAGAAGTTGTAGATTTACAGAAAAATCATGCATAAAATACAGAGTTCTCATCTACCACCCTATTGTTAACATAGTGGGGTACATTTGTTACAATTCATGAAGGAAAAGTTTTATAATCGTACTATTAACTATAATCCATTGTTTACATTAGGATTCTCTATTTGCATTACATAGTTCTATGTAATTTTTATTCTAGTAACATATTATACAACCTAAAATTTCCCCCTTTTGGTCATATTCAAATACATAATTCAGTGCTATTTTTTCTTGCCTCTCCAGTATCACTCTCAGCCATTTCTATCAGCAGACATTGTATATACATACATCCACATGCATCCAAATTATGATGTAGTGTTTAGCTTTTTACATTTTCCAAAACACTTTTTCTGCATCTCTCTTTTAACCTCACAATAATTTCCAAAATGTATGAATGTGAATGAGAAGTATGCTTAAATAACTTGCCAAAGCACCAAAATATCAACCTGGGGAGACTAGAACAAAAGACTTCCAACTCCTGCTGCAGTTTTTTATTTTTTATTTTTATTTTTATTTTTTTTACTGTGATCTCATTGCTTTCTAAATGCTCTTATACCTTGTCAATTTTCAGATGGGCTCTGAAGAAACATTTAGACAGAAGTTTGGGAGGTTAGAAATGAGAAAGAACAGAAGAGTGAAAGATATACTGCCTTCTTGAAAAGGATGAAAAGGCTACTATTAATAAATCAGAAGGCTAAATTCTATATGCAATTCTAGTCACTAACCTCTGGCACTGTTTACCTACCGAAATAAAAACTAAGTCAACACCTTACACCTCTGTGGGTGGTGACTTTTGCTTTTGTGTTGGTAGCACTCTGTTTAAGTGGTCCCATCATCACCCATTAGTAAACCTTAAGAAGTCACTTAATATGTTTATAATTGACATTACTGATTTCTCTACTTCAATACATATGACTATCATTGTACAAAAGAAGTACTAGTCAAACTCTAGTTCAAAGAGCTCCCACTAAATATTCTCCTCTCTCAGTAGTGTGTTTCTTCCTGGAGAAGGAGGTCCCCTGGGCAGATTCAAGTGAGTGATCTGAGCCTGAGTTCATGAATTGGTATCTGTGATCCAACAGTCATTTTCTATCATTTAATTTTTTTTTGAAAATTATGTCTGATTTAAATAATTATTTCTTAACATGTATGACTTACTAGTCGATGTTGGTTTTAGACATGAGGTACCCTTTGAAAAATGATTTTGGTCAGGCGAGAGGCATACAACTGCCTAAGAGACCATGTTTCCAAAGATTAGACATGAGATTTTCCTGAATTCCATTGACCTTTGTTTCTTTACCTGGCCAGGACCCCCACAGTCATTTGGATAATCCTACCCAGTGAAGCAAGAACTTTGCACTGATTCTGAGCTCATCACTTCCCCTAAAGTTCAGGGTGCCAAAGGGAATGATATATTGCCCCCCCCCCAAAATGCCTTTGTAGCATGGAAAGAAAGAAGGAGCAAGAGGACGGTTCTTAAAATAAGAGGGTATCCTTATCCATTTAAAAATTTACTAGGTTCAACATGAACTCTCCGCACCTGCTAAATGTTGTTCTTTATTTCTTCTTCATTACTTTGTACATATACCTTCTAAAAGGATCTTAGTCACCAGGTGGCTATTCCAAGCTCTCCTAAGTTTTAATTATCAATTCAGATGATAGATCTAAAACCAAGTGCCAAACCAGATTTATTGCTGTAGAGACAAGGCTGTGTGCATAAACTATTGACCTTGTTGGCCAACTGGCAGCTCTCTTGCACACTCTTCCAATTACTTCCAGGTGATTAGACCCATCTTGAGTAGATATTTTACTGTCATTGTGAAAAGGAGTATAATGACATTCAGTGATGTCAAGATTAGAGCAATAAAAGGGACAATCGGAGGGGGTCAATGAGAAAGACATCTAGGCATTGAATTTAAGCTAAATTTTATAAGAAAATTTTTAAGAAGAAAATCAACATTTGTATACATTATTGGTAGATTTGTTTCAATAGACAAAACTTTGTTGAGTGCCTACAATTAGACAGACACTGCTCTAGGTACTGAATGATAGAGCAGTGGATAAAGCAGACAAGGCTTTCGCATTTACAGAACTTATTTTCAAGTGGTAGTTTAGTTTTCCTGGGCTGTTTTGACAAATACTACAAAATAGATTGGTTTAAAACAATGGGAATTTATTGGTTTGTGGTTTTGAGCCTAGTAGAAGCCACAAACTGAGGCAACAGCATGGTAATGCTTTCTCCCTATAGTCTGTAGCATTCTGCTGCTGACTGCTGGCAATCCTGGGCTTCTTTGGCTTGTATGTCTGCTTCCTGCCATCACATGGCAATATCCATGCCTTTCTCATATGGCTTCCCTTGACTTCAGGCTTCTGGCTCCTCCCTAGGGTTTTCTCTACTATGTCTTAATTTCTTCTGTTTATAAGGACTCTGTTAATCCAGATTAAGGCCCAGCCACCTTCATTTGGTCCACACTGTAACTAAAATACCATCTCCAAGAGAACCTATTTACAATGGGTTCACACTGACAGGAATTTGGAGCAATACAAAGAACATCTTTAAATTGGGGTTCAGAATTCATTCCACCACAAGTAGGATGAAATAGGCAAATGCAGATAAACCAGGAAATATTCATTAGTTGCATGTGCTATGAAGAAAATCAAACTAGGTGAGGTGTTTGAAAATGAGCAAGGAATAATATAGAAGTTCTTCTTGAAGTGTTATACTTAAACTTAGACACAAATGAAAGAAAAGTATGGAGCCATTTAGAGATCTAGTCAGATATGGGGAAGTTGTATATGAGATAGGTGAAAAGTTACAATTTTGGGGGGGCAGGAAGACCAATAGGAATAGAGAATATTGATCTGGAGGAAAGAGTCAGAGAAGTAAGCAGGGACTAGATCCTATAAGACCTGGTAGGCCCAAGTATTTGTAATAATTATTTATTTTAAAGCTACTATTTGCCAGGTATTTTACTAAACCCTATGGATATCAGTGACCAAAAAAGGACAAATTTACATGATCTCAGGGAGTATACCTTCTAGTTGTAACAGATAATACATAATAATAATATAATTTTCTATGGAGAAAAAGTGGCATAAGATAAGTACTATACAGTGTGTAGGGGGTGGGGACATACTATCTTACATAATGTGGTAGATGGAGCTTGACTGTAGATTCTTTGCCACTCCTTGTACTGACAGGTTGAGTGCTTTCCTTCCCCTTGAATCTGGGCTGGACTTGGTGACTTGCTTGACCAATATGAGATTTCTGAAGCTAGGTCACAAGAAGCCTTACAGCTTCTGCTCAGGTCTCTTGGAGCTCACTTTCTGGGATCCCTGAGAGAACCATGCTGAAGACACCAGGTGCAGGCACACTGGCTGGGGTAGGCAGCCTCTAACACTGTTCCCTGCTTCCTGGTGTTCACATCCTTTTATAATCCTATCCCCTTGAATGCAGGGCATTCCTAGTGACTGACTTCTAACATATAGAATATGGCAAAGTGCTGGGATGGCACTTCTAAATTAGGTTACAAGAAACCTATGTCTTCTGTCTTTCTTGATCTGTCTTGCTTTCTCTCCCCCAAAACCCTCAGACTGGGGGAAGCAAATTGCCAATAGTGGGTAAGGCCATAAAGAGGCCCAGGTATCAAGAAACTGATGTCTCAGGCAAACAACAGGCAAGGAGCTAAGGTCTGTCAACAACCATGTGAGTCACCTTGGAAGTATTATTACTTCCTGAGAGGATTGCAACCCTAGCAAACACCTTCTATGCAGCCTCAAGAGAGACTCTAAGCCAGAGGACCTAACCAATTTGTGCTGGATTCTTGACCTACAGAAACGGAGCTAATATTCTTTTAAGCAGCTATGTTTTGGGATCATTTGTTACATAGTAACAGGTAACTAATATACTGGGAGACAATCCTCATAGAGCACAGCCTTCCATACATCCCTTCCAAAAAGTCAGGCATGTGAGTGAAGATATTTTGGAACCTTCCTACAATTCCATCCACTGACTGAAAGACCTGACCTCTGTCAGTGCAACTTGCAATAGAAGATTCATCCAACCAAGCCCTGCCCAAATTCCTGACACAAAATTTTGTGCTATGATAAAATTGGTTACTGTTTTAAGCCATTAAGTTTTGGGGTAGTTTGATATGCAGCAAAAGATACCTGAACGGGTGGTCAGGAATGTTTTCATGATAAGAGGACATGCAGCAAACATCTGAAAGAAATGAGGTAGTGAGCCAGGCCATTATCAGGTAGAGACAGAGCAAGTAAAGGCTATGTGAAAGCATGGTGGACATGTTCAAGGATCATCAGTCCTGTGATTCATGTGGCTTAAGTGTAGTGGTCTAAGATGAGCCCAAAGAAGAAGCAGGAGAGCAGATCATGAAAGCCATTGTAAGGACTTTGGCATTTACTCTGAATTAATTGAAGTTTCAAGCAATCACCATTAAAATACTCTGTCATGAAATTGTCTCTCAGTCCTACTCCCTTCATTTATAATATCTGTGCCCAAATAATGAGAACCACAAGCCTACAGAAGATTCCCTTTATAGTATCAAGCACTGACCAACATCCATTTTCAAACTTTCCCTAAGAGAATGTTTCATGGACTCTGGAGTCTGTGTGTGGCCTGTACCTTGACCCCTCCTCATTTCTCTGCTTTGCCTGGCCATATTTGCAGTTCAGCACCAATGCTTTCATTTTCAGAGTGTTTACATTAACTTGAAGTTGTTAACCTAGTTGTGTTGCAGAATGTTTCAGACAGGGCCAGAGGCTATAAATAAATAACAGTCATTTCAGGTCTGTCTGGCAAAAAGTGCCTGGATTCTGCTAAGCCCCCAGAGACTGGCTGCGGCAGTGCTGAACACCTGAAATAGGGTTAAAAACAGGAATACTAAGCAGATGCAGTTATGTCTCCCATCAACAGACGTTTCCTGATAGCTACAGAGACCAGTAAATAGACTTCTCTGTCATACCCTCTTAGAATAAACCACAGCTAACTTGAGCCCAGTTATTCCATATTACCAAGTAGATTGCTTGTCCTTCTTTGAACTTTAAAGCTGAATGGCCAAAACAAAGTCTTCCAAGGACATTTTTTAAAAATGTATGCTGCCATCTAGAAAAATGGGTCCCCAAATTTTGAAGTAGGAAGACCTATTTTTTTTCTTTTTAAAAAAATTTATTTTTATTTATTTTTAAAAGATACATAGATCACACAAAATGTTACCTTAAAAAGATACAGGAGATTCTCATATGCCCCACTCTCCACACCCCAACGCTTTCCCACTTTGACAACTTTTTTCATTAGTGTAGTATATTTATTGCATTTGATGAATACAGTTTGGAGCACTGCTACACAGCATGTATTATAGATTATAGTTTACACTCTCTCCCAGTCCATTTAGTGGGTTATGGCAGGATATATATAATGTCCTGCATCTCTCCCTGCAATATCATCCAGGACAATTCTAAGTCCCAAAAATGCCCACCTAACATACCTCCTTTTCTCTCTCCCTGCCTTCAGCAACTCCAGTGGCCACTGTCTCCACATCAATGATAAAATTTCTTCCATTGCTAGAGTCACAATAATTCTATAATAGAATGGCAGTAAGTCCACCCTAGTTCATATTTTATTCCCCAGTCCTGAACTCTGGGATGGTGATGCCCACTCTATCTCTTAATTGAGAAGGGGCTTCAATCCCACATGGCTGATGGATTAGACTCTCCTGCTTCCAGTTGTAGGCTCTCTTGGTTCCTTGGTATGGCAGTTGCCTTACTCACCTCCTTATTAGCTGACCTGAGTAAGTCCAACAAACTGGAGAATAGGTGTTACAATTCCACTGAGGCTCAGGGCCCTGCTAGCACATGGATGCCCACAGATTCAAGTCTGCTGGACATATACCAACCCCAGCACCAATGACAGGTTCAATAAAAGGGACAGAAGAGGCTTGTGTGGAGAAGTCACATCTGAGTCCAACTCCTTCATACTCAGGAGCACAAATTCCAAAGTAGGGCTCACTGGCAAGGTACCAAACTCCAGAGCCATCTGCCATGACTGTAGGACCTGGGTGTCTCCATAACCCTCAGGAGCACCACTCCCTTGGGTTGCATCTACATTAGCTGTCAATGAGATCCTCCTGAGACGTGCATAAGCATGACCCCTCTGATGACCCCTGACTCATTTTGAAGTCTCTTAGTCATATAAACTTATTTGTCTTTACCATTTCCCCCTTTTATTCAAGGTCTTTTTCCAGTTGCATCACCAGCTGATGTTTGGTAATATCTCTCAGTGCCAGGGAGGCTCATCCCTGGGAGTCATGTCCCATGCTGTGGGGAAGGTAATGCATTTATATGCTGAGTTTGGCTTAGAGAGTGACCAAATTTGAGCAACATGGAGGCTCTCAGGAGGTAATCCTAGGCACCCTGCAACAGTAGGCCAAATGGAAATTTTAAGTGCAACAGGCTCATAAGCATAATCATCAGTATGAAGGGCCCATCATTGGATCATCTCTCTTCACTGGTCATTGCCCTTGCACTTGGGGGATTATTGTTGTTCCATTGGTAAATGCAGAGAGTCCCCCAGGATGGGAACCCAGCACTCCCTCAGTTGTTGTGTGAACCTCTCTACCAACTGTGTCAATACCCTACAAACATCTGAACATATCAGTATACTCTGTATGCATGCCCAGGTGAACTCCCTCCCATGCATCCCCCCATCAATGAAACCCGACACCAATGCTCCTCCCTGCCCTAGTTGAACTCCACCCTGATCCAAAATTTCTTCAAAAATGAAGCTGAATATATTGCCAAATTCAATTCATAGGAAAATGAAGTAATAATGATAGGTTTAAAAATTAGAAATAAAACACACAACAATTTAGAAAAACTAAAATAAGATAAGAAATTGGGGGTATTAAATGAAAAATATTATTAAATTTTTTTTTACTTTTTGCATTTCATCACTAATAGATGTTGTTCTTTATGTACAGTGGCAAGGCAGTCTCCTCCATTTCTTCCTCAGTGTCTTATCTCTTTTTTTTTTTATGTCTTCAGAGAAGTTTCAGGTTAAGTCACATACAGAATATAGGGGCCTCCCATATACCCAACATCCTCCTCCTTCTCTCCCTTCCTCACCAATGATCTTTTTACATGTGGATGTTACATTTGCTACAACTGACATATAAATATTGAAACATAGCTACTAACCATGGTCAGTAGTTTACATTATGGTTTCCATTTTAGACCATACACTTTTATCAATTTCTGGTGAAACTTAACATAGTTTGTATCCATCACTGCATGATCATGCAGAACACTTCCATTGCCCCTTAATTGCCCACTTTTCCATCTATTCTATTCCTCCCTTCCCCTCCCCTCAGGGCCCAAAGTAACAACCAGGCTTCACTGCTTGAAGGACAAGATTCATAGAAATGGTAACAATGCTGAGGGCTTACACACTAGTATGTCCTCTCCTATTAGCCATCCATGCTCCTGAGAGACACCCTCCCTTCTGTGAACATTGGGCATCCCCAGAATGGGAGTACAACACCTTCCCATGCATATGGGTCTCACCCACTGATATAAGGTACTATGACAAGATGAGCTTTCATACACTCCCTAGAAGCCTGCCCCAGGTGTGCCCTGTGCCAAATGGCCCCCATCCAACACTCTAAACCAGTAACCCTTCCTTGTTATATTGCCAAAAGGGTTTTCTCAATATTATAGTTTAAACCTCGTACCCACCAAAACCCCGTGTTCACCTGCTCCCTCCCTCAACACTCCACCCAGTTCTAAGGACCATCCAAGCAATCCTCTCACCCCTAGCCCCAATCAGGCTTGCACTGCCCAACCCAATTGCAACCCTTGTCACATCCCTTCACTGCACAACTACTCACTTCCACCTTATCGTAGATTTTGTCCTTTTGTGGGCATTGGCACACAATGTTCTTTTCACTTTCTATTTCCTGTAAGCCTATATTTCAGAGTCTAGGTCTCTGAGATAGCTTGATTTGCTTAAGTTGTATCAGAGAGGTCAGGTAGAATTTGTCTTCCAATGCCTACCTTGCTTTAATCAACAATAAGATTCATTCATATCATCCCATGTGTTAGTACCACATTTTGTTTATCCATTCATCTTTTGATGGGCATTGGGTTCATACCAACTTTTGGCAATAGTGAATAATGCTGCTATGAACATTGGTGTGTGTGTATCTGTTCATGTCCTTGTTTTTAGTTCCTCTTGGTATAAACCTAGCAGTGGAGTTGCTGGGTCATATGGCAAATCTATAGTTAGTTTTTGAGGAAGCACCAAAATGTCCTACACAATGGCTGAACCATTCCACATTTCCTCCAGCAACGGATGAGGGTTCCCAATCCTCCACATCCTCTCCAGCACTTGTAGCCCTCTGTTTTTATAATTGTCAGTCAAACGGATATAAGATGGTATCCCAATGTAGTTTTGAGTGGCATTTCCCTAATAGCTAGTGATGATGAGCATCTTTTCATGTGTTTTTTAGCCATTTGTATTTCTTCTTTGGAGAAGTATATGTTCAAATCACTTGTCCATTTTTCAAATGGGTTGCCTTTTTATTTTCAAGATATAGGATTTTTTTATGTATGCTGGTTATAAGGCTCCTATCAGATAAATGGTTACCAAATATTTTCTCCCATTGGGTAGGCTATCTTTTCACTTCCTTGCCAAACTCCTTTGAGGTGCAAAAGGTGTTAATTTTGGGGAGGTCACATTTTTCTATTTTTTCTTTCACTGCTAGTGCTTTGGGTGTGAAGTTCATAAAGCCATTTCCTATTACAAGTTCCTGTAGATGCTTCCCTACATTATCTTCCAAGGTCTTTATGATCTTGGATCTTATTTTTAGATTTTTATCCATCTTGAGTTGATTTTTGTATAATGTGTGCTTTGGTATCCCTCTCTCATTCTTTTGCATTTGGATATCCAGTTCTCCAAACACCATTTGTTGAAGAGGCCATTCTCTCCCAGTTGAGTGGGCTTGGTGACCTTGTCGAATATCAGATGACTGTATATGCAAGGATCTGTATCAGAACTCTCAATTTGGTTCCATTGGTTGATATATCTATCCGTGTGCCAATACCATGCAGTTTTGACCACTGTAGCTTTGTAGTATGTTTTAAAATCTGGTAGTGTGATTTCTCTGATTTCATTTTTCTTTCACAATATGTCTTTAGCTATTCAGGGCCTCTTGTACTTCCAAATAAATGTCATAGTTACTTTTTCCAGTTCAGTAAAAAGTGCTGTGTTGATTTTTATTGGGATCACATTAAATCTGTAGATAAGTTTGGGTAGGATAGACATCTAATGATATTTAGTCTTCCTATCCATGAACAGGGAATATTCTTCCATTCCTTTAAGTCTTCTTTGATTTCCTTTAATAGTGTTGTATAGCTTTCTGTGTATTAGTCATTTACATCTTTAGTTAAATTTATTCCTAGGTATTTGATTTTTTAAGTTACAATTAGAAATGGTATTTTTTTCTTGATTTCTTCCTCAGATTGCTCGTTATTGGTATAGAGAAATGATAGTGATTTTTGTACATTGATCTTATAGCCTGTGACATTACTGAACTCATGTTTAAGTTCTAGAAGCTTTGTTGTAGATTTCTCAGGGCTTTCTATGTACAGGATCATGTCATCTGCAAATAGTGAAATGTTGACTTCTTTCTTTCCAGTTTGGCTGCCTTTTATATCTTTTTCTTCCTTCAGTGTTCAAGCAAGTGTTTCTAAAACAATGTTCAATAGGAGCAGTGATAATGGGCATCCTTGTCTTGTTGCCAATCTTAGAGGAAAAGCTTTTAGGATTTCACCATTTTATATAACGTTAGCTGTGGGTTTTTCATATGTATCCTTTTATCATGTTCAGAAAGTTTCCTTCTATTGTATCTTTAGCAGTGTTTTTATCAGGAATGGGTGCTGTATTTTGTCAAATGCTTTCTCTGCATCTATAGAGGTGATCATGTGATTTTTTTTCTTTCAATCTGTTAATGTGGTGTATTACATTGATTTTCTTATGTTGGACCTTCCTTGCATAGCAAGGATGGAACCCACTTGGTCTCAGTGTATCTTTCATTCGATGTGTTGTTTAATATGATAGCAAGTATTTTGTTGAGTATTTTAGCATCTAGGTTCATTGGAGAGATGGGTCTGTACTTTTTCTTTCTTGTGGCATCTTTATTTAACTTTGGTATTAGGGTAATGTTGGCATTATAGAATGATTTAGGCAATGTTCCTTCTATTTCAACTTTTGGAAGATTTTAAGCAAGATTGGTTTTAGTTCTTTCTGTGAGGTTTGGTAGAATTCACCTGTGAAGCCATTGGTCCTGGGCGCTTTTTAGTTGGGAGGTTTTTAATGACAGATTCTATCTCTTTACTTGTGATTGGCCTGTTGAGAGAACCAGTTTCTTCTTTTATCAACGTAGGCTGCTTGAGTTTTCTAGGAATTTGTCCATTTCCTCTAAATTGTCTTTCTTGTTGGCATATAATTTTTCAAAATACCCTCTTATGATACTCTTTATATCTGTGGGGTCAGTAGAGACATCCCCTTCCTCATTTCTAATTTTGTGTATTTGCCTCTTTTCTCTTTTTTCCTTTGTTAATCAAGAGTTTGTCCATTTCATTTATCTTCTCAAAGAACCAGCTCTTGTTTTTTTAAAAAATATGTATAGTGCTTTCATATTTTCTATTTCATTTAGTTCTGCTCTGATTTTTAATTTCTTTCTTTCTTCTTCCTTTGGGGTTAGTTTGTTGTTATTTTTCTAATTCCTCCAAGTATGTGGTTAGGTCCTCAAATTTAGCTCTTTCTTCTTTTTAGATATATGAATTGATGGCTATGAATTTCCATCTCAGTAGAGCTTTTGCTGCATCCCAGAAGTTTTGATATGTTGTGTTGTCATTTTCATTTCAAGATAATTAGTGATTTCTTTTGAGCTTTCCTCCTTGGCCCACTGTTTGCCTAACAGTGTGATGCTTAACTTCCATATCTTTGTGCCTACTCTGGTTCTCTGGCCCTTGCAGATTTCCAGCTTCATTCCATTGTGGTCAGAGAAATTACTTTGTATGATTTCAATCTTTCTGAGTTCATTGAGAATTTCTCTGTGGCCTATAATGTGGTCTATCTTGGAGAATGATCCATGTACACTTGAGAAGAAATTTATATTCTGTACTGTATTTGGGTGTAATGTTCTGTATATGCCTTTTAGGTCCAGATCTTTCAGAGCCTTTTTTTTTTTATTGACTTTGTAATAATATTACATTAAAAAAATATATATATGAGGTCCCATTCAACCCCACCACCCCCACCCCACCTCTCCCCCCCAGCAACACTCATTCCCATCATCATGACACATCAATTGCATTTGTTAAGTACATCTTTGGGCACCTTTGCACCTCATGGTCAATGGTCCACATCATGGCCCATACTCTCCCCCATTCCATCCCGTGAGCCCTGTGAGGATTTACAATGTCCAGTAATTGCCCCTGAAGCACCATCCAGGGCAGCTCCATGTCCCAGAGACGCCTCCACCTCTCATCTCTTCCTGCCTTTCCCCATACCCATCAGTCACCATGTCCACTTTTCCCAATCCAATGCCACCTTTTCTATGTGGACATTGGATTGGTTGTGTCCATTGCACTTCTATGTCAAGAAGAGGCTCAGATTCCACATGGATGCTCGATGCAATCCTCCCACTTTCAGTTGTAATCACTCTAGGCTCCATGGTGTGGTGGTTGTCCTTCTTCATCTCCATCTTAGCTGAGTATGGTGAGTCCAACAAATCAGATTGTAGGTGCTGGAGTCTGTTGAGGCTCAGGACTGGCTATCACATTGTCAGTCCAGAGATTCAAATCCCCTAGATATATCTTAAACCCCAACACTAACTGCAACTCCAGCACATTAGCATGAAAGTCTTATGAAGAGAGATCCCATCTGAGTCCAGATTCATCACACATTAACACCATTTCCAAAGAGGGGCCATCTGACCTGGGAGTTAACCCCATCTGCCATGACCATAACTCCCATGGGTCTCTTTAGCCCTCAAAGGAACCAATACCTGGGGGTTGTATCTGCTTTATCTGTCTCTCAGAATCTGCTCAGTTGTGCATAAGGGCAATCCTTCTGACAGCCTCCAGACTCTTTTTTAGAGACTCGTAGCCATATAAACTCATTTCTCCTTTCCATTTCCCCCTTACATTAGGTCAAACAGCCTTTTAAAGTCATGTTATTTTATGTAGACAGGGATATTCTGCTGATCCACGTTGAACCTTCTGTATGAGGTCATTTTCCAATTGCATCATCAGTTGGTAGTTGATAGTGGTCCCTTGGTGTCAGGGAGGCTCATCCCCGGGTGTCATGTCCCATGCTGGGGGGAAGGCATTGCATTTACATGCTGAGTTTGGCTTCAAGACTGGCCACATTTGAGTAATATGAAGGCTGACAGGAGGAAATTCCCAGGCACAATGCTGCTCTAGGCCTTGTTCTTATTTTAGGCTTATCAGCTCACAAGCATAGTCATTAGCATCAGGGGCTAACTGTTGGACCCTCATTCCCTCCTGGTCCCCGCCACTGCACCTGGGAGACTGTCGCTGCTCCCCTAGGGACCACGACAGAGCACCACTGGCCAGGAACCCAGTACCCCCCCTGCTGTGGTTTTTAATTGTTGACACTATGAGTATATCCAAACATTACCATGCACCCTGGACATATGTTCTGTACAGCTCCCTGTCAGCCATATATCACCTGTCAATGGTATTCTATACCAGTATTCCTCCATTGCCATTGTTGAACCACTCTGTGATCCAGAACTCCCTGAAATTTGAAGCCCAATATAATGTCAGGGTCCCTAACTAGGAAGTGGCATATAGCGATGGGTTTAAAGGTTAGATAAAGAATAGGTGTTGACTTGGAAAAAATTCTACATCCTATCTTTTTCTTTTATTTTCCCCCTAATTATTGAACTTCTCTTCACAGGAGCCCTAGACCACAGCAATGAATATATAATATACAGCACTCCCATATATCCACCACAAAACCTTTTCCCTTCCACAGCGATACTCTTACACCCTATTCACATCATATTTACTTAACGTGATGTACAGAGTCTGAGACAATAGCTTTCAAACAAGGTGACATCTGCTTACATTGTGGTGCATACTTTAGGATACAGTTTTTTAAATTCTTAGTTATCCTATGTTTTACATTATGGTTTACATTATCAGTCTGTCATCTCCTATATGTTATGGTGTAATATTACATGTTTTATATCCATCCTTGTGTATTCTCATGAAACTCCTCTCCTACCCCCCATTTACCTTGGTTCCACACATTTAACGTCCATTTTCCCTTCCACCTTGGTGCTCACAGGGACAGCCAACCTCAGTTTCCTGAGGAGCCACTTCCAGAGATAGATGGAATATTGTTCAGGGCCTAACTTGCTCAACTGCCCCAATGCCCTGGGAGCCATCCTTTCTCTCGAGGGATACAGTTCCCTCTATTTGATGGCATTAAACCTCCCCAGGATGTGGGTCCACCCCCACTCTCACTACTTGGGTTTCTAACCCATGGTGTCACCCACTCTGGCAGAATGAGCATTTAGACATTCCCCAGGAGCCCGTCCTGCATCAGACCCTCCCCTCCAAGCATTCTAAACAGGTAACCCTCTTTATTATATTTTGATATGATTTTCTCGGCATTTTACTCTCCACCAACACCTGACACTCTCCTGTGTTCGTA
Source organism: Dasypus novemcinctus (assembly GCF_030445035.2). Classification (NCBI taxonomy): domain Eukaryota; kingdom Metazoa; phylum Chordata; class Mammalia; order Cingulata; family Dasypodidae; genus Dasypus; species Dasypus novemcinctus. The sequence continues at coordinate 8,110,143 of NC_080700.1, read as the reverse complement.
TGCTACCCCTCCCTCCCTCCACTTTTGGGCAATATTACCCATCTGCCCATCCCGAGCCACCCTCAAACCCGCAAAGCCGCAACCAAAGGCAACCCCTTGCGCCCATTTTATCTCTTCTTTGTGTTCATACTTACCACCATCTCGTCTTAAATTCCACCCCTGCAGACATCAGCTCACATCCTTCCTCCACCATCTGATTTCCTGTAAACCTGTCATTCAGTCTCTTGCTATCTAGGGCAGCTTGGTTATTTTATATCATTGAGGTCATGTAGCATTTGTCCTTCAATGTCTGGGTTGCTTCACTCAACATAAGGTTCTCAAGATTCATCCATGTTATCACATGTGTTTGTAGTGTGTTTGTTCTTACAGCCGAGTAGTATTCCATTGTGTGTATATACCACATTTTATTGATCCACTCATCTGTTGATGGGCATTTGGGTTGATTCCAACTTTTGGTGATAGTGAACAATGCTGCTATGAACATTGGTGTACATATATCAGTTTGTGTCCTTGTTTTCAGTTCTGCTGTGTATATACCCAGCAGTGGTATTGCTGGGTCATATGGCAAATCTATGGATAGTTTTTTGAGAAACCGCCATACTGTCCTCCAGAATGGTTGGATCCTTCTGCATTCCCACCAGCAGTGGATGAGTGTTCCCCTTTCTTCACATGCTCTCCAGCACTTGTATTCTTCTGTTTTTTTCATAGCTACCAATCTTATGGGTGTAAGGTGGTATCTCATTGTGGTTTTGATTTGCATTTCCCTGATAGCTAGAGATTTGGAACATTTTTTCATGTGCTTTTTAGCCATTTGTATTTCTTCTTTGGAGAAGTGTCTGTTTAAGTCTTTTTCCCATTCTTTAAATGGGTTGTTTATCTTTTTATTTTCAAGATATAGGAGTTATTTATACATGCAAGTTATAAGTTTCTTATCAGATATATGGTTGCCAAATATTTTCTCCCACTGTGTGGGCTCCCTTTTTACTTTCTTGACAAACTCCTTTGAGGTGCAGAAGGCTTTAATTTTGAGGAAGTCCCATTTATCTATTAGTTCTTTTGCTGCTCGTGCTTTTGGTGAGATATTCATAAATCCATTTCCTATTACAAGGTCCTGTAGATGTTTCCCTACACTGCTTTCTAAGGTTTTTATGGTCTTGGCTCTTATATTTAGGTCTTTGATCCATCTTGAGTTGATCTTTGTATAAGGTGTGAGATGGTAATCCTCTTTCATTGTTCTACATATGGCTATCCAGTTCTCCAGACACCATTTGTTGAATAGGCCACTCTCTCCCAGTTGAGAGGGTTTGGTGGCTTTATCGAATATTATGTGGCTGTATATGTGAGGTTCTATATCAGAGTTTTCAATTCAATTCCATTGGTCTATGTGTCTCTCCTTATGCCAATACCATGCTGTTTTCACTACCATAGCTTTGTAGTATGTTTTGAAGTCAGGTAGTGTGATTCCTCCAATTTTGTTTTTCTTTTTCAGTAGGTCTTTGGCTATTCGGGGTCTCTTTCCTTTCCAAATAAATTTCATAGTTAGTTTTTCTAGTTCCTTAAAGAAGGCTGCATTGATTTTTATTGAGATTGCATTGAATGTCTAGATCAGTTTTGGTAGGATAGACATCTTAATAATATTCAGTCTTCCTATCCATGAACAAGGAATAGTCTTCCATTTATTTAGGTCTTCTTTGATTTCCTTGAACAATCTTGTATAGTTCTCGGTGTATAAGTTCTTTACCTCTTTAGTTAAATTTATTCCTAAGTATTTGATTTTTTTATTTACTATTGTGAATGGTATTTGTTTCTTGATTTCCTCCTGATCTTGCTCATTATTGGTGTACAGAAATGTTACTAATTTTCGCACATTGATCTTATAACCTGCGACTTTACTAAACTCATTTATGAGTTCTAGAAGCTTTGTTGTAGATCTCTCAGGGTTTTCTATGTATAGGATCATGTCATCTACAAATAATGAAATTTTGACTTCTTCTGTGGGCGCGCTGCTGAGGGTCAGCGGCTCACGGAGTCCGGGTGGCCTTCCACGGCTCGGCGGGGAGCCCCTAGGCTAAGGTTTTAGCCTAGGTTCTCCAGGTGTGGGGGGCGCGCGGTAGAAACCACGGAGACAGCCTGAGCGCAGGAACAAGTCTGCTTTATTGCGGAAATACACTTGGTTATATAGGGTTGGGTAGAGGGAGGGGCAGGAGCTGGGGCGGATTAACTACGGGGCGGTAGTGGATAGGCGGAGTTGTGCAGGCGGTTATGAGGTAGGCAGTAGCTAAGGAAGAAGGCAGATTATATGTTGGCAACGTGGGCGGGACTGGCGGGAAGGACAGCAACGGCTGGAGGAAGGAGATAACAAAGGCTGGGGGAAGGGATGCAGCAACAATTGCTCCTTCTGTTTTTTAAGGGAAAGTAGATGAAAACAGAGTATATCTGGGGAGGACGAGGGGTAAGGGGGCAGAATTGACTGGCTACGGGCAAATGACATAACATTTGATCAGGATGCAAGTATAGCCTTTAGGGTCGGTACGTGCTAGTGCTAGATGAAATACTTAACCTGATGTTGGGGTGGATGGCACTGTGGCTAACTTAACTGCGAAAAATTCTCTGACGTATAGCAATAAAGGGGGGCGGAGGGTGCACCCAAGCCCTTTACGCTGAGGGAAACAAACCCGTGCCGGCGGCTAGAGTCAGGGAGTTCCACAGTAAGCAGCTACAGGCAGGAAGTACGGTGGGAAGGGGGGCGAGGATGTGGTCGAGATTGAGGAATGGAATCAGAAGCAACAAGACGTTGGTAATGGATTTGGACAAATGAGGAGAATACACTGTCAGCATGATCTTTGGCAAGGCGGATGATTCGTCGAATGGCCCAGGGACCAACGGTGAGGCCTAGGATAATGAGCAGGACTGGGGTTAGTAACGGGAGAAGATAGGGGAGGAGGGGCTGCAAGAAGCCCCAGGAGCCAGCAGTTTGGGCTCGTTCAAGTCGGCGTTGATTGAGACCTTTTTCAAGTTCTTTTAAACTGGAGTCTACTAAACCGGTATAGTTGGCATAAACACAGCATTCTTCTCCTAGAGCTGCACATAGGCCACCTTCTTTAAGGAGGAGGAGGTCAAGGCCTCGGCGGTTTTGCAGAACGACTTCAGAGAGAGAGTTGAGAGAGTCTCTAAGATATTTGACTGCGTCTCGGAGGTAGATAATATCAGAGTCTACTGCTTGCCTGAGGTTTTGAAGGGCGGAGCCTTGTGTGGCTAGAGCTGCAACACCAGTGGCAGCTCCAGCTGCAGCTAGGAGGGAGGTGACAGTGAGTACAGCAGTAATAGGTTCGCGTTTGTGGAGGTAAATAGCTTCTTGAGTGTGATCAAAGGCTTCAAAGAAATGTAGAGGAGTGCGATAGATGACTCGAGGCGTGAGGAGGATGAGAGCACATGTTTCTTTGGTCTTGTTAAGTGTGGCAACAGATAAGCATGGAGTAAGTTCAGTGGAAGAGCAGAGCCATAGGGTGGTGTTTAGAGGAATTAAGTATTTGGCAGAGATGTGTCGGGAGGTATAGTTGGCACAGGCAGTAAGGCTAGGAGTGTGGGAAGAACGGGGGTGAATGCATAAACCTTTGGAAGAGATGTGCGTAAAAGTGAGTGGGACATGAGTAGATTGATTCCAATTGCAGGAAGAGGGGGAATCGTTGGTGGAGGAAGTAAAGAGTGGTGAAGGGATAGCAAGTGGATCATAGAGGGGGAGGCTGGGGGAAAGACACAACCAGCAAGAGCGAGTGAGGTTGGGGTGGGAGGCGTTGAGAGAGGAATAGGAGGCGTTTAGGAGTTTGAAGTAGGGACTAGAGGGGATGAGAGGATGTGGTTGTATACTTGAAGCGGGGGGGGGAACGTGGAAGGGGTGGCAGACGTAGGAAGCGGTGGGTTGAGGACTCGGTTTGGGCTGACATTAATTGCGGGGCGACTGGAGGGGGATCTTTTTCGGATTGTGAAGAAGGCTCCTGAATCATAACCAGTCTGGTAAAGACGAATTCCCCATGTGCGACCCACGAGCCAAGTGTCTGCAGAGGGGTCTTTGAAGAGGAGGGAGACGTTTGGGTGTTGGGGGGATAGTTGCTTGCTGAGCAAGGAGAGGTTGGGATCTTTGTTAGGGGGGTTTGCCCAACCAACAGCCATGGTTTCACATCCCCATGAGGGACAGAAGAAATGCGCGGGGTTATGGCAGGAAGTGGAGGATGAGCCTATTGAAGAAGGGCAGATATAGTAACCAGCAATCCCGAAAGCTGACTCATCAGGGCCCGGGGCAGCACCATACCCGTACCCATTATGACAGTTTCCTCCCGGACAGTCTGAGTAACAATTATGGCTTTGTCCAGAAAGGCGGCAGATGTGAACTGTGAAGGAGGGGGCTCCAGCGGTCACGTTAAAGGCGAGATCTGTGTTTGATTTCCAGTCAGAGAGGGTCCAGTTAAATGGCTGATGGGATGAATAGCTCTGGGCAGAGGAGGCTAAAGAAAACATGAGAATGAGGAGATGAATGAGATGGGGGAGGGTGGAGGGGCAGGAAGCGGGGGCCTGAATAGAGCGGGCTTGTCGGAGGAGTTGAAGAACTTGACGTTCGATGGGGTCATCATCTTCAAGGGAAAGACGGCTTAGGCGGCGGGCAAAGAAGCGTTGTCGATGTCGTTCACGGCGAGAGAGAGCTGGTGTGGTCCCCATGGACAACGGTGTTGGAATAGCAGGCTCAGATGAATGTACTTGGGGGCGCATAGTAATCATGGGAGAAGAACTACAAGGGAGATGAGGATGGCAATTAAAAGCAGCCAGGCGACAGCGAGGAGAAGGCGTTGGCGAAGGTTCCAATCTGTCGGGGCTGTGGCTGCGAGACAGACAGCTGAAAAGATTGTTAAGAAAGTGAAAATTACAAGAAAAAAGCAAAGTAAGAGTGGGTGGGAGGGGAGCTTGAGGAGCATTTGCACTGGGAGTTCCTTTTTTTTTATTTTATTTTATTTTATTTTATTTATTTATTTTTTTATTGACTTTGTAATAATATTACATTAAAAATATATATGTGAGGTCCCATTCAACCCCACCCCCCACCCCCCCTTTCCCCCCCCAACAACACTCGTTCCCATCATCATGACACATCCATTGGATTTGGTAAGTACATCTTTGGGCACCTCTGCACCTCATAGACAATGGTCCACATCATGGCCCATACTCTCCTCCATTCCATCCAGTGGGCCCTGTGAGGATCCACGATGTCCGGTGATCACCCCCGAGGCGCCATCCAGGGCAGCTCCACGTCCCAAATACGCCCCCACCTCTCATCTCTTCCTGCCCTTCCCCATACCCATCGTCCACCATGTCCACTTTTCCCAATCCAATGCCACCTCTTCTATGTGGACATTGGATTGGTTGTGTCCATTGCACCTCTGTGTCAAGAGGAGGCTCAGATTCCACATGGATGCTGGCTGCCATCCTCCCATTTTCAGTTGTAATCACTCTAGGCTCCATGGTGTGGTGATTGTCCTTCTTCAACTCCATCTTAGCTGAGTGTGGTAAGTCCAATAAATCAGATTGTAGGTGCTGGAGTCTGTTGAGGCTCAGGGCCTGGCTATCACATTATCAGTCCAGAGATTCAAATCCCCTAACTATATCTTAAACCCCAACGTTAACTGCACCTCCAGCAGATTAGTATGAAAGTCTTATGAAGGGAGATCCCATCTGAGTCCAGATTCATCACACATAAGCACCATTTCCAGAGAGGGGCCATCTGCCCTGGTAGTAAACCCCATCGGCCATGACCATAACTCTCATGGGTCTCTTTAGCCTTCATAGGAACCAATATCTGGGGGTTGTATCTGCTTTTCTGTCTCTCTGACTCTGCTCAGTTGTGCATGAGGGCAATCCTTCTGCCAGCCTCCAGACTCTTTTTTAGAAACTCGTAGCCATATAAACTCATTTCTCCTTTCCATTTCCCCCTTACTTTAGGTCAAACAGCATTTTAAAGTCATGTTGTTTTATGTAGACATGGATATTCTGCTGATCCGCATTGAACCTTCCAAATAAGGTCCTTTTCCAGTTGCATCATCAGTTGGTATTTGATAGTGGTCCCTCGTTGCCAGGGAGGCTCATCCCCGGGTGTTCCTTTCTTGATGGGCGATAAGGCACGTTTTAGTGACGGTCAGGCACTTGTCGACAACGGGTTGGGGAGGCAGCGAAGGCTTTTCTTGTGGAGTATACAGGGTCAGGTCTTTTGAGAGATCTGTAATGACAAAAAGAAGAAAAAGGGCCCTCATGGAGGAGGGACAATTAGCAGAAATATTTAGCAAGACAAAAAGCATTTGGGATTTTTAGATTTGTTGGTAGCATTGTTGTCTGGGTGACAAAGGGCGTGGGAGGTCTTCTGGGTCAAGTGGCTGCGTTGCAGGCCAGATGTTTCGCCCTGGGACCCAAATGGGCTGTCGTTCTGTCTCTGGGAAGATACAGGCGAAGCCTCTTCCTTGTGCTAGCAGGGGAGCCGGATCTTGCCAACGGCTAGTGGCTGGATCTTTCCAGTAAACTACAGGAACTTGAGAAGGCAGCCACAGAGGCCCCCAATGCTTATGTGTGGGAGAGAGTCCTTGATTATCAAAGGTTAAAAGATTGTGATGGATGAGACAAGCTGTTACAACATCTGTTGGAGCTTTGTGGGGGGAGGAGGCTCTCTCTTTTTGAATGAGTAGCTTGAGCTGTTGGTGAGTGCGTTCGACAATTCCTTGTCCTTGTGGGTTATACGGAATGCCGAAGTGATGTGTGATGTGATACATCTGCACAAAATTGGCGAAGGAAGCACTGCGGTATGCTGGCCCGTTATCTGTTTTGAGGTCCCATGGAACTCCCATGAATAGAATGGCTTGGCGAAGAGCTTTGATGCAATGTTTGGCGCTTTCTCCCACGAGGGGCACTGCATAACACAGGTGTGAGAAGGTGTCAATGGCTACGTGAAGATATTTGAGGCGGCCAAAGGCGCTGACGTGAGTGACGTCTAATTGCCATCGCGAGTTAGGTCGGAGGCCGCGAGGGTTGACGCCTTGAGGTTGCAGGGGTCCTAGGGGGAGAAGAGGCGCACAAATGCGACACAAGCGCACTAGATGTTTACAGGTTTTGATGGGTAGATCTGGGTAAAGTTTGTGAATAGTCCGTGCAGAGTAATGAAACCGAGAGTGCAGTAATTTTGCTTTGTTGACAGAGTCTCCCAGTTGATTTTCGTCTGCGTCGTAGTCTTTGGAGGCTAGCGGAAAAACTTTATGGCTTGACACAGTTGCGTCGGCAAGGTCGTTGCTGTGGGCTAAAGGCCCTGGGAGGTTGGAGTGACTTCTTAAGTGAACGATGAACCATGGCTGTTGTCTCTCTTCGAGCAGGCGTTGCACGAAGATGAGCGCTCGATCAATGTTTGAATCGCCTGGTAAAAAGGTGGCAAGCGGTAGGCTGCGGCAAACTTGCAGTGTGTACAGGCTGTCAGTAAAAATGTTGAGAGGCTGGCTTGGGTGGAGATTGAGGACTGCTGCGACTGCCAGAAGCTCGCCTACTTGAACAGAGAAGTCATTTGTGAACGACAGCTGCCGGGGTTTAGGGTTTCCAGGAGTGTATATGATGGCTGCAAACGCCGCTTTTGAGGTGTCTGTGAAGGCAGTGATGGCTGAGGGAATTGGGTTTCGCGCAGGCAATGGACGAAACGGATTGGAGAACGCCAACTGAGACATTCCTTGCAGCAATCGGTGATGAGGATAGTGGTTGTCAAAGGAGCCGCGAAAGAGCTCTACTAGGCTCTGCATTTGGGCATTGTTCATGATGAGGGAGGTAACTTCTTTGGCATCTAAAGGCCAAACAATGGTGTGTGGCGGGATGCCATACGTTTGTATGGAAAGAAGTACCAAGTCGGTGGCTAGCGCAATCCAAGCCCTTATGAAAGGGCAAATTTTTGGGAGCTTGCTTTTTGACGTGTGCAGAAAAAGGAGAGGACCATCTTGCCACAGGAGACCCGTAGGGGTGACCGGTGTTGGCAGAACTAGGGCAAGGATTGGGAGATCGGGAGAGAATCGCTCTAGGCAACACCGCTGCAGAGCATTACTGACTTGTTGGACAGCTTCTTGAGCAGCGTGAGTGAGGGTAATTTTTTGGTTGACTGCGGCCGGCGGGCTATTCTTGGTTTGTAAGAGCTCGAAGAGGGGCTGCATCTGTGCTGTCGTAATGGGAAGCGCTGATCGGAGCCAATTGATTTGTCCACAGAGCTGTTGAAGTTCAGTGAGCGTCATGGTGGGAGAGGTGTGAAGGCGTGGGCTGGAGGGTTGAATGAAGTGATGAAAATGGAAGCCTAAAAATTGAAAAGGAGGTTGGAGGTTTATTTTGTCTGATTGCACGGTGAGTCCGAGACTGGAGAGGTTTGTCATCACTGCCGAGAGCAAGTCATTGAGAAGGGCGCTCGAGTTCGCTGCTAAGAGAAGATCGTCCATATAATGGAGGATGTAAGTTTGCTCAGGCTGGAATTTAGAACGTAGCGGCTCAATAGCGTTATTGACATAAAGTTGGCATATTGTCGGGCTATTCCGCATGCCCTGAGGTAGCACCCTCCATTGGAATCGAAGCGCGGCGCCCTGATTGTTGGTGCGTGGGACTGTAAATGCAAATCGTGGGCAGTCTCGCGGGTGAAGAGGAATAGAGAAAAAACAGTCCTTGATGTCGATGGTCGCCGCATGAAAATGCTGGGGGACTGCAGTAGGATGGGGGCAGCCTGGCTGAGGTGATCCCATTGGCTTGATGTGCTTGTTGATTTCTCGAAGGTCGTGGAGAAGGCGGAACTTACCGGTGTTTTTCTTGTTAATGACAAAGATCGGTGAGTTGTAGGGACTGGTGGACGGCTCAATGTGCCCCGCTTGTAGTTGTTCTTCGACGAGGGCAGAGAGAGCTTGTAGCTTGTGCGTGGGCAAGGGCCACTGCTCGACCCAGATGGGCTCCTCTGTGTCCCATTCCAGAGAGATAGGGTCAGGTCTTGAGACAGGAGCAGTGGCCCCTAGAAGGGGGGGGGGGCAGCACAGCTGAGAAGGCCTCTGTGGTGATTCGAACTTTTAGCTGGCTGAGGACATCTCTTCCCCACAGGATGGTTTGGACTGAGGAAAGGATGAGTGGACGAATTTGGCCTTCGTGACCTTCTCGATCGCTCCAATGCAAAGGTTGTGAGGTCTTCCAGGAGGTAGAAGCTCCTGTGGTGCCAATGACTTGAGGGCCGGTCTCGAGGGGCCAATGGTTGAAGGCGGCGATTTCAAAGGGAATACAAGAGATTTCGGCACCAGAGTCTAAGAGCCCTTCAAGCCATTGCCCGTTGATTTTGAGCTCGAGGGAGGGTCTCTGGTGGCGTGTGATAGGCATTGTCCACATTAAGGTTTTGGAGCTCTCTGGAGGGCCTCTTGGGAGAGGGGCTGAGGCCTGCCCCGCTGGGAGTTTAAAGGCTGTTGTGATGAGCGGCAGTCGCGGGCCCAATGATACCCTTTTCCACAGCGCGGGCACGGCGTGGGGGGGCCCCTTGGTCTGCGCAGTGCCCCGGCAGGGTGGGGAGCCGCTTGCTGAGGGCACTCGCGGATGAAATGACCAGGTTGACCACACCGATAGCAGTCAGAAATTGAGGCAGATGACACGGCCATGGCAGAGGTAAAGGCCGCAGTAAGTGCTTTAGTCTGTGGGTCAATATCTTGACAAGCCAATACCCATTCATGTATTGGCTTATCACGGATAGGAAGAATAACGGCTCGGAAGGGTGCAAGGCACCCGTCGAGAATGAGTTCTTTTGCTAACACAAACTGGGCATCTTCGTTAGTAATTTTCCGCTGGCATGCTTCTAGAACGCGTGCAACAAATGCTGGAAAGGTTTCTTGCGAGTCTTGAAGCATTTGCGTAAATTTGGTGGACTGCTTAGTAGAAATTAAAGAGAACGATCGCTGAACAAGAGCTTTTACTCGGTGCCAAAACCCTGGATCTATGTTGACATAAGAACGAGGGTCAGCATAGTTGTTAATTCCTGTGTAGGCATCAGCTGGATCTTGGATGCCTGCCTGGACATTTTCTACCATTTGCTTGTCAACAGCTACTTGATAGTAAGCACGCCATTCAAGGAACTGACCTGGCGGAAGGATGGAACGGGCTAGAGAAATCCAGTCATAAGGAAGAGCAAGTTGGACCCCTAACTCTTCTATTAATTGTTGGACATATGGGCTACCTTATGCCGTCTTCTTTAACCGCTTTGCGAAGAGTTTTAACTTCTTTGGCTGTGAAGGGAAGCCAAGTCTGAGGGCGTTGCTGCGTGGGCAGCGGGTTGAGCGGGTATAGCTGGGGGGAGGAAGGGTGTGCTTCTCCGGAGCCGCCGCTATATGGCGGTGGCGAGGAATGAACAGTAGCAGGAAACAGGTGAGAGAGCGGCAGCTTAGCAACGTCAAAGCGACAGCAAGCTGGTGGCGGGACCTTTTTGGGCGCCAGACAAGATGGCGGAGAAGCCACGTCATTTCCGGAAGCCGGCCAAGATGGCGGCGAAGTCACGTAATTTCCGGGGGCCGGCCAAGATGGCGGCGAGGACACGTCATTTCCGGGGGCCGGCCAAGATGGCGGCGAGGACACGTCATTTCCGGGGGCCGGCCAAGATGGCGGCGAGGACACGTCATTTCTGGGGCCGGCCAAGATGGCGGCGAAGACACGTCATTTCCGGGGGCCGAGCCGGAGGATGCCGAGACAGGAAGGGGCGGGTAAAGGCGAGAGGAAGCGCCTTTGTTCTCGCCGGCGGGCTCTGATCTGGGTGAGGAAGAAGCCGGAAGTGCGCCATTTTGGGCCGAGGTGGAAGAAGGAGGAGGAGGTCCGCCATTTTGAGGAGCCACAGAAACGGTTTCTGTGGGCTGTGGGGAGCGCGGGCGGGGAGGCTCGCGCTCGAGAGCAGCGGCGAGCTGGTCAGACAGAGAATTCATGTTTCTAGGATCATCGGGCTCATAGTCATTGGGTTGCTTAATCGATTTATCCCGGATGACTTTGGATGGTGCACCAAGAAGGCAGGCCCGAATGGCCACTAGAGTAGGCAACAGGCCGGGCGGAAAAGACCGCTTCTCATACTCTATGGCGGAGGTGACTCGATCTATGAGCCGGGAGTATGTGTCCGGGCTCCAGAGTTGGCAAGTGGTGAGCCATGGATTGAAAGGGAGTAGTAGATCCCAATACTTTTGAAGCTGTTTTAGAGAAACGCGGACCCCATTGGTATCAAGCAGGGCGGCTAAGAGCCGAACCTGAGGGGTATGGTGTGATGAGAGAGAGGTGCCCATAGTGGGAGAAGAAAAGATGGCGATGGGGTCCCTACCTGGACAGCTGAAATGGTCGCCAGTAGACAACAGCAACAGCAGACAACAGGGGCCGTAGGGCGGTGGAAGGAAAGGATCCCGGACGAGCCCCCAAGTGTGGGCGCGCTGCTGAGGGTCAGCGGCTCACGGAGTCCGGGTGGCCTTCCACGGCTCGGCGGGGAGCCCCTAGGCTAAGGTTTTAGCCTAGGTTCTCCAGGTGTGGGGGGCGCGCGGTAGAAACCACGGAGACAGCCTGAGCGCAGGAACAAGTCTGCTTTATTGCGGAAATACACTTGGTTATATAGGGTTGGGTAGAGGGAGGGGCAGGAGCTGGGGCGGATTAACTACGGGGTGGTAGTGGATAGGCGGAGTTGTGCAGGCAGCTATGAGGTAGGCAGTAGCTAAGGAAGAAGGCAGATTATATGTTGGCAACGTGGGTGGGACTGGCGGGAAGGACAGCAACGGCTGGAGGAAGGAGATAACAAAGGCTGGGGGAAGGGATGTAGCAACATTCTTCCTTTCCAATTTGAATGCCTTTTATTTCTGGTTCTTGCCTCAGTGCTCGAGCAAGTACTTCTAAGACAATGTTAAATAGGAGTGGAGACAGTGGGCATCCTTGTCTTGTTCCTGAGTTGAGAGGGAAGGAGTCTAGGATTTCTCCATTGTAAACAATATTGGCTTTAGGTTTTTCATATATACTCTTTATCATGTTCAAAAAATTTCCTTGTATTCCAATCTTTTGGAGTGTTTTTATCAAGAAAGGGTGCTGTATTTTGTCAAATGCTTTTTCTGCATCTATAGATATAATCATGTGATTTTTTTTCCTTCAATCTGTTTATATGGTTTATTACGTTGATTGATTTTCTTATGATGAACCATCCTTGCATACCTGGGATGAATCCTACTTGGTCGTGGTGTATACTTCATTTAATGTGTTGTTGAATACGATTAGCAAGTATTTTGTTAAGTATTTTTGCGTCTAGGTTCATTAGAGAAATTGGTCTGTAAATTTCCTTTCTTGTGATGTCTTTGTTTTGCTTTGGTGTGAGGGTAATGTTGGCATCATAGAAGGAGTTGGGCAATGTTCTTTCTGTTTCGATTTTTTGGAATAGTTTCAGCAGGATTGGTGTCACTTCTTTCCAGAATGTTTTGTAGAATTCACCTGTGAAGTTATCTGGCCCTGGGCTCTTCTTAGTTGGTAGATTTTTAATAACTGATTCTATCTCTCTGCTTGTGATTGGTTTGTTAAGATCATCAATTTCTTCTTTTGTCAATATGGGCTGTTTATGTGTTTCTAGGAATTTGTCCATTTCCTCTAAATTGTCATTTTTGTTGGAATATAGTTTTTCAAAGTATCCTCTTATGATAGTCTTTATTTCTGTGGGGTCAGTGGTGATATCGCCTTTCTCATTTCTTATTTTGTGTATTTGCATCTTAACTCTTTTTTTCTTTGTTAGTCTCGCTAAAGGCTTGTCAATTTTGTTGATCTTCTCAAAAAACCAGCTCTTGGTCTTCTTTATCTTTTCAAGTGCTTTCTTATTTTCTATTTCATTTAGTTCTGCTCTTATCTTTGTTATTTCCTTCCTTCTTCTTCCTGTTGGGTTACTTTGTTGTTGTTTTCCTAATTCCTTCAAATGTGCAGTTAGGTCTTCAATTTTTGCTCTTTCTTCTTTTTTGATATATGAATTTATGGCTATAAATTTTCCTCTCATTACTGCTTTTGCTGCATCCCATAAATTTTGGTATGTTGTGTTATCATTATCGTTTGATTCAAGGTAGTCCTTGATTTCTTTTGAGATTTCCTCATTGACCCACTGTTTTTCTAAGAGTGTGCTGTTTAATTTCCAAATCGTGGTGTGAAATCTGGGCTTCTGTCCCTTGCAAATTTCCAGCTTGATTCCACTGTGGTCAGAGATATTGTTTTCTATGATTTCAATCTTTCTGAATTCATTCTGCCTTTCTACGTGGCCTAGCATATGGTCTATCTTGGAGAATGATCCATGTGCGCTTGAGAAAAATGTATATCCTGCTGTGTTTGGGTGTCGCGATCTATATATGTCTATTAGATCCAGATCCTCTAATATACTGTTCAGATGTTTTGTTTCTTTGGTGATTCTCTTTTGAGATGTTCTGTCCAGAGTTGATAGTGGTGTATTAAAATCCCCCACTATAATTGTAGATGTATCTATTGTTTCACTTAGTTTTTCCAGCATTTGCCTCACGTATTTAGAGGCACCCTTGTTAGGAGCATAAATATTTTTCATTGTTCGATCTTCTTGACAGATTTTCCCTTTCACTAAAATGTAGTATCCTTCTTTGTCTCTCACAATTGTTTCACATTTAAAGTCTATTTTGTCTGATATTAATATAGCTACTCCTGCCTTTTTTTGGTTATTGTTAGCTTGTATGATTGTTTTCCAGCCATTCACTGTCAATCTCCATGTGTCTCTGGGTCTAAGATGTGTCTCTTGTAGACAGCATACGGATGGGTCATATTTCCTTATCCAATGTCCCAGTCTGAATCTTTTCATAGGTGAGTTTTATCCGTTGATATTCAGTGTTATTACTTTCAAGGAATTGTTTGTGTTAGCCATATTTTGATTGTATTTGTGTTTGTCATATTTTGTTTGTTTTTTTGTCTTTTTTTTGTTGTTGTTGCTCTTATACTCTCCTCCAACTCTGCCTTCCTGTTTTTTCCTTTCTTCTTGCAGAACTCCCTTTAGAATTTCTTGAAGGGGAGGTTTCTTGTTGGTATACTCTTTCAGTGTCTGTTTGTCTGCGAATATTTTGAACTCTCCGTCACGTTTGAATGCTAGTTTAGCTGGATAGAGTATTCTTGGTTGGAAATTTTTTTCCTTTAGTACCTTGACTATATCATACCACTGTCTTCTTGCCTCCATGGTTTCAGATGAGAAATCAGTACTTAATCTAATTGAGCTTCCCTTGGATGTGATGGTTTTCTTTTCTCTTGCTGCTTTTAGGATTTTCTCTTTGTCTTGAGCATTGGATAATTTGACAAGTATATGTCTTGGGGTGGGCCTGTTGGGGTTTATGACTAGTGGAGTGCGCTGTGCTTCTTGGATATGTACATCTGTCTCTTTCAGTAGATTTGGGAAGTTTTCAACCATTATTTCCTGTAACACTCCTTCTGACACCGTTCCCTTCTCTTCGCCTTCTGGAATTCCTATAATACGTATGTTTGAGCGTTTTGCATTGTCATTCAGGTCCCTAAGTCCTAACTGGATTTTTTCTATCTTCTTATTGACCCTTTCTACTATCTGTTTGATTTCTGATGTACTGTCTTCCACATCACTAATTCTCTGCTCTGTCTCTTCTAGTCTGCTGATATTTGCTGCACGTGTATTTTTGATTTCTTGAACTGTGGTGTTCATTCCCATCATATCTGTTATGTTTTTGCATATGTCTGCAATTTCCCCTCCAAGTCATGTCTTCATGTTGTTGACCTCTTTCATTACTTCGTCAAATTTGTTGGTGATAAATATTCTGAGATCTTTCATTGCTTGTGCCAAGTTATGCTCCCCTTTGTGATTTTTGGTTTGTTGATTGGATTCAGCCATGTTTTACAGATTACTGGTTTGGTTTGTAGACTTTTGTTGCTTTCTGGTCATCTCTTTATCTTGATGGATTTAATCAGTTCCTTAGCTTCTTTGTCTACTCTTAAAGGTTAATTAGCTGTTATTTTTGCATAGGTGTTATATCTTCTCTTTGTAACTTTTTTCTTCTTATTCTAATTTCTTGTTGTTGGTTAAGTTCACTTTAAAGGAAAGTATTAGTGTTGGGTAAAGGCAATTGTGTAAGCAAGGGAAAAGTGTAAAGTAGTATTGGTGGTATATGTTAAAAAAGCAAGAATATGAGATCTGGGAGGATGGAGGTTAGATTCATGTAAATTGTGTAGAGTTATAGCAGTAGGTAGAGTACCAATTATGAGGTAGATGATTGAATATGGGAAGATAATGGTATGAGCTAAAAACTATTGTTTTCGTGAGAGAGGGAAAGAGAAATGAAAGGTAATAGTTTCAAGAGTGGATAACAGACAGAAAACAAAACAAAGGTATTAGAAATTAAGACTTAGACCCTTCATGGATCGAAGAAAGGGAGGTGGGAAGTGGAATATAGGAGAGACAGTAGATGGTGGTGGATATCAAGATGTAGGGGAAAGAGGATAGTGTAGGTAGCCTAAATCAGTTCACACAGAAATGAGGCAGTGGAGGATGAGAAAACTCAGCAAATGTGAGGTGTTTCCTGATGCACCTATTGTATAATTGAGTTAAAATAAACTAAGTAGAATATGAGGGACAAGAGGGAGAGAGACAACAGAAAGAAGAAAAAAAAAGAAAGAAGGGGGGAAGGGACGAGAGGAAGAAAGGAAAAGGGGGTGGGCAAAAGGTGGGGAACAGGTAGGGGAAAGAAAGAAAAAAAAAACCCAGATATACATGAACCAGAATTAAAACACCCACTACACAACACCTACCACAAAAAAAAAAACCCTTAAATAACTGAATAAAAAAAGACTTTGGGGAATATGCTGTGAGAGAAGACTAGGGGTTAATGCGGTGTTAGCAATCAGGAAATTGAAAAAAGTAAAGAATAAGTCAAAATGAAAACAAAAAGAAGACAAAATGAAACGATAAAGAAAAAATGCCAACGTTGAAGGCTAGGGCATTTAAGGACCTCAGATGGACCTCAGTGCATGATGGATTCAGGGATGGAAAGTCTGAGATATTGAGGACTCAACAGGTGTGAGTCTCTGTGGTGTGGGCCACCAGAGTTTAGGGAATTCAGACCTGGCATCCTCCAAGCTGGTCAACAGGAAGCCTGGGAGCCCCACAGTGTAGCACAGCCCTCAGGGATCCCCTCAGCTGGGTGCTAGCCCTATGAGGGAAGTCAGATCCGCAAACTCTATATTATGACTGAACCCTGCAATTCACTTACTTAGTAGGGCTCATTGTGTGGGTATCTCTCACTTCAGCTTTTGGACAGCTCCCGCCCTGTGATTCCAAAACACTGCCACTAGAGGGCGCCTCTACACTGCAGCCACTTTACTGGTACAGATCATCGGATGCCCGTCCTGTGATGCTGAAAACAGATTCCAAAACCGGAATTCCCAAGCTTCGCAAAATATTCCCTAATCGGCTTCCAGACGTGTCCCCCTCCCTTGCCGAAGCCTAAAACAAGTTTCCAATTATGTCCCTTTATTGCCTACAGCCTATTTGGGTTGGAGATCGGCTGCCGGGCTTTTGGGGGCATGGCTTCAGGCAGAAGCGCTATTGTTTGTGTTCGTAATCAAAAGTTTCTCCCGCTTCACAACAAAACACCGTCTATCTTCCCAAATCGATCCGCAAAGGCGACCCGTCGCATCAACCCGCCAACAACCCGCCCAGAACTCGTGAACTTCTTAGCACCTCAGAGCCATCTAAAAACGGAGCCACCGGGCAGGACCCCCAATAGGGGGGAACCTGTGTGTGGGTCTCACCTGCGGGCAATAGAACCCAAATTATATCTTCTAGACCAATCCTCTCCGTTACCTTTCCACCCAATTGATGTCCAGGCACTTCTGCCGTGCAAAAATCCTGAAAAAGCCCCGCCTTGGGGAACCTGCTGCTGTGCCCAGCTGTCTCTTCCCAGGACAGACCGCCAAGGCAAGTTCACTCAGCGACCATCTTGCCTCCCTCCCCCTTTGTTTCTTTATTGATTCTCTGTCGAGATGTTCTGTCTAATGGTGATAATGGTGTATTAAAGTCCCACACTATAATTGTAGAGGCATCTCTTTCTCCACTTAGGTTTTCCAATGTTTGCCTCATATATTTTGAGGCTCCCTGGTTAGGTGCATAAGTGTTTATGATTGTTCTTTCATTTGCAAGATTACCACTTTTACTAATATGTACTGTCCATCTTTGTATCTTACAATACTTTTGCATTTAAAGTCTATTTTGTCCAATATTAGCATAGCTACTCCCACTCTTTTTTGGTAATTGTTGCTTGTAAGATTGTTTTCCAGTCATTTCCTTCAATTGCTGTGAATTCCTGGATCTCAGGTGGGTTTCTTTTAGACAGAATATAGATGGGTCATATTTCCTTATCCATTCTGCCAATCTGGGTCTCTTGACTGGTGAGTTTAATCCATTAACATTAAATGTTATTATTCTCAAGGAACTACTAATTAGCCACATTTTCTTTGGGTTTGTGTATGTCAGATGTTGATTTTATTTCTTTTTGTCTTTTTAGTTTCTCTTACAATCTCCTCCAACTCTCTCTCTCTCCTGTTTTTTCCTTTCAGCCTGCAGAATTCCCTTTAGTGTTTCTTGAAGGGCAGTTTTCTTAATGGCATACTCTCTTAGTTTTTATTTTTCTGTGAATATTGATCTCTTCATCATTTTTGAATGCCAGTTTTGTTGAATAGAGAATTCTTGCACTTAATCTTATTGACCTTCCCTTGTATGTGATGGGTGTGTTTTCTCTTCCCTCCTTCAGCATTTTCTGTCTTGAGCATTGGAGAGTTTGACAAGTATATGTCTTTGAGGAGGCCTGTTAAGATTTTTACTGCATGGGGTGCACTGCACTTCCTGGACATATATATCCATCTCCCTCAGTAGGGTTAGGAAGTTTTCAGCCATCATTTCCTCCAAACCCATTCTGTCAAACCTTTTCTTCTCCTTCTCAGTTGCCTATAATGTGAATATTTGTGAATTTTGTGTTGTCATTCAAATCCTTAAGTCCTTGATGGATTTTTTCTCTTTTTGTATCTGTCTGTTCTATTATCTGTCTTATTTTAGATACAGTATCTTTCACATCACTAATTATTTTCTCTGCTTGTTCAAATCTGCTGTAATTTGCTGAGACTGTTTTTTTTTTATTTCTTGGATTTTGCCATTTATCGCCATCATATTTGTTATCTTTTTATGTGTATTACAATTTCTTCAGTATGCTCTCCCAAGGTTTCCTTAATATTTAATCCCTTCCTTCACTTCATTAAGTTGGTCCATGATATTTGTTTGGACATCTTTGATTTGTTCAATTTTCTGCTTCTCTTCTTGGTTTTTAGTTTGTTCTCTGGTCTGGACCATGTCTTCCTGTTTCTTGGTATGGTTTGTATTTTTTTTTTTTTTTTGTTCTTGTCTGGCTATCTTTCATCTTTATGGGTTTATTCAATTGTTTATCTTCTCCCTTTAGTCTGGGGTTTTATTTAGTTGTTGTTTTTGTGTAATGTGTTAAGTTTTCTCTTTAACACTTTGTTCTTCTTATTCTGTTTCCTTGTTGTCTAAGTTCCCTTGAAGGAAAATGATTAGGGCCAGAGAAAGCAGAAGAGGTAAGAAAAAGGATAATAGTAATAATAATAGTAAAAGATAGCAGAGGAACTGCATAAGACCTAGGAAAATGAATATTTAACTCATGTAAGCAGTGTAGAGTAATAAGAATAAAAAAGTGAAGTACCTACAATGAAATAGGAACCTGAATATAGAAAAGTATATAGAATGAATTAGAAGGCCAGAGTGATGAGAGAGAGAAAAGAAAGGACAAAAAGAAAAAGAATTAATAAAAGATAGAAAACAGAATAGAAGGGTTAGAAATTTTAAAAAAATAGAAAAATTGGGGACTAAACAAAGAGAGGTAGAATGTAAGTTGAACAACAGAAAGCAGAAGATAGACAGATGTAGGAGGAAAAAGGGCATTGGTAGCCAAAACCAGTATATGCAGAAAAGAGAAAATTGAGGAAGAGGAAACACGGCAAACAAGAAACAAGTCAGTGGCACATAATTAAAAAAAGAGAAAAAAAGGGGAGGAGGGAGAAAGAGGAAAGAAAGATAAGAAAACAAAATGACAAACCAACAAGCAAGCAGTCGAACAAACACTAAGGAAAAACAGCCTTCCCCCTTAAACCCCTGAGGAGCTTCTCAGGCTGCCAGTGTTTATCAATTACCCTGCAGCCTTCCCAGTGCAGATTTTGAAGTGGGTTTAAGCAAGTAAACTAAGTTAAATTATAAAACAAAAGTCACCTTTTTTTATTTTTAGGCAAAATAAGAGACCCAAAAGAAGCTAATACAGGAATAATGTCTATGTTTTCCCTATCCTAAAGTATAAGCTGGATGTTTAATATTCTCGTGGGTTGCCACCAAGAGGAGTCAGGAATCAAACTAGGAATTGTGCATATTTAAGGCAGAAACTTCTCCACTGAGCTAAATTTCCTTGTTGGGTACAGTAGCTCTTCAGAAAGCTATCTAGTCCCTTTCCTTTGGGCAGGTTTAACTCTTTGCAATTGGATGAATTCCTCCTGATTAGGAATCTGTCCTTGCCCCCTTTCTTTCTTTTGGCTTTCTCTCCCAGGGCAGAGGATGCAATAGCCTGTATGAGAGTTCCCTTTTGAAATTTAAATGAGACTGTGATGATTTAACTCACCGCAGAAAAAAAATGACTCTCAGCCATCTTCAATAGCACCCACTCCACACAGGGAGTGCTCTTAGAAGTTTATTAAGCCCTTAGAAGTTTATTAAGCCCTTCCTAATGTCCCCCTCCCTTATGGGAGTTGAAATTTTGGTATTTTTCACCTCCTGACTAGTTAATTGCCCTACTCAGCTTTTTGGCTTTTTCCCAGACCAATTTTCCCTATTCCAGGGCAGTTAGGTAAATCAGGCTGCCTCAGCAGATCCACCTCTCCCCTCTCCCTGGTGTCACCTTGAGCCAGCTGGTATGTTTCTCAAAGCTCAGAAAAGGGGGTCCAGGCAATTGAACCCCCAAAGGGGAAACTCCTCTCCACCCTTCACCATACCCCTCCCACTCTCAGAGTATGCCTCCTCAGGCTGGGTGACCAGTGAGAGTTGGGGCTCGCTGCAGAGTCCTGCCCTGAGGGTGGGGCTTAGCTGTCCCACAGTTCCAGCCTCAAGCACCAGAAACTCAGGGTTTTACCCTGAGCAATCAATCTTTCTGTTGTGCAATGTCCAGATTGATGTCCTGAAGCCTACTGCTTTGTGGGTTCCCAAAACAGCTCACTTGGGCAGGATTTTGCCCCCACTCACCCATTTTTTTTTTGTGATAGATGATGAGTATGTGCTTACCCCAATGCCATCTTGCCCTTCCCCCTGGAAGGCCTATATATTTTTTTAATGTATAACTATCTCCTTGCTCCTAGCAATACGAACTTGGACTAGATAATTAATGTGTGTCTCATTTTCTCCACTTGTAAAATGGTGTTGAAATTAGCTGTCTCATAGAGTTAATGAGAATTTAAATAACATAATACATATAAATGCATAGAAAAGTATCTGACTTATTGATAACAGTCAATATACATTAGTCATGATAATTATCAATTGTTGTCACTTCACTGTTTTCCTCACATTTATTAGGTGTTATACTTTTAAGCAGCTATCTAAGGGGAAATGTCATGACCACGTTACAATGAATTCAGCAACACTTAAAGTGAATTCATTAGCAATTAGGGAATTGTTTATACTCGCAACATAAGAAATATATGTCCTGCAGACAAGGCTATAGAATCAGGCATACCTCGGGAAGGTGTGGCCACCAGTTTGGTATGCTGAAGTTCAGGGATCAGACTACATCTGTCACCAAACTCTTGGTCATTTACTTCTTTAGTGTACAATGAAAATTACTGTTCAGAATTATGATACCCTACCCATAGAAGAATGTCATTTACCAAAGAATGTAATTAAAAATTACATTAGTGCATTTTAAGAAAAAGTTGGAGGAAATTTGAATTTGAAACTCTTTAACAACAAAAATGTAAACAAACAAAATGGCCTTCTGATTCATTCTCAGAAAATTCAACTAAGCAGCATAACCCTCTCCTTGGCAATCTAACTTGCTAAAGTTTTATAAAATGCCACTTTAATGAAGCACCTACACAACCTAGCTATCTTTTGTTTGGTCTAAATACTTATTTCTTGCAACTTCATCTTTTGACAAAATATTACCTAACATAGAGCCTAAATGCAACGGGAAATGTCTAAAGATATATAATTCTCTTCTCTGGTAGATTTTTTGGTTCCCTTATAACAAAATCTGGAAAAATAACATCTGTAACATGTGGTCCAATTATTAGTTTATAAATAGACTTCACATAAAAATAAAAGTAAACATTTATTTTGAATTTCCTAAATATTTATTAGGTATTAATGTAGGAGAGAAATTAGAGGAGATAAAGAGCTAAATATGTTACTCAATCCAAGAAATTACATTACTTACTGTCAATTTTGGCAAAGTATGAATTAGTTACTAGGTAACTGTTGCCTTGACCTAGTTTAACTTTCTGATTTGGACTTAACTTTACATGGTAGTAGAGAATTGCTATATTAAAGGTTGTAAAGAAACAAAATATAATATCTTGGGGAAAAAGAGAAGGGGATAAAGAATACTATTTAAAGTACTATTAATGAACCTATCCATCCTTATAAATATTCCCTTTGTGCCATTTTCACATTTTCCTTAATCTTAGGAACATACAAAATTCCTTAAAGGTGCAAAATCAAATGCTATCATGACATGTGATTACTAAGAATAATATTGTCTTCTGAAAAAAAAAACATATTACAGTTAATCTTATCCAAAATATGGATCAAAATGTTGACATTTTTGTCTTCCCTAAATTGGATGGCCACACCTATTTAAAGCCCCTGCCTTTGTTCTCTTGCTTGACTTGGAGTTAACATTCCCCCAGCTGCTATTTGCAGACTAAAGTTAGACTAGGGATGTTCAACCCAGGTCTCAGCTCTGAGAAAGTCTTGATTGTATGGGTTAATAATCTCTCATCTCACCTCTCACTAACACTCACACAATTAAAAAATATGAATGAGGAAAAAGTAGTTTTGTTCCCACACAAATGTTAGCTTTTAGCTTAAGGCATTTTCCAGATAACTGGTTACCATGGTGGCAGGCACTTTGGACAAAGAACCTCAGAGTCAGTAAATATCATTAAAAATGACTAATTAACCATTAGATAGGAAGCTGCTATTTTCATGCTCAGGTGAGAATCACAATTCTCCTTCCAGATTTCATATACCTGCCATAAGTTGGAGGAGAGGAATAAATGTAAGGTAAAAGTTTCTACCAAAAACTCTCAATAGAATTTTCTTTTGCTGCTTTTTCTAGCACTGATAAAGACTCTATTTCAAAATCATAGTAGTCTACAAAATTTGCTTGCTCCTCTTGGTTACCTGAATACCAGTTATTGCTGCCTTTCTAGAATATCCATGCAAAGCCATCCTTTCATGGGTCGGTTATTTGTGATGTATATGAAAGCATTAGTACTTTAGTGATTATTCAATTCTGCAAATTTCCTCACCATTTCAAAGCTTATGATTGTATTTTCAGAGAAACATTTCTAAGCACAAGGTCTCAGAGACACTACCAATTTTAGTTTAACCTGCCTCTTCAATGGACTACTTAAACTGACAGCTCTAATTGTCCACTAGTGGACACATTTATGCATTGAAATGTCTAGTTACATTGTTCCAAACCAAAGGATAAACTG